>NC_051404.1:35918849-35919532 GCF_015228065.2 Penaeus monodon
GAACCTCGAGTCTCGCAGCCCGGCATCGCTGGCACCGGAGTCCAAGACAGCGCTGCCAACGGGAGGTGTGACGGAGAGCGACTACGACCCCTCAGTAGCTCTCTGGACGCGGAGGGGAGATGTTGTGTTGCTCTCCGCTCGGTTCCCAGGACATGTGTGGGACGAACCTCGAGTGTAATTTGTTTTCGAAACTTGAGAAAATTGCGTGTTGAAACTCGGGTTTGTGAAGAGTGGCAAACGTTATGGATTGAGGTTTGTCTGCGTCGACTGGTGGATCTTAGGCGATTGGCTGAATAAGAAGATTTTTGTGTTATGATAAAAGACAAATGCGGATGGGACGGACTTCTTGTAGACCTCTTTAAGAAAAAGATCTGTGCTCGTTGTAAGTAAAATAAACATTTCATTAGACTGTTCTGTATATTGTGTTTCTAAAATAGCACTCTAAAAAAATTTCGTTTTTCGTAAAACTGAAGTTTTTCCTTTTGGATAGTTAGAAATTAGTCCATAACGTTTTGTTTTTTTATGTGACAATCATTACAAAATTACAATGATTTTTTTATTTACTTTTTTTTGAAAGTTCAGTATTAGTCAAAGGTTATTTGTGCGTTGACTGTTGTTCGCGTTATTTTCACATTGTTTTTTATGATCATTGTCATAATTGATATTACGTAATACAAACATCA
>NC_051404.1:35920939-35921323 GCF_015228065.2 Penaeus monodon
CAAGTGTACGTGTGAGATTTTAATATTAACATTACTGCACATTATGAAAGACATGCAGCTGGGATCACTGAAAGTATCATGCACCGTATTGCAATAGCTGATGTTTTTTACATAATGTTTACAAAAAAGATTCGCTCTGATTAAGAGACACTTTAATTACGACCATCTGTAATTCCCGTCAAGTTCGCCCATTATCATAATCCCATCACCCCCCTCCCCTTAACCTCCATTACCCATGCCTCTTCCCATTTCCCTACCATTCCCTCCTTCCATTATTTTTTTAACCCGTAACCTCCACCGTTTCCCCATTTCCCCATTCGCCCATTCAAACACCCCACCCCCACCCCCCTACCATGCAACCGAAAGACAAAAGACACCCCTTTT
>NC_051404.1:35921391-35921606 GCF_015228065.2 Penaeus monodon
AGGAAAGAAAGGGAAAAAAATGGCGACGGAAAAATGAAATTATGAGAACAGTTAAGCAGGAACAAGGGCGTCTTGTCCCACAGGTTTACAGCTCGGCGCGACACCTTGTAATTCCAGCGGTTTATGAGGCCGGACAGCAGTCAGGTGTTCACTTATTGCCCCAACAACTGTCGCCGAAGGAGGATGAAAGAAGGTCGTTCCTGCATCATACTTCA
>NC_051404.1:35921948-35922067 GCF_015228065.2 Penaeus monodon
TATTTTACTTAGATTCCAATATTTCTCAGTGTCAGAATATGATAAATGGCTCGATTATTCATAAACCAGTGATTTGAGGTAAATCGATATGATTATTTATACTATACTGAAATTTACCA
>NC_051404.1:35922236-35922763 GCF_015228065.2 Penaeus monodon
TGCCACTCCGTTTTCCTCCATTCAACAAAACTTTTCAAAATAAATTCTCGGCTCCATTTTCCCCTCTGCTTTCTTTATTTTGCGGAACTGTCGCCTAACTCCCCTCTTCCCCCAATCCCCTGTCCCCTTCCCCTCTTCCCAAGGCCTCTCCCCTTCTCCCGTCTTCTCCCCCCTCCCCAAATCCCCTCTCTTCCCCTCCTCCTGAGACCTCTACCCCTCCCTTGCTCTCGCTTTCCCCCTCCTCTTGCCTCATTCCCAGCCTCTCTTCCCCCGTTCACCCCCTTCCCCCTCTCCATTCCTCCCCTTCACCTCATCTCTCGTACTCCCCCTCTCCTTCCACCCTTCCTCCCCTCCTCCCCTCTCCCTCCCCTCTCTCCCCACCTGCCTTTTTCGCCACGTCTGCACAGTTATCTGCAGGAAGATGTATCTCCGACACCTATTTCTGCCTGATGCTGGAAGGGACCCTGGAGTGACTTACCTATTGTGGGATGCGCCCCTGCGGTCGAGTCTTTTGGGGGAGTGCATCC
>NC_051404.1:35923498-35923893 GCF_015228065.2 Penaeus monodon
CGTAGTACAGAAATGAAGGCTTCTGTAACAAGATCCGTAAATATTTCATCTTTTTTTTTTACTTTCACTTTCATTATAGAATACGCAACATCCAAATAAAAACATTATGTGTATAGAGTAATCAAAACGACTTAATTAGCTCATGGACGCAAAGGCAATGGGAATCAGTAACCAGGCGCCGACGTAGCAAGATTTGACCTAATGTGACCTAGTTTACGTGCGTCGGGGAAAGGGCTGACGCGACCTTGTCATGACCTCCCATCACAAGAGTTGCCACTTGGTGATTATCATTTTTTATGGAGGTTTGCGGGCCAATACCAAGGCTGGAGAAGAAGAGCAAGTCAATATACTGATAATTTGCTTGGGAATGGAAATAGCGTATGATACGTGTATAC
>NC_051404.1:35923979-35924589 GCF_015228065.2 Penaeus monodon
GTTTTGTGTATTTACCTTTGGAAGTTTGAAATTTGCATGATCTAAGTGTGTGTGTGAGAGTACAATGTATTTGCTCAGGAGTGTGAATTATACAAGACCTAGATATGTGCTTGTCTTCGCTGGGCAATTGCTTGAGAATTACGCAAGATCTTTCCTGCACTAAGATGGTCAAAATTTACTACACGTAATATTTATATATCGTGCAATTTTTTACGAATACGCGATTTCATAGATTTATATCGTTACGAATATTTTATCGAAACGAACCAATATGCTAAATGCCAGTAGTTATAACACCAGTATTATATATTCTCTTTTCTCCCTATTACGTAAGATTTAAAACACTGTATCACGCAGAGTTTTCAGGGTGATGTACTGCACAGTCACATGCTAGTATAAATCGCGTTTGATTAGCACAACGATCAACATTATTACAATATTGAGACGAAACTTATTGCATTATTGAGATTCAGGTATAGTTGTTTAGACTTTGTTGCGTTTCGACAAACACAGAACAAAATAGACAGTAAAAACATGTAGTGACACAGCTATGTAGAACTAAATCCAGTTAGGCAAAGTAAATAAACCTTTTATGGTGTAAATAAAAAGG
>NC_051404.1:35925416-35925605 GCF_015228065.2 Penaeus monodon
GCCCATAAAGCGACATACGTGAAGCATATCTGATAATATATCTTGGCCCCGAATTATTTACCGTGATGAAAAACATTATACTGCGCAATTTGGAGAGGTTTATCATTATACCTTATTTAGCGTGCCTTATTTCAGGCTCAGCCACCGGAGCTCGCGAGCCTTTGGTCTAAAAAGAAAGTTTATGGCTTG
>NC_051404.1:35926142-35926401 GCF_015228065.2 Penaeus monodon
GTTTGTTAAGAAATTTCAGATGTATTAGGCTAAGCTAATGTAAAAAATTATGTTCATTCTTCATCATTAGTTGAATATCGTTAGAATAATTTCGGTCTCATTTGTGTTCATTATTTGCTGCTTCCTGTTCCTCCTCATCTTTTTGTTTCCTCTTCTGTTTTCTCTTTCTCATTGTTTTCTCTTCTCTTCTCTTCTCGTCTATTTCATTTTCTCTGTCCCTGACTCTTCTCTTCTTTTCTCTTTTCTCTCTCACTCTTTT
>NC_051404.1:35926772-35927053 GCF_015228065.2 Penaeus monodon
TCTGTGGCCTCATATCTCAAGATTTAATTCATCTCCAAGCGCTTTCTTTGGCCTGAGGACAAATTGATGTTATCCTTTGAATTACGTATGCAAATTACGAAGCGAGAAATACAGAAAATCCAACAACGAGGAAAGGGCAACGCGCGAAGAAAACGGAAATTAGCTATTTTTTCGCTTAAAAGAAAATGGGAAAGCGAAAGAAAAACGCTTTGGAGAGAATAGGAATAATGTATATGATTAAGGAAAATGAGAAAACGGCAGAAAAATGGCAGAGAAAGTGG
>NC_051404.1:35927200-35927406 GCF_015228065.2 Penaeus monodon
CAAGAATCTTCAAAACGAAAATGAAAATGAAGAGATAAGAATGAGCAGCTTCTCGTAAAGTAAAAAAAAAAAAAAATGAACAACGAGTTGCGTGACGCCGTGTTTCTAGCCTCACTTGGGAGAAGCTTCTGGAACTGTTCTTTGGGTCTTTAATGATACTCCCAAGACTCACTTGCGAAAGAAGTTGAGATCTAGAAAGACTAGCG
>NC_051404.1:35928089-35928595 GCF_015228065.2 Penaeus monodon
CACCAAATTTTCTCAAGTCTTACATCTCATATGCAAATTCCATCGGTTGTCACAACGAAAAGAAGACAAAAAAAGTGATAATAAACACTGAAGACCATACCGGATTTATGCAAATGTCAGGACGTCTAAATTTGAGCGGGACGATGACGAAAGCGGGCAACTCAGTTCATCTAAATTCGGCCCGATGTAGAGTCCCTCCCCTTAACTCCCCGCCCTTACTCCACCCCACTCTCCACGTTCGTCTAGACTCCCCCTCCCCCTCCTCCCCTACCCCCAACCACGTCTCTGACCCCCCTGTCCTCCTCCTCCCCTTACCCCACCCCACTCCCCATGAACATCTAGACCCCCCTCCCCCCTCCTCCCCTACCCCCAACCACGTCTCTGACCCCCCGCCCCCTCCCCCTCCGCCCTAGACCCCGTCCCACCTCCACTAACCCCAACACGTCTCGACACCCCTTCCTCTCTCCTCGCTCCCCTTCTCCTCCCTCTTCCCTCTTCTCCTCGTA
>NC_051404.1:35928951-35929080 GCF_015228065.2 Penaeus monodon
TTGCGTGACTGTTTTATTTTTCTCTCTTTGTTATCTCGTTCTTTCTTTTTTTTTCTTTTTCTTTTTCTTTTTCTCTGGACGATTCCCACTCGTCTGAACGTTTTCCTTTCAATTCTTGTTCTTCATAGT
>NC_051404.1:35929468-35929611 GCF_015228065.2 Penaeus monodon
AAAGATTGTTTCCTCTCTTTAAATATTTTTGCCTCGTGTCATCTCTCCTCACAAATTTGCCTTTATTTTTTCTCCGTCTTAAAAAAATAATAATAATCCTACCCACGCCAAGCACAACTCATCACCTTCATTTTCCATTTTTC
>NC_051404.1:35929647-35929729 GCF_015228065.2 Penaeus monodon
TTAACCGAATATTCTTTTAAACGTGAGATTGCCTGTCAAGTGTGAAGGAGGCTTGCCTTTGGAGAGACGTTACCTATATCCG
>NC_051404.1:35930113-35930201 GCF_015228065.2 Penaeus monodon
TCATGATTATCTTCACCATTCACAATCGCACCACTTTCATTTTGATTAATTTAATAAAATAATTTCATTTTGACATTCCATAGAGGTA
>NC_051404.1:35930244-35930604 GCF_015228065.2 Penaeus monodon
CACAACTTACAGTCATCAAAATCAATTCATTCATAAAATCTTGCAAAGAACTTATCGCTGATTGCAAAGTTGCCTGATCCACCTGCATTCGGCTGTGCTTGTATTTTCAGTGCATGAATTACCGGCTTGTTTGCTTGCATGTTGATTGGTTGACTGAATGACTGACATGAAGAGTGACAGTAGGATTAGCCTTTCAAACTAATTGGCTCACTGTTAGCATTCCTCTTCGATTAATTGGATTTAATTGCTATAGGCCTAAGTGAGTGGTAGAAAGGTTGGTTGACTTGACCCGCTTTCCGGTTGACCTGCGCTATAGGCCTTTTTATCGTGTTTCTGGTTCAGGTTGCTTTTCGTCATACC
>NC_051404.1:35930636-35931209 GCF_015228065.2 Penaeus monodon
GCTTCACTACTTGATTTATGGTTCTTGTTCTCCCATTCTTTTCCCTCTCCTTTTCCCCCCCCACTTCTCTCCCCTATTCTTTTCTCATTTTTTCCCCTTCTTTATCTCTCTTTTCCCATCTTTTCTCCACTCCTTCTGCCTAGCCTCATCTCCTCCATCTCCCCTATCTTCATCTCCCTCTCCTCCCCCTCATCCCACTCACCCCTTATCTCCCTTATTTTCCATTATCTCTTCCCCCCCCCCCTATCTTCATCGCCCCCTCGCCCCTCTTACCCCTTCCATCTCCTATCCTCATCTCCCCCTCCCCCCTATCCTCATCTCCCCCTCCCCCCTATCCTCATCTCCCCCTCCCCACTTCCTCCTCTCCCCCTCCCCCTCGCCCCTCTCACCCCCTCCCCCCGGCGTCACTCAAGGCCCCTCCCACTTAACCAAAGCTTTCATCTCTCGTGCAAACTTTAATGGAAAGCGGAAAATCTTTCCCTCTACGCAACCCCTTACTTAAATTGCCTTTGGTCTGGGTGGGGGAGAGCCACAACCCCCCAACCCCACACCCCCACCCATGTCAGTTCTGTG
>NC_051404.1:35931227-35931375 GCF_015228065.2 Penaeus monodon
CCTGTTTGTCTCTTCCCCTCTCCTTCCTCTGCTGTTCTCTCTCTTAACTCCTTCACTGCCTCCTTCCCCTTCTTACGATCCTGTCCACCCTTTCTTTTCTATTCAATGTCCTCTCTACTTCCCTCCTATCCACTCCAACCACTGCCCT
>NC_051404.1:35931554-35932230 GCF_015228065.2 Penaeus monodon
TTTCATCCATTCTCCCCTCCTTAAATACCCACGTCAATATTCCCCTTCACTCATCGACACTGAAAAGCAGGAATTGTCCATATGCCCTCAAAGGACTCTGACGAAGGAAAGGGCACCTCCTTTTCCCCTCTTCCCTCTCTTCCCTCTCCCCCCTCTCCCCTCTCCCCACTCTCCCTTCTCTTCTCTCTCCTCCCTCTTGCCACTCTCCCATCTCTCTCCTCCCCTCTCTCTCCTCCTTCTCCCCATCTCTCTCCTCCCCTCTCTCTCCCATCTCCCTCCCTCTCTCTCCTCCTTCTCCCCATCTCTCTCTTCCCCTCTCTCTCCTCCTTCTCCCCATCTCTCTCCTCTCCCCTCTCTTCCCTCCCCTCTTTCCTCCCCTCCCTCTCCCCCTTCTCCGCTATTCAAAGCCCCGATAAGCTCAATGATTAAATAATTCCCCCTTAATCTCACCTGTATTAAGCAGATCGAGCAAGATTTTCCTTTCGACGCCTGCGACGAGATGGTGCCAGATAGCATTTTTACTTTGATTTATTTGGTAATTTTGTTTTTTTTTTAAGATTTTGTACTGGTGGCAATTGTTTTGGATTTTTTTTTTTTGGGGGGGGGGAGAGGGGGGTTGTGGTAATATATGTGAGGAAGAAATGCGGTTCTAGTCTAGAGATGCCTTTGTCACTCA
>NC_051404.1:35932426-35932554 GCF_015228065.2 Penaeus monodon
ATATTGTAATTTCTTCCTTTCGCCCGACCTCGTCACTTTCTTTTATTCCCGATTACGACGTCAGCACCTTTGTGTGACCCCCCCCCGGTAACACCCTCCTTACCCCCAGCCGTACCCTTCCCCCCATC
>NC_051404.1:35932881-35933217 GCF_015228065.2 Penaeus monodon
AACCCACCCAATTCCTCAAAGAATTGGCTGAATTATTGGAACCACAGGGAGAGGCTGCAGTTTAAAGGACGTTCTCAACCCTCCTTTATGCGACCTCTAAGGACATTTCCTTCGCCTAATGTGACGTAATGAAGGACTTTTCTCCCGGGGAATGGATGTGAATGAATGCGAGAAACGAGTGGTTTTCATGATTGGCAAATAAAGGATTTTTTTCTCCATCTCTCTTTCTTATTTTTATTTTCATCTTTTTTTTTGGAGTCTGCACCGATACCTTCTGAGAATAAAGGAGGAAGAGACGAGTCTTGGGATCTTCTGTCGAGTTATTTTTAGGAGATT
>NC_051404.1:35933250-35933699 GCF_015228065.2 Penaeus monodon
GTCATGGAGATATAATTCTGAGGATGAATATTAGAGGAAATTGTTATGATTTTCAATACGTTCTCTGGAAATAATCCTCATTATGGAAGTAATGGTAGTAATCATTGCTCATATTAAATTACCGTCGACGAATTTGTTTTATAACACTGCTATCACATTGAACACTATGATTATAATGCATCTTGATTATATTACGTGGACTAATCAAATTTATGAACATGTGCTTGTGTTCTCACGAAGCAAATAAAGTTTAACACCTTTTTAATTATAACTACAGCACTGTCAAAACCTCCATATCTCTTGCCGTCTAGATAAAGGAATCTCTTACCAGCGGTTAGTGAAAGCAGCAGTGCGCATGGCCCCTTCTTATCCAGACACGGAAAATTAGTGTTCCTTCATTACATCAGCTGATATTGCGGAGTGGCGTGGAAACTGGGTTAAAATTGGTT
>NC_051404.1:35934215-35934308 GCF_015228065.2 Penaeus monodon
CAACGAACTAAAAGTTACAAACATTTGTCTCAGTCCAGTTACGTAGTAAAGAGAACAAAGCAGGGAAATAAAATCCATTTATCTAAAGACAGT
>NC_051404.1:35934326-35934635 GCF_015228065.2 Penaeus monodon
CTTCGGACTCACTCTGGACCTCCTTCGTGGAAGTCGTTACGTAGTTGTTGAATGTTAATGGCCCTAATTATAAGAGTAGCGAACTTTGCGAATATTGAGAGAGAGAGTAGAGACCCCCCCGTAGCAGGTGTGTGTGAGGACAGTAATAGGAGAACCTTAGGCTTGTACTGTGGGGGTGGATAGGGATGGGGGTTTAAGTGTACATAGGCATATGCTGTGTCTTTGTTTATACTCGTGTTGGCGTTTAATTCATTATGTTTGTAGTTATAAGTCTGTGCATGTTTTGTTTTTTGGTCATATGAGTTTAAG
>NC_051404.1:35934690-35934821 GCF_015228065.2 Penaeus monodon
CATCGTGTGTTGCTACATTTGCATATTTGAATATGTCTTTGGATCTAAAGCCGCGTAGCTCAATGTATATATACGGAATGTACTGAAAGAGGAAGAGGAATAGGTAGGAGGAAGAGAGAAGTGACAGCGAC
>NC_051404.1:35934881-35935045 GCF_015228065.2 Penaeus monodon
GATAAGGTTTTACAAACGGAGGGAAGATGAAGAAGAAAGAAGAAAAAAACGGTATTTCTCAAAAACAGAACGAAGGAAAAGTTAATGAAAGAGTAGAAAATTAATCCGCTTATCTGAAATTAAAGGTTTCCTCAATAGTACAAAAGTGACCCCCCCCCCGTGGT
>NC_051404.1:35935140-35935486 GCF_015228065.2 Penaeus monodon
TATGTGTAGTCTCACTTATTTCATCACTAACCCCACACACAATACAAAATACAATACAAAAATAATCAATTCCTTCATTAACGAGTGCCACGAAACCTATCTTAAGACAGGAAACGAGAAAGAAAACTTCACATATCTATTAGCATATAACTATATATATCATATCGGAGACCCTACTGAGTATACCATGTTAATATACCCATATCACGCAGGTCCCGACACATACCAGAGATACCAGAGAAAAATGATAATTCCTATTCGTCACCCAGTAAATATATGTGTCAATAATTACCACACGATATGTTTACGTAAGTTAATGAGGTATGTAGTGAGGGTTCAGGCACAG
>NC_051404.1:35935518-35935694 GCF_015228065.2 Penaeus monodon
TAAGAAACGAAATTACGGGAACCAGCGACCAGATCCGTGTGACCGTGTAGTTATCCTATTAAGGAAAGTTTGCTCTCTAATTGGTAGAAAACACTGTAATGAAAACTTCTTGGGTCTCTGCGGATTCCCAGAGCACAAGGAGATTCTTTTACATTGCAGCCGAGATTGCGTTTATA
>NC_051404.1:35935755-35935826 GCF_015228065.2 Penaeus monodon
TTTTACCACTGTATATTTTAAAAATGATTGAATGCCGCTTCTCTGTCTCTATTTCATCGCAAATGTGGAAA
>NC_051404.1:35935929-35936242 GCF_015228065.2 Penaeus monodon
CATATAACTACAAGTATTCTAAAAATAATACGTAAGATTCTTATAGGAAATAACTTCTAGGAAGTTACCCGCCTTCAGTATTTCTAAATATTGCATTAGATAATAATTCCAAAAATATAAAGCGAAAAATACCCCCAAATCACAAATCACAGTAATACAGACATACGTTGTTGACCTGAACACGTGACGGAGTTATGACCCCATCTGTCCACTTCGGTTCGATCCTCTCACCCCCTTTCTGTGTGTCAGGTCAAAGGTCAGAATACGAGAGGGTCAGGTTAGGAAAGGATCGTGATTTGGGTCGGGTGGCCTG
>NC_051404.1:35936751-35936917 GCF_015228065.2 Penaeus monodon
CCCCCCCTCCTCATACTACGTCCACATTCGCATCTACGTCCACCCATCATCTACCGCCGCACTTGACAGACAGGAAGTGAAGGTATGTGTCCCAGCTGACCAGGTAGGATGTGCGTGACACCAAGGATCGCGTCCGAGTGTAGAATGAGTAAAGGGGTCCTGTTTA
>NC_051404.1:35937301-35937371 GCF_015228065.2 Penaeus monodon
CCGGGAAGGGAAGTACAGGAAGAAGAGAAAGGATTGAAAACATTTCCGTGAATCGAAAGTCGGAGAGCAT
>NC_051404.1:35937515-35937777 GCF_015228065.2 Penaeus monodon
TGAGACGAGTGTTAAGGAGGAGAGATCCTGCGCACCGGGGACGTCATTCTGATATGACGGATGGGCGTCCTCGGGTTACTTGTGTTATTTACACGATGTCGCGAATGGGAGGCGGTGGCGGCTGTGCGGTCTTGGAGATTACCACGTGATACGTACGGTGGGGCTGCTGAACGGACGGCATGTGCAAAGGGGATGTGTCGTGTTGTATGTTATTGGGTTGTATTAGTTATTCGTTAGGTCTGGTGCGGTCTGGGCTGTAAGT
>NC_051404.1:35937826-35937932 GCF_015228065.2 Penaeus monodon
TTTCTTAAGACGATGAAACGTTTACGTGGAAATCTTTAATTACTACGTGAAGATCATTAATTGTGATAGTTATTCGTCAGGTACGTTCTGGGCTGTAATGATTGTG
>NC_051404.1:35938009-35938702 GCF_015228065.2 Penaeus monodon
TTCCATAGGTTCATTCACTGACTTACACAATCATCCATTAAACCATCCATATTTTTGCATCCTCACAACATGCGAACGAATTCCAAAGGCCCAAAGAAACGATGATAAATGGCAAACAGAGAGACAGACGCATAAAGAAAGGGGAAAAGGCTGCCATGGCAACCACGTCCCAAATGTAAATGATGTGCGACAGGAGGCCACACAAGCTCTCTTCTCCCAAACGTCTACATATCTTCTCAGGTGACGTGCGCCGAGGTGAGGAGTGGGGGTGGTGGAGAGGTAGGGGGGGAGTAGGGGAGGGAAGGGGGATGAGGGGAAGGAGGGGGGCTATGAGAGGAAGGAGGGGGGGTATGAGGTGAAGGAGGGGGGTATGAGGGGAAGGAGGAGGGTATGAGGGGGAGAGGTAGTTGTAGGGAAATAGGGGGTATGAGCGGGAGAGGGAGGGGGTGGTGAGAAGGGGAGGGAGAGGGGTGGGGGTATAAGGGTGTGGTGTTTGGGTGGGGGTGGGGGGGTATGGGGGCGTAGGGAGGGAGATGAAACAACCGGATCCGTGTTTTTTTCGTTATTTGGGATCACATACCGTAACGAAGAGCGAATAGACGAGAAGGGAAAGACGATTTTACGAAATTAACGTGTTGACAAATTAAGATAACATACTAATTACTCTACTCGAAGACATATATATTAATCAAG
>NC_051404.1:35938773-35939030 GCF_015228065.2 Penaeus monodon
CAGACGGGTTGATCCACCTTCTCGAAGAAACGGGAAACCTTGCTTATTTCTGAAGAAGATCTAGTGCGAAATGTTATGCCTTGTTTGCTTGTTTGTTTACGCGTTTCAGACACACCACTAAGAGCTATATCGTATTTCATGTCATTTCATGATCCTTTTGACCTTTCAGATGGTCGAGGTGTGTGTAGGTGGGGGGGTGGGGGGATAGAAGTGCCATTGTCTGTTATTTTCATTATTCTATTATTTGATACGTAAAG
>NC_051404.1:35939629-35940151 GCF_015228065.2 Penaeus monodon
AACCCCCGCGGTCAACCACAAGAAGATAAAATGTGACGCCGTAGTTATGCTTAGAGTATTGCCGTGACCTTCTGTATAATCCGGAATGTGAATTGTCTCTCTCTTGTTTTTGTTATATTAACAATACATATCTTTTGATAAATTACTAACGCTGTGCAAAGTGATTGTATTATTTAGTTTATTTTGACAGGTGCGTGTTTGTTTGGGAAATAAAGGGGGGGAGGGGGAGGGGGAGTAAGAGAATCAGCTGTAATTTGGAGAAAAAAAATAATGTTAATTTTATGATGTAATTTCGTTGCTCGAAGTTTATGCATATATTCCAGCTCAAATATCATTTTTTTCATTTTAAATACGGTTGGATTAACAAACTATGTAATTGTGTTTGAGTTTTTTATTATTTATTTTGAAATAAATTACATATACTGATGAAGAGATCTAAACATTTATTCCTATAACAATTTGCAGATATGTGTTTTATTAAATAAATCTCTTTTTCATAAAATTTCTCTTAAGGAAAATGAA
>NC_051404.1:35940195-35940525 GCF_015228065.2 Penaeus monodon
ATTTTCAACTCGATTTCACGAAGCTTCTTATACACCAAAATGACCTACAAATTCTAACTTACATCGTTTCAAAATGGCTACCACTTTCGTAAAAAGCAAGCTCACTTTTTTCCCCTGTTGTGGTAAAAATTGTTTCTTTCACAGATATAGAAACCAACATAAGCTGCTTTTCTATACGATGAACAGGAACCCAAGAAGTTACAATCCTTGATAATGAGCTTTAAGTCGATTCCTATAGCCTCTCTTTTTGGCTAATGAGGCATCTCGGTCTTACAAATAACTCGCGGTCTTCTTGAGAAGTTCCAGCTAGGGACCGGGTTTATTTTGCGG
>NC_051404.1:35941385-35941895 GCF_015228065.2 Penaeus monodon
AGAATACCGGGAACTATTATATACCTGTATTACAACATTAACCTTTGGTTCTTGACAGTAGTTAGATGTTGCTTGGATATTGCAATATTCCTTGATGTTATATTGCAGATGATAATGTATTTAGTGGTCAATTAAAACGACGCCAAGGTCAGTAGAAACAAATAGAAGAGTGTAGTATTACGACATTTTGATATAAAAAATTGTAAATGTTAGTTTGTAATTATATAACTACATCTCCTGCACTAGATAACTAGATATGATAGATTTTTTTTTTGTATATAATATTTTTATACTGGGGGATATATTTGAAAACAGATATCAATTTTCATTTTAAGTTCGTAATCTCTTCTAAAGGTTCAGAAAACATACAAGTCTCAAGTATTTTGTGTTTTGTTTACTGTTTCATAATCTGATTACTTGTTCATTTCATTTCAAATTGATAAAGATACTGAATTAAGTTAATTGACGACATGGTTCGAATACGCACGCGGTGACTTCGAAAAATTGACG
>NC_051404.1:35942032-35942160 GCF_015228065.2 Penaeus monodon
AAAATGGAACAAATGAACTCTGTTTTCTGAGTTTTTTTTCTCAAATGCAAGTGTCTTGGAACAACTAAATGCAATATTGCCAGCTGCAGGTCACCACAAAAACTTAATATCTTTCTTATCCATGGATT
>NC_051404.1:35942606-35942740 GCF_015228065.2 Penaeus monodon
AGCACGTCAGCAGAGATGAAAGAAATACCGTCATTACTCTTTTCAGCTTATGGCTTTATTAGCAGTCTAAGACTCACAAAGAAGATGTACAACGATCGCTTTTATTAGTGTAAAGAAGTCCGGGGAACGTGGAT
>NC_051404.1:35943070-35943150 GCF_015228065.2 Penaeus monodon
CATAATGGCGAATGAAGTTGTTCGGTTCATATTTTTGTTTTATATTTTAAGAGAAGAATATCTAGGTTTTTAGAACGTGG
>NC_051404.1:35943237-35943395 GCF_015228065.2 Penaeus monodon
TGACAGGGACAGAATTAGTGCAATAACACTTTCAGGTTCTCATAATCCGTTTATTCTTTATATATAGACCCATTAATAAACGTATTCATTGCCTCAGCAGGGGTTTATCTCAATGTTTCTGCTCTGTTTGATGTTTTGAGGGCTCGTAACATTGATTT
>NC_051404.1:35943505-35943961 GCF_015228065.2 Penaeus monodon
CGTGGCGGAATTGATATTGTTTTTTATTCTAATAATTCATATTATCTTCTTAAGAAGTGGAGGGTGTCTAAGAACTTATCATGATATTCATAAATTAATGTTTTGTGATTTACTGAATAATACAATATAAACCACATGTATATAGATCACACAGACTACACAGAAACCTACATACTTTTTTCTATGGGCCATATAGACCACACTCGAACCTACATATTAATGCTATAAATCACATAGGGCGCAAACTAACCCACATACTCATTTTATCACTCCTTGACCACATTATTACAGTATCTTCTCTTATCTCCGTCGCTCTCACGCCCGTCGAAGCTAAAGAGGGGCGGGGTGACACCGCTTATCACTTCCCTTCGTTCGGCGAGGCACGGTAATGGCCCTCACCCGGCACGACACGTTCGAGCGAGAGTGCCGCGGAACAGTGCCATAGACTAGGGTGTC
>NC_051404.1:35944189-35944352 GCF_015228065.2 Penaeus monodon
CGTACTAAGAGAAGCCTTGGATGTGAGCAGAGATTGCGTCCAAAATTTAATAAGAAAGAAAGATTGTTAGGTGGGTCTTGGCTCTGTAAATCTCGTAGATGGGTTTCTGTTTTTAGGCTGAGGTTATTCCAATTTTGTGTTTTTATGGCTTTTTGCTTTAAAA
>NC_051404.1:35944770-35945027 GCF_015228065.2 Penaeus monodon
AAAAAATGATCCTAGATCTCCTTCCGCCCACAATGAAATTCGTCCCCTTTTCTCCCACGTTCCCTCGTACATGGGCGGCTGAGAACTTGAGTCGTGAAATGAACGGCCTGGTTGCGGGCGGGAGATTTGCAGAGACAATTAAAGTATTGATATGCAATTTAGCTGAAGACGGCAGGTAATGGAGGCCTTTGGTGGGGAGGGATGCAAGCTGTTTCTTTTGAGGTTGGATGTGTTTCGTTGTATTTCGTTTTTGGTGG
>NC_051404.1:35945316-35945849 GCF_015228065.2 Penaeus monodon
CTGACTCCAATATAGCTGAAGTTACCCACAGGGAAACGACCCTATAACCCATTTAAAACATGTTAACACGGAACTTGAGTTGCAGAAGAGACTTAGGCCTTAAATCCCAATAACGAGTTTGGGAACTTGAGAGCGAAAAAGGAGAGTAAAGTTTGACAGCAGTCCCACCAGGACCCTTGACAGGTGGGATCATAAAGTAATTGTACAGGAAATGTGTGTGTGCAGGGGAGTAAAGGAGGGTCAAGTGAGAATAGAGGAAACCCTTTAAACCTCACTCTGCCGAAGTCATCAGGAAATGAATTTCCTGAATCTTTCTTTTTTCTCTCTCTCGATCGTAAAATCATTTTCGGTCCATAGAAATAACGAGGTTTTGGCCGGTTGTCTGAACAATTTATTTCTTTGTCATCACGGCAATGTTTTTTATTTTGTGGAAAGTGACAGGTTACTGTATTTCATTACGAGCGCCATAAAGAACTTAGAAAGGATGTCGAATATGTGTTTAATATTCATGAACTTTGTTGCTGTTGTTGTAC
>NC_051404.1:35945882-35946268 GCF_015228065.2 Penaeus monodon
CTTTGCATGTTATATTGCAGCTTTGAAACGCACAATGATTATTGGCATTAGGGCGAACAAGTTGTTATAAGTGGTTATGAATTATAAGTGTTATTATTCTCCACTTAAGGAAGATAAATGTAAAACCCGAACAAATCCCAAGAACATTTTATTGAGTCGTAAATGTCTTATGAGATGAGCGAACTTTTCTCCACTTCGCAGATTGAGACAGTTACCGAAGGCTGCTGAACTCCTGCTGTAATTCAGTTCATTTCAGTGGTCGGTTTGTTGCAGAGATGGTAAAGCATTTGACAGATTAACAGGAGTTTGGGAGAATGTTATCTTCTGCGTATTTGAAAGGGTAGGAAATGATGTGGGAAGAAAATGAATAGAAAACGATTACTCTT
>NC_051404.1:35946293-35946503 GCF_015228065.2 Penaeus monodon
AATGATGCATGAGTCATTCAAGTGTAATTTTTTTCTTCTTTTTTTTAGAGGTGATTCACCAAAAAAAACGTGCAGTATTTTAGGAAAATAATCAAACGCGCAAACAAGAAAGTTTTTTTTATAGATTTGAAAATCAAAATGGAAGAATGAATCATTATACATGAATAAAAATATCATGTAGAAATGATAATCAATCACTCGATGATACAT
>NC_051404.1:35946569-35946880 GCF_015228065.2 Penaeus monodon
TCCTTTAAGAACGGATGACTCACACTTAGCATGTAAGGAAGAAAAAGGAATAAGAAACCGGAAAATTATACAAGAAAAAAGGGGGGTGGGGGAAGGGGGAGGGGAAGGCAAGGTCTCCATCTCCTAGAATGGCTACGTCCTTTTTTATGCTCACGTAACATAATCTTCAATGATTTTCGGACTTTATCGCTGGCGTCAGCATGTGATACACCCACCCGCCTGGATACATGACTTGGAAATAGAAAGAGGATTGATTTTTATATATTTTAGTACTGCGGATACATCTGGTGATAGGAGGGGCGAGGAGCTAA
>NC_051404.1:35946926-35948254 GCF_015228065.2 Penaeus monodon
GCATGATAGAACTGGAAAGTTTCTAATATAATCAGAAATATATTTATGGTGATGGGATACATGAGAATGGATATGACAAGAAGAGTGACTGTGACTCGTATTTGCGGATGTGTAAATCTTTTTTTTTTTGGGGGGGGAGATTTACAAGCTGATCTTAGTATCCTTTAAAGCTGCATAGTGCTAGTTGATCTGTCTCTTAGTCCAGGCATGTGAACTTGTTTAAATTTAGAGGGAGACTATGAGTACTTGTCCTCGCTCAACGTCACGCGTCTTCTGGAAAAATATATATATATGTGTGTGCAACATATGTAACTGCATATCATATAATCCATTTTTTTTTCATATCTTTTTTTAAAGATTGCCACAATGAACTCTATATCTAGCAATATCCCTTTGACCTCTCTAGCCTCGAACAGGTCACCACAGATCGACTCGAGACGCAAACTATAAAACCAATAAGAGTAATTCTTGTCTTGGGGATGATATGACCTTCCTCCTTCCCCCGGCAAGACCCTACGCTGAACCTCCCTTTTTATGGAAAGGTCAATATCCTGGATTGTTTCATGGTATCTTATGTTATTGCATCAGTGGAGTTTACGGGATAAAATCTACGGGTTCGCCGCGCCTGATTTCACTTCCCGTGCATTTTAGCTTTGTTTTTTATAATGCAGTATTTTTTCGTCATGACACTTATTTCGAATAACTAATCAACTCAGATGATGGTTGTTCTTTAAGAAGTATGCTTGTCTATGAAATATGATTATAGAAAAAGTGCCTTTTACGTATTGTGGCATTAACTTGAAAATATATTGTCGATATATTTTGTAACGTTTCCTCTGTTTATTTAATATTCAAAAGTGTATATCCTTGCATCAGACATAATCAATGGAACTTTTATCCCCTTTACTTTGAGATACTTTATTCAAAGATAATTTTACCTCCGACTTCGACATCATTCTTCACAATGTCTTCCGCTCGCCGTCTTTTACATCTCATTTATTACGAACTTCTCCATCCTCGTCAATTTTTCAATAATATTTTACGATTCTCTTTCCATCACTTCCCACCTCTCCTTAGCTGCGACTCTCCATCATCTTCCGCCAGCTGAACATCAAAAAAGAAAAAAAGATTACGAGTTGGCATCGATCCGCAGCAGAAGTGTGTGTATATCTGTCCGCGCGACCGACACGGTAGCGCCCAAGATAATTCATCTCGTCTCTTTGATGACAAACAAGAAGAAAATAAAGAATAATGATAGTAATAATAATAATAAAAAAAATGAAGATAACTATATGCACAAAAAAGACGGAAAATAAAAAATATGTATG
>NC_051404.1:35948292-35948568 GCF_015228065.2 Penaeus monodon
AAAAAAAAAAAAATAACTAGCTACACGCACAAAAAAAGGGAAAAGAAAAAAAAAATCACAAAAATGAGGGGACCAACAGAAGTAAAAGACGGTCTGGTTATAGTCTTCCATATTTCGTTGTCGGGAGGCCTTTGGTTCAGTGGCTATTTAGCTTGGGAAATCGAAGAGGGTCCGGCAGCCCACGAGGGAATAGGGGCTGAAGCCTATAGAGCGCGGTCGACCACAGCTCCTGCTCAAGACACTGGGCGGAAAGGACACGGTTAATGATATTTTATA
>NC_051404.1:35948725-35949036 GCF_015228065.2 Penaeus monodon
ACTCATCTCTAACCAGAAGTCTCGCTCATCAAAGAGAAGACAAATCGCTCGTCATCTCGAGGAAACGCATACCATAGCCTGGCGTGGGTGGTCGATGGGCGGGCATCCAGAAGGATCCACCCAGTCGCTGCCACCCGTAGCCCCCCTCCCTTCCTCCCCTTTATCCCTCATCCACGCTTGGCCCCCGCCAGGAAGAGGGTAGATTTGTCAAGGGGTAGATAGGTTATTCGAGGTCCCTCTGCCCTGCCTCATCCTGCTCCACGGCCCTCATTTCCGAGAGAAACTTTTTTGAGTACGGTCATGGGAAAAAG
>NC_051404.1:35949954-35950038 GCF_015228065.2 Penaeus monodon
CAGGCGCGTCCCTGCTCCTGGCGGGGCACTAGGTTGCGTACATTTTTATTCTATCACGTATATGCATAATTTGAGATCGACTGA
>NC_051404.1:35950240-35950407 GCF_015228065.2 Penaeus monodon
TCATATTGCTGCAACAATCAAAAGCTATTTTCACTACAAAAATCTACTCAGATTTGCAACAATCGTGCAATTACGTTCTCATAAATCTATCAACTTTGATGTCACTTTGTCATCGGTTTCCCTTTGTCAAGCCTAAGCGCCGAGCTATAAGAATTTCCCGGGTATAT
>NC_051404.1:35950587-35950863 GCF_015228065.2 Penaeus monodon
CGGCTCCCTATGATCCATTTCTGAATCGATCGCTTTAATCACTAGACTCGTAATTTTTAATTTAAACAACCATTATATGGCATCATGCAAATAAAACCATTTCGCACGGCATAATTCGCACCTGTTATTGTCCATTATTGTCATAATTACGGCCATTAATCTACATCTCTTGGCTTTGGCTCAAGATCGATGGAGTTTTAGAGATTTTAATTTATATATAAAACTAAAAAAAGGAAGAGATGGAACGTGGCCAAAATAATCAAGAAAGAGAACAAG
>NC_051404.1:35951048-35951291 GCF_015228065.2 Penaeus monodon
TGGCCGCGGATTCATGTGCCAGATCGTCTGTAGAGGAATGTTATTAAAACGGCGCGGAGTGTGGCCGCTGAATCACTACAGTTGATTGTTTTTCTTTTCTCGCTTCTTTTTCTTTTCTCTCTTTGTTCTTTCTTTCTCTTTTGTTGTTTTCTGTTGTCTTCTTTTCTTCCATCTCATTTTTGTTCTTCTGCTGTCTTTTTCCATTTCTCTTGCTTTTCTCTTTCTTCTTTTCTCCATCCCCTT
>NC_051404.1:35951554-35952524 GCF_015228065.2 Penaeus monodon
GAGGTCTTCTGAATCTACATGTGATATCATAGCTTATGTTATCGATTTAACAGTAACAATGATAGTATAATTGATTTCATGTCCTCATTAAATCTCGATAATATTGATGATGAGGCGCCTTTACGTCATCACATCCCTCGCACGTCCCTTATCATGATGATAAAAATATTTTGATTTCTTAGAGTTGTCATACAGAATTTTTAAAAATATATTGTGATTGTATTACCTCTTGTATAGGCTAGATATTTGAGAAAAAAATATTATATAAATACGTCATGATTCACGTTGCAATAGGAGGAGAGCCATTGGTTGATTGACGGCCTGGCCCACCTATAAAATTGGAGGGAGTTTTGGAGCATCGTCGTGATTGGTTCCTTAGTTGCCAGTGAGTGTAATAGGGAGAACCACTTTGTTGATTGGTTCAGCTGCTCGTTAAAAAAAAATAAAATATAGGGCACTTTACTGAATGTAAACTAGCCACCGTATTTAGTTCATAGTGAGTTTGTTATTCATTTTGCGTAATACTTTAAAAACAGGACAAGTAATATGTACTAGAGATTCACTCACAAATTATTCATACAAGTTAGTGTTGATGTTCGATTGAAACAATCATTCGGTAATATTAAACGAAATAAAAACATAAAAATTAAGTATTTATGGAGCTACAAAAAAAACAATGGAAAATGCTGACCAAAATGAATTAATCGATAAATCAAACTCGTGTAGCACTGACTCGCTTACGTAATAAAACGAATGCCCTTCCCGCACGCACTGAACACACATCCATTGGATATATTACCTTCCATACGGAGATCACACGTGAATACACACTTGGATTTTGTCATAGACACTAACACAAACAAACAGACGCGCCCAACACACACGAGCACCGCTGTGTAAAAGCGCGCCCGGACAAAGATCTGAATATATACGTAAATATCAAGAAAGTGTTATGTATTGACTGATATGC
>NC_051404.1:35952925-35953326 GCF_015228065.2 Penaeus monodon
GTTAATTGCATTAGTTTCAAGCAGCAGTAGACTCCCTACGATCCTCAACTGTAAATATCTGTCTCTCACTTAAGATTAAATGCGGGACCCCTGCTTAAGGTTAACAAATAGTATATCATATACTTAACGTCCGCTCAACAATCGCGTTCGTGTACGGCATAAGGAGAATGAATGCATTTTATGTTTGAATACACGCACTCTACCCGCATACAGCCAACCAAACTGCACCTGAATACTAGCTCACTCATTTCCCTCGATTCATCAGTCGGTTCCCTCGTTTTCACCCTAATGGCTGGCCCACAAACCGCTCATAAAAATACCCTCGCTTACGGACTCCGAGGAAGCAATTATACCGGCGATATATTCCAAATTACTGGAGTGCGTGTAAGCAGGACTTCTCT
>NC_051404.1:35953423-35953548 GCF_015228065.2 Penaeus monodon
ACCTCCTCTCTTGTCTTCCTTCTCCGGGAAGAAGAAGAGGCAGAGTGTGGGAATAAGAGGTAGGAAGAGAGAGAGAGAAGGAAGGCAGTGAATGGAGACAGGGAGGGAACGTTGGAAGAAAAGTG
>NC_051404.1:35954185-35955104 GCF_015228065.2 Penaeus monodon
ACTAACATCAATGGCCGCCTCGCGCTGGTTACCGTTTCAGAGTCGTCAAGAGATTACCATTTATTTCCACCCTTTTCCCTCATGATGGATGTGATAACAGATAACGCCCCCATTTCCGGTTTATGCCCGCCCACATTCGCCAGCACGAGAGCATTGGCACGGTGTCCTCCAACTCCTAAAACTTTGAATAAACTGGAAGGTAACAAGGCCATATAACCTGGCGTGCCGCTGAGACCTCCATCATCCGGGACTTTCCTAAACTCCTGCATTATTGGAACCTGATAGGTCTTCGTGTCATCAACATGCTCTCCTAAAAAGAAAAAAAAGAAGAGGTGATAGAGAGATTGCGCAATTCAATTAAGTTCTCTTGTGCTATTAGCTTGCAGGCTTTAAAAGGGGGTTTATAATTAGCGGGTTCTGTAGGATTTAATAACCCGTGAAATGAATTGTTACAAATGACCAATTAACGTGGTTGTTCGATTATTACATAGTTATTGGACCTGTAAGCTCCATCGTAGCGTATTGCATCACCGCCAGTGTGTTTCAGACTTATGTATTATAAACCTGTGTATTACATTTAGACCTTTCCTTTGCTTTAAGGTAATAGGAAGTATAAAGAGAATAGTGTAATAATTGATATAGCCACGTCTTGTAATACAGAAAATGTGAACTTTTTTTTAACTACTGGTTCATATCATGTTTTTCCTTTCATGCTTGCTCAAAGATTCAAAACTTTCTTTCAATAAAAGCAGTGATTTCTGAAGAAGTAAAGACGCTAAACATGATTTGAGTTGATGTGAAAGCTGATTAAATTGTGTAAATAATGTCCTTCCAAATACTGCCTGGTTTATGTTAGACTGTCTGACGTCTATTGCGTTTTGATATCGATGTTGACCGAATTCCAGGCATGTCTCGAAAT
>NC_051404.1:35955283-35955522 GCF_015228065.2 Penaeus monodon
AGGGAGAGAGAGACAGAGGGGATGGGTGGAGAAATATTTTCATTCGAGTCGTAGATGAAATCCAATGAACAATGATAAATTATCGGTAAACGAACACAAAAACTCATTACCCGCATTTTATCCACCAGTTTAATGAGACGACAAACAAATCCCAAATTTAAAAACCGCAAAATGAAAACTGAAATGGCAAGAAAACGAGGGACAACCGGCCGTTAAAAATATTTGGATATATAACTAAC
>NC_051404.1:35955726-35955861 GCF_015228065.2 Penaeus monodon
AATGGCTTTTTCGAAATGGCTCAGTGTGCTTTATGAACGTAATCGGTCTTGGCGGGACCAAATCTCCTTAGACATTTTGTGGAGAGTTAATTTAAAATTTTGAAGAGATGTCAAGTTGGTATGACATTTCAACGA
>NC_051404.1:35955914-35956417 GCF_015228065.2 Penaeus monodon
GATATGAAATACATACACAGAGAGTTGTTTCCCCTCTTTATGCACAAACAACTCCCCTTACTTCCCCAACACCCCAAGCCCTTTTTATCCTCTCTTTTCCCCACACCCCCACCTCCCTCTCCTCTCCTCTTCCTCCCCTCCTTCCACACACCTCGGTTATCTTCACTTCCCTCCCCTTCTCCCTCCTCTCTCCCCACTTACCCCAACCTCCTCACTTTTCTGTCCATCCCCACCTTCAGAACCCCTCTTTCAATCTCCCCTCACTTTCAACGCCTTTTACCACCACACACTCCCCAACTCCTTCCCCTCGTTCCCCTAACAACGCTTCTCTTTCCGTCTCCTTCCTCCCCTCTTCCTGCACTTCCCCAACATGGCAGTCCCTTTATCCCCCTCTCTCCCACACTCCCCAACTTCCCCTCACCCTTTTATCCGCCCCCCACCTTCAACGCACAAACTTCTTTTTCCCCTCTTTCTATATACTCCGATCACTCATTTCACCCCAA
>NC_051404.1:35956583-35956724 GCF_015228065.2 Penaeus monodon
AGGGCGAGCTGCCGACGGTCGGGGAAAATCGGCCGTCGGGAAAATAGATCGGAATTCAGCGCGCCTGCCGCAACGTTTTCAGGCTGTAATGGCTACAGGAAGCAGGTCGTGATACTCCGGCTTACGCTGCACCGTTGCTAC
>NC_051404.1:35957139-35957307 GCF_015228065.2 Penaeus monodon
GACAGCTTACTTTCTCCACTTTTCTCTCTTTTTTCTCCTTTTTTGGAGTAAGGCAGACTATCACCTTTTTTCATTTCATTTTCCTCTTTTCAGTACGGCAGCCTACAGCTTTTTTCTTTTTTACTTTTTAATGAGGCTTTTCTGTAAGACGGCCTACCACGACGACTC
>NC_051404.1:35957327-35957472 GCF_015228065.2 Penaeus monodon
CTTTTAGATTTTTATAAATAAGTCTTATACTTCACAACACTTATACTACGAATATGAGCTCTGTTCTATTTTTCTATTAAACCATAGTATTAAAGCTTAATAACTAAACAAAATAACTCGCAACAAAAGGTCCCATGATTACGAA
>NC_051404.1:35957898-35958248 GCF_015228065.2 Penaeus monodon
CCTTTCATTAATAATAAAATGTCAGGTCATTAAAACAAAGGTAATCATTCAGAACAGAAAATAACGGGGGAACAAACTGCCATCATTTAGCTGTCCCGTGTAAATAAGGGTAATTAACATGCCATTGCTGAGTGCATTTGTGGATGTGGTTATATAAATCCTTTTTTTCTGGTGATATACTGTAGTGTGTATTTATTCCAGAATGCGAATGTATTACTAATTGCTGAGATTTGCATATGTGTTTTTACCCAAGTTTTTTTATGTATTTTTTATATGAGTTTGTAAGGGTTTTCGACTCTATGTGTATGCGTTTTACATATGTTTATGCATGCAGTTACGTAGGATTGCGC
>NC_051404.1:35958419-35958516 GCF_015228065.2 Penaeus monodon
CTTTATATGTATAGTCTGAATGTGTGGAGGTTTAATAAATAAAGTGTGATTGACAGCAGCATCCGATGACTGCACCACCGTGGACAGACCCCTACAT
>NC_051404.1:35958555-35958708 GCF_015228065.2 Penaeus monodon
GCGTGACCCTGCTTTGTGGAGTCAGGAAAGAGGGGAGAGAATGTTATAAGGAAGAAGAAAGGGGAGGAAGCACAGCAGGATGAAGTGACCGAAGGAGGTAGATTAAGAGGAAGAGGGAGAAAAGGGAGGTTAAGACTATGTCGAAAGGTGAAT
>NC_051404.1:35959023-35959168 GCF_015228065.2 Penaeus monodon
GCCTATCAAAGCAAAAGGAAAGGAAACAGAGACTAATATTACCCGCACGATCCAATACTCCATTGTGTGTAGTGAGGAAGGCTTAGGTGAATCGAACCACGTAATGGATAATGTGGAAGCTATTATCACTCTTCTTTAACCGGGT
>NC_051404.1:35959605-35959940 GCF_015228065.2 Penaeus monodon
ATGTAAACCCTCACCTTTGTAATACCTGCTCCGCCGCGGGTCACAAAGGACAGCAGGCAAGTAGCTGTGTCCCCTGTTTACCAACACACCCAATAAAGCGACAATACAGTTCTTACTTCTCTGTGTTGTTTGTCTTAGTGAGGTGTCGCCGCTCCTACGTCTCCTGGCTGTTTTCTTGCTCCCGAGAGAACTCATTAAAGTATTTTTTTTTTCTTTTTGAAGTCTTTAATGAACAGCTGTTTTACATGGAAGTTCGGTTTGAGTGGGGAATGAAATGTCTGATTTGGAGAGATCCTCGAGAGAGGAAGATGGCAAAGTTTCAGGTTATGTTGTTC
>NC_051404.1:35960562-35961002 GCF_015228065.2 Penaeus monodon
GTGGAAAATAATCCAGAAAGGTATTCAATCATGTCAGAATATCATAAGGAACCACAATATCCGTGGATTTAACCCAGACACAAAAAAAAATATAAATAAAAAATCATGGACCAGAGGTATTATATCTCTTTTATTTTCTTCAATAAAAGGGAGAAGCAGAGAGAGTTGCACAAAGGTCACGAAGAGGGCAAAGGCAGACCTTCGCATGAATGTGGGAGAAGGTCAGTTGGTGTCGATAAAGGCCAGGGAAGGTGTTCAGAGATTAAAAGGATCAGGAAGACAAGCCGCACTACGAAGATTTCCCCAAATAACACGCGTCGGGTTTTGGAGGAAGTATTTCGATTCATAATCTTATTCTTTTCTCAAGTATATATATAGTTTTTTTTTCTTCTCGGTTTATGCAAAAATCAAGTCAGATGGTAACGAAGAATCTTAACAGA
>NC_051404.1:35961352-35961417 GCF_015228065.2 Penaeus monodon
AAAAATAACAATAAAACTTTCCCACATATCCTCACTGCAAATCCTACAAACTCAAATGAAATAGC
>NC_051404.1:35961500-35961694 GCF_015228065.2 Penaeus monodon
TTATCCAATGAAATAAGGCTGCGGGTCAAGAGACAATGCCTCACAGAGGAAAACATTAGCTCGACCATTCTTTAGATCTGGACCGCCGTAGATCGAAGCGAGAGGTATGGCTGTCAGAAGCGCCGTTTTGTGGATAGGGAAGCTAAGGCTGTGGGATGTAATGTACTGCATTAAAGGGGGCAAGATTGATGGTG
>NC_051404.1:35962269-35962483 GCF_015228065.2 Penaeus monodon
TCGAAGCGAAATGCATGACCGCCATGAGGTTCGTGTTATAGAACAGAAATAAACTTGGGAAATAATTTACTGCATCAAACGGAAGAAAATAAACGGCTGTTCCTTAAACTGTTGATCTTGAGGAGGGTGTTGCTAGAGCGTCCAGACTCGATATTGCAGCGTATGATTTCATTAATGCAACGCGGTCAACATTAGCACTTCCAATATTGTTGCT
>NC_051404.1:35962512-35962828 GCF_015228065.2 Penaeus monodon
TATGCGAATTAAAAAGACTCTCATAAAGGAATTTAACGAGACTAATTGTATTTGGATAAAGTTGTTATCAGTAAAAAAACAAAACAAAACAAAAATGAAATAACGCCAATGAACACACACAAACATTATGCAAGAATTGAAACTCCCTCCGGCTTTTAGTAGTGAAGAAGGGCGTGGCGGACCGTAGAGTTTTGTCTCATGCAACGGCGTCACGAAAGGTCGGCTCTGCTACACATAATAACATTCCTCCTTTTATCTCATTCTTTTTTATCTCGTAAAGTCTAGCCATGCTAAAGTGATGGAATTGCACAGACCA
>NC_051404.1:35962867-35963094 GCF_015228065.2 Penaeus monodon
AATTTATGCTTAGTACACTTACTCACTATTGAATAAGTTTGTCCATAATGTTATTAATCATCATTGTTTTCATTGTTTGGCGATTAGTACTATTTATTCGCTGTTTGTTTTTATTAATGTAGCTATTCTTGTGTTTGCCATAATGGTTACCTTTGGGTTATTATGATTGTAATCCTGATGTTTAATTTTTTTCAGATTTTATTCTTATATTTTTTGTCACAGTCAAT
>NC_051404.1:35963200-35963288 GCF_015228065.2 Penaeus monodon
ACCTCAACCTCATCACAACAACCAAAGCCCCATCATCTTCACCATAATCAACACTTTTCCCCACTCACTCTCCCACGAGCACAATATC
>NC_051404.1:35963379-35963549 GCF_015228065.2 Penaeus monodon
TTTCCCCTTTCTCCCCCTTTTTCTAATTCCCCGTTTCTCTTTTCTTTTCGTACAGAACACACAAAGGAGAGGAGGTCAAGATACCGTAAGCCTCGCCTGTAACAGTTTACGAAGACAAATACAACTTCCCTTTTCATCTCCTCGAGCTTAGTACAGAAGAAGGGGAAGGA
>NC_051404.1:35963849-35964191 GCF_015228065.2 Penaeus monodon
CAGAACGAGAGAGGATTTGGGAACTAAGCAAACGGATCTTGTCTCGTCTTCTCCGAATCCTCCATTTCTCTGAAAGATAAAATATAGAAAAAGGAAAAGCACAACGAACAATACACAAAAGAAAAGAATATATAAATAACACAGAGAAAAAAATAGATTTTTAAACATCTGTAAAGGTTATTAAACCTTGTTTGCATCTGTGCCTTTTGTTTCCCGGCAAACAACTCTAGAGTGTTTCTAAAGTAATAATTCTGCAGTAATAATAATTTACATGGCTTGAATATAGACCATGAGATAACGAACTGCTAGAAAACGGAACCTTGCCACGAGTCAACGAGGCGC
>NC_051404.1:35964455-35964894 GCF_015228065.2 Penaeus monodon
CATAGTATGTGATGAAGGTTCGTGGATGGACGTGGGCGACTTCGTGGGCGGTGGTTGGCTTGTGGGCGGCGGTCACGCTGCTCGTCGCCCTCGCCTCGCTGGCTGCCCTTTTCACGCCCACCTGGTTCGTCCGCCACTCGCCCTCGCCGCCCGTGATGTTCGGAGTGTGGGCGTGGTGCGTGGGCGGCCTGAACGACCAGAGATGCGCCGCCGTGGGCCAGGGCGTGGCGGGGAGTGAGGGCGCCCTTCCCTCGGCCGTCTGGGTGATGGTGGGCGCCGTGTATGGGGGGGGAGGCGCCCTCCTCGCCGTCACGGGCCTCGCGGCTCTCCTCACGCCCGTGCTCCCCACCACGCACGCCCGCGCCGCCCTCGCGCACGTGGCTGGGAACATACAGGCTGCTGCAGGTAGGAGGACCTTTCACGTTTCGTTTTATCTCTC
>NC_051404.1:35966333-35966615 GCF_015228065.2 Penaeus monodon
CGAAATAAACAAAATAGAAAATAAAAAATGGAATACCCCGAGCGTTCAGATTGAGAAATATCGCTGTCACGAATTATTTACGTCCTGCTGACAGAGCCGTAATGAGAATCCACTTAGGATATAATTATTTCTCAACCAATTCATCGATTAATTTAATTGCGCTGTGGATTGATTCTCTAGAAATTGCGAATATGGTGAAATTAGGCTTCGACAGAACGATTTGTCCAGTGGTAAAATAAAGGAAAAAAAATGGCGACAGTTCTGCAAAATGTCGTGCTCTAT
>NC_051404.1:35967279-35967547 GCF_015228065.2 Penaeus monodon
CGACACCTGTGCGTGATCTAGCGTCCGTAAACTTTCATTAATTCTCTGCCATCTACGGCTATTTCATGACGTCATATAAGTTGCGGTAATCATGTTTTTTTGTGAGTTTTATGGGCTAGTTCGAACTGGAAATCGCTTTCTGATTTATATCTGGACGAAGAAAAAGGTATTACCAATCGCGGTGAAAATAGATATCCATTATTAGACCGACACAGCAATCATGCAGCCTTTTGGGGTAATTTAAGTAAAATTTGCAGAGTGAAATGCG
>NC_051404.1:35968190-35968868 GCF_015228065.2 Penaeus monodon
TCCCCTCCCCCCCCCCCTCCCTCTCTCCCCCTTCCCTCCACCCCCCCCTACCCTCCCCCTTCCCCCCCCCTATGCCTCCTTCTCCCCTCCCCCTGCCCTCCTCCCCCTCTCCCTCCCTTCTCCCCCTCTCTCCTTCCCCCCCCCTCCTACCCCTTTCTCCTCTCTCTCCTTCCTCTTTCCACTCCTCCCTCCCCTATCCCATCCATCTTGCGCGTGACAAGCTCGTGATTGGCTCTCTCCGGGGGGAAAATTCAGCTGTCAGCCAATCACCTTCCTTGCCTACCACCATCAGTCAGGGGTATACAAGCGCATTACAAATTAGTAATTCTCAGCACTGTGGCCCAAATTAGAATGACCTGTGACGTCACTTCCTGTTCGTTATATCTGAAAATAGCTTTCTTACTTTAACTTCAGATATTTAAAGGAATTGGAAATGAGAGTATTACAAACTGGTGTTTCTAAACGTAATTGGCTGGTAACATTATTTTTTTCCTTTCTATATTAGAAAAAATATATATCTTCAATAGTTTTCAACTATCTTTTTATCCCTTGTGTTTTATGGCTTATCTAGCGTACACATTTCATACAGAAAACTAAACGATAGTGTAAGACATTCTTATTTTGATGATAGCTGTTCTACGTCTAATGATAACTCAATAGAATCTGTAAAGTGATTGA
>NC_051404.1:35969118-35969244 GCF_015228065.2 Penaeus monodon
AATCCAACGTCTTTCTTACCGCCGGCACTTATTTTCTGAATGATAACATCCCCTGCCACAGCTGGAAAATATGTCACGCGAATGGACGACGTTACCTGAAGGCGGTATACTTCAGGAGTCGTACTT
>NC_051404.1:35969545-35969757 GCF_015228065.2 Penaeus monodon
AGTAAAAGGGGGAAACAGAGAAGAGAATGAAGATGAGGGATGAATAAGGGGAGATGAGAGGTGTGGAGATGTAAGAGGAGAGAAGGGAAAGGAGGATAAAGAGGAGGCAGGGAAGGTGGTGAGAGGGGAGACGGGGTCAAATGAGAGGAAGGAGACGGATACGGGAAATAGAGGGGAAAACAAATAAAAGTAGAGAGGACTGAAGACAGAGG
>NC_051404.1:35969881-35970673 GCF_015228065.2 Penaeus monodon
TGGGAAAAGACAAAAAAAAAGGTGTTAAGGGGAAGGGGAGGGTAAGACTCAGGGAAAGGGGAAGGGGAGGGTGAGACTAAGGGAAGGGGAAAGTAAGACCACAGGAAAGGGGAAGGTAAGACTACGGGGAAGGTAGGCTAAGACTACGGGGAAGGGTAAGGTAAGACGAAGGGGAAGAGGTAAGGGCAAGGTGTTGGGACTCACAACAGAGATTTACAACACGCCTAACGAGTGGTCGTGTTTTATGGCTCGATCAAACGACCAGGTGAGACGCGGAGGTGTCAGGTCGGGGTAGTAAACCAGCGTGACGACCTGAGTGGAAGATCGCTCCCGGAAAGCCACTGTGGGTGTCATCCATCACCGCCACGTGTCAAGGTGGAAGTGACACCGGCTATGACACGCTCGCACCGTCTAGTGTTCATGACCTGGCTGGAAGATGAAGATGAGATAGTTAATAGTTGATAGTTAATGGTTAATAAAGTCTCTGGGAAAGCGGATTGTGATGAAACGAAGCAATTAATTTTAAAATCTAGCATTTAATTAATGTGATATGAGGAGAGGTTGCGAAGGAGATAGGAGAGCGAGTATTATTAAATTCACCAAATGATTAGGATTGTCCGCATTTCTTTTGATAGTAATGTATGGAAAGATATATATGTCACAGAAAACCACGTAAAGACACAAATAAGATAATAAAGATATCAAAACAAGTCACGATGACGCAACACTTACATACCGTTGTTAAATCCCCAAGACGTCTCATAAGGACACGATTCGTCACCCCCCTCCTCT
>NC_051404.1:35971125-35972154 GCF_015228065.2 Penaeus monodon
GTGTGTCAGCCGGAAATGTGACACGACCCTATGACGTCACATTCTTAGAGGGGTTAGGGGGGGGAGTTCTTTGGAAGATGGGAATAGGGATAGAGGAAGAGAGCGGGGAAAGGAGGGATGGGGAATAAGAGAGGAGAGGATGTAGGAGGGGAGGGGGAGAGAGGAAGCAGGAGAAGGGGAATGGGGAATGAGAGCAGGGGAGGGATAACGATGAAGGATGAGAGAAATGGGGATGATTAACGGGAGAGATGGGGAATGGGGATGGATAAAGGGGGAAATAGGGAAGAGGATGAAGATGAGGGATAGATAAGGGGAGATGGGGATGGCACGAGGGGAGCAGGGGGACGGAAATGGGGAAGCGAAGAGAGAAAAGGAATGGGGATGGAGGAAGGAAGGGATGCCGAGTATTGCAAGAATCAATTTGCAATAACAAGAACAAGTCGAGATCATTGCACGCATGTGCAACGAAGATTCTGAAATGATTTCGTTATAGAAATTCTTAATTAACTTCAATTATTTTTATATAGGATTTTCCATACTAAATTAAGCTTTTGTGTTTCTCTCTCCTATAGAGATTCCCTCCAATTAAAGGTTAATTAAAGGCCAATTAAAAGGGAAATTTCAAAAAAAATTATATCATCATTGCAATTATCTCCGGATCGCCGTCACCTCGTAAATAGACCGTATAAAATCTACGGAGCCGTTTATATGCCTCGGGGCATAAACATGTCACGGCGAGGCACGAAAACTGTAAATTTTTTGGCGGGAAGACGGCACAATAATGAGCGTTTCTCTGGCTCGAGACTTTTGTTTTTGCGAAAGGAACGAAAAACTGGTCATTAACTTTTACGGTCGACTGAGTGGGATATACGCTGTTTGAATTGACCCTTATGGCAGCGGAGGTGTGGCTTGGGGGGAGAGGGAAAGGGAGGGGAGGAGGGGGGTGTGAGAAGAGGGATGGGGGGAGGGGGGAGGGGGGAGAAAGTCCAATTTGAGTTCGTAATGTACGCATTGAGGCGCGTGCCCGCT
>NC_051404.1:35972318-35972467 GCF_015228065.2 Penaeus monodon
CCTGCTGCTTGGTGAGTATCTTGCTGAATAATACAATGCTATATAGTGCACCGTGTGATGTGTTTCAGCTATCAGCATATCTGACTTTATGAGGAACCAAACGACGAGAGAAAATGTATCGCTTTTACTGACATTCCCAAAGTTTTCGG
>NC_051404.1:35973128-35973436 GCF_015228065.2 Penaeus monodon
CCTGCCTCATCTAGATAGGCATACTGTTCCCTGGCATACGTTAATCTCCCGCTGGTATTTACATTCTCCCAGCCTTTGAGGTTCGTTCACAATGGCGGGCGATGTTTACCTGCCCGGAACTGAGATGTTAGTGAACACATACGCCAGGTAATTAGTAACAAATACCAGGTTGATTCATGAACACCTGAATCATATTCCTGAAATGTTTATCTTATTTCGGCTGATTCGGTGGAGATGCGATGAAAATAGGAATATATATGAGGAGTAATTGATTTCGGTGGATTTGTGGCAGGTTTTAAGGAGATATG
>NC_051404.1:35973854-35974073 GCF_015228065.2 Penaeus monodon
CAGGAGTCAAACTCCCACTCAAGCAACTGCACAAGCAACGTCTGCAAGAAGACCCTCCTGGTTGTCTGTTGCCAAGCACAGAATCTTCTCAGAAAGCAGTTTCCCACCAGCGCAGCTATTCACAAAGGCACTAATAGTTTGGTCAATATGTATTTAGTTAATTACCATATGCAGGGATCTAAGATTTAGGGTGGGATGGAGTGGGGGGGGGGGAGGTAC
>NC_051404.1:35974173-35975211 GCF_015228065.2 Penaeus monodon
TTATAATTGCTTGACTAACCGATTGAATAATACAGAGCTAGAGATATAGTCATTTGATATTAATGAAGATAATGAGCCGGTAATTATTCTACCACTTTCATCTTCTCATTTACAACCGGGCATTTGGGTAATAGGTAAAATTGGAAGCGAATTCACCCCTACGATCCACACCATTTTTTTTTTCTCTCTCTCTCTCTACCTTAATATCATGCCGACGTAAATGCTTCGCGTGAGGGTTCCGCTCATATAGAATTTTATAGCGAATTTTATAGACTTTCTTATCTGTGTCGTGCGTTGTTATCTGGCTTTTATCGCCTTTCTTAATGGAGTGCGCAGGAAAGGAAAACGCAAATAGACCGACCCTACGTTTAGCAGGAATCATTGCTCGTCAACTGTAGCTTGGTTGACGTCAGGAAAGAGACTCGTGTGTTTTAATATCGAAGTTATTATTTTTTTCTCTCTCTGTATTAGTATTATTATTCTTTTCATGTTAAAAAAAAGGGAAAGACCTTTATGATTGTGATGACAGGGCGGGCGTGAAAGAAAAATAGTAAGGTGATAAAATTATAGTTGTTGGACACGACTGCGCTGTCCCAGGAATTGTTGTTTCGTAATGTATTCTTTTTTTTTTTTTTGTATAAACCTCCTCGTTTGTCACTCCTAACATAAAAAAAAGAAAAAATATAAACATAACATAATGACGTTGATGCAATTAGGTTAATTACGACTCTTTACAATGACCAAAGAGCGTGAAAATTAATAACATGTTCACGGAGAACAAAAAAAAAGGGCAAAGAAAACGGGAATAATTGCAAAAGTAGGAAAGAAAACGCGGCAAGACAAAAGCCGCTCTGAACGCGCATGCTATTCGCCCACTTGTCAGTCACCAAGCCGATGCATGATATATTACTGCAGGTGAATTATGGTCATTTTTCGACCTTGTATTACCTCCAAAACCCCCCTTTAATACTCGCTGATTCCCGACCTTTCTCTTTGTAGGTCGATATTTACATTCCGATGTACAGAGACCGTTGGACA
>NC_051404.1:35975401-35975685 GCF_015228065.2 Penaeus monodon
TTATTCGTTAATGTGTATATGTGAGTCCTTTCCCGCATTCATTTATCTGTTCGAACGTGCGTGACTACGAGATAAAAGTCAAGTGAAAAAATAATTATGCAAATATTTCATGCATTGCTGATAAACAGTTCTTTAACAATTCCTAACGTCTCGATAATCAGAAGCATCCGTCAATTGAGATACAGAATTAGAAATATATATAGCATTAGTGTGGACTATATACTCACAAAGTTAATGAATTTGATATATCAAAACGACTTTGAATTAACCCTTTTACCAAGAAG
>NC_051404.1:35976006-35976676 GCF_015228065.2 Penaeus monodon
CAGGTTAAATCTTGTATTTCGCGTTTTTTTTACGTGAGTCCAAAAAAGACAATCGCCATTTTTGTTGAAAATTTGCGCGTTACGGTAAGAGACCGCTGGGCTACTTTAAGTTTGCGTGTACCGATTTTTTTTTTCTATAGGGAGATGGGGTGGCAGTATTGAATGCTTAAATAGAGCATATTCTCTTGACATATACAACATCTTAAAACGTATGTCGTAAAATTGTGGTGATTTTCATTAACCCCACAATTTTTTTTATTATTTTTTCAAAGATAAACAAAATAGGCAAATTGCACTCGCATGTGAGAGGGCATTAGTTTCATTTCCTGTAAAAGGTGAGGAAATTTATCGCCCACTGAAAGTAAGTATTTTCTCCAAAGAATGTTTGGTCTCAGATTTACAATATTACGGACCTCTCAAAAAGATTTCACTTCTCTTTTATACAATATATAATTTTCCAGATGAAACAGCCCGAAAATATAACAGCTGTGAATGATGGCGCAGAGCAAATAGCAAAATATTTTATTCCCGCTATCTCTGTAATGGCTGCCCGCACAGAGAGAAGATGTACCACGAACAGAAATTGCAAATATTTATATGCAAATTGTGTCTTACGGTTTTTCCTTAATCCTAACGAAAAAAAAAAGATGGAAGTACGTGTCTTGAAATA
>NC_051404.1:35976713-35976979 GCF_015228065.2 Penaeus monodon
AGAAAGGGATTTATGAATGAATAAGCGACGAAATATGAATAAGTAATGAAATAAGGAAAATAATTGTGATAAAAACATGCACAGTGTTGCGAATATCGAACAGGCAAGATATATACAAAGTAAAGTTATGCCGGATAGTGTGAACATTCTTGCTCGTCATCAAAGCAAATTACATAATTATTGGGTTAATGCGTGTAGTTAAGCTGCCATATACGGCATGTGAACCTCTCCTTGACGACAACTGTAAACAAAAATAAATCGTAATA
>NC_051404.1:35977514-35977723 GCF_015228065.2 Penaeus monodon
TTGTGAGAAGCCAAAATTTTATCATGGTATATTTTGAGGTAGAACGGTATATATTCAGATATATTTAATAATTTGATGGTTGTTGATATCATTATCGTAATATTCTAGATATCTTGACTACTTTCATTAGCCTTTTAAGTAAGGACACCCATCGCCTTACCGCCCATTCCCTCTTTACTCTCTCATTCCTTTAGACTCCTTTCTTTTAT
>NC_051404.1:35977858-35978263 GCF_015228065.2 Penaeus monodon
CCAAGCCGAATCAGTCAAAGGCAAAAAAAAAAAAATAGCAATCTTAGCCACGCCCACTGCCCCCCCCCCTCTGTCTACACCCACACACTTTGGTCTTTGCAATGGTCTTAGCTACGACCCCCCCCCCCCCTCTTTACCCACGTCTTAGCCACGGCCTCCCATCCCCTTGAGGTCTTCCCCCCCTTTCTTCTCCCCCCCCCACAGGTCTTATCACCCCTCCCCCCCTACCTTCCCCTTTCCTCCAGGGCCAAGCCACGCCCCCATCACCCCTTAACCCACCCCTCCCCCCTACCCCTTTGTATACATCGACCTCCCCATCTTTCAAGAGCTTGACTTGAATAGCTTCATGGTGCGTTCTGTATGAATGAGAAAAAGGTCATAAGCTTACCCCCATGCGCGCGCGCG
>NC_051404.1:35978990-35979142 GCF_015228065.2 Penaeus monodon
ATACAAACAACCTACGTTTTCCGTCTATGCAACGTCATTTTCGTTTACTGGCACCGGAAGTACTATGGCACCGGGTGGTTCAAGAGAAATGGTCATTGTGTATATACAGAGCGAATTTGTATGGTATTGACGCACATGCTGTTTAGTAAAGT
>NC_051404.1:35979829-35980487 GCF_015228065.2 Penaeus monodon
AAAATTATAGATTTTCAAATAATATAAAATTTCAGAAGCTAGAATGGAATCCCTAATGGTAAAAAATAACAACCATGCTAACAGCCAAAAAGTCAGAGCTATACAAATAATATGAAAAAGCGAGAATGGAAGCCTCGAACCCATAACCAATATGCAAAACCACCAGGAAACGACAGCCGCATTTCGCCAAGCAAGAAACGTTTAAATTCAACTAGTGTCCGAAACGTTTGAGTACAACCATTGTCCTAAGTGTTTAAATTCAAACATTGCCCGAAAAATTTAAATTCAACTATTGACTTAAACGTATAAACGCAATAATTGCCGTAAACGTTTAAAATTTACCATTGTCCTAAACATTTAAATTCAACCATTGTTATAAACAGTAAAGTTCAACTATTACCCTATTTTTTTAATTCACCCACTGTCCCAAACGTTTAAATTCAACCATTGTCATAAACGTTTAAATTTTATCATTGTCCTAAACATTTAAATTCAACCATTGTCCTAAAAGTTTAAATTCAACCACTTGCTTAACATTTAAATTAAACCTTTGCCCTAAACGTTTAAATCCAACCATTGCCCTAAATATTCAAAGTCAATCATTGCCTTAAACGTTTAAATTCAACCGTTGTCCCTCAGAACCGATGGTTGGTTGGTT
>NC_051404.1:35980524-35980856 GCF_015228065.2 Penaeus monodon
CGTTAATTAGCAAAGGATTTAACTCGAATGAAAATGTTGAATGGAATGAAACGACTGAGCTGTCCGTCTCAAGGGGACCGTGCATGGCAGAGTATCATGCAGTCAGGCTGCTTTGCAACCCATCCCCCATCCTCCAGCTCTACCCCCCCCCCTACCACCACCCGAATTCTCAAAACGTGGCCGCGGGTTCGGATATCCCCTTCGGACCCCCCCCCCCCAACCCCCGATCCCGCCCACCCACCTACTCCACTGAGGGCGCGCTATTGGATATCCATAACAGCCTTTCTGTTCCGGTGAAATGTTAAACTTCATCTCTCTCTGTGACTGTTTCC
>NC_051404.1:35981521-35982529 GCF_015228065.2 Penaeus monodon
GGGTCGAACTCAGGATGGGAAAGTTTGCCTGTGTAAATAAAGTGGTCTGAGGCAAATATATGAAATGAACCCTTACGTTCTTATTTTCTGATAGAGTTACTGCCAACAGAAAATGGAATTGGGACGACATGCAGAGTTTTTAAGTAAATGGGAATTTTTGCTACACTGATGATATATTATGTTATTCGAACTATAGATAGGTTAGGGGTGTTATTGTACTGCAATAACACCAAGTGTATTTCTGATATTGCGTGCATTTTTTTTATAGTATTTGTTATTTGTTTCGTCTGGGTTTGTTGTCTATGTTTTGTTACGGTTTATAGAATTTTTTTTTCTTCATATAGCGAACAATTCCCATACAGTTGGTAGATTATCTACGCTTCTCTGGATCCTCTAATATCTACCTTTACATCTTCTATTTTGTGTAGTCTACAGAGTTCGTCTTTAATCCACTTCGCCGCAGTCTGTATCTACCTCCTACCGATTTCCATCACGATAGCGCGACATATCCTCCAGCCGTCCAATCAATCCACTCATCCACTTATCCATATCAACCTCCTCCTTTTTATCCCCCCCCCCCCCCCAATCCTTCTCCACCCTCACCCCCTTCCTTGTCCCCCACCTCTAATTCTTCTCCACCCCCACCTTATCCCCCCTCCCCCAATCCTTCTCAACCCCCCTCCCCATCTCTTCTCCCCAACCACAATCCTTCTCCCCTCCCCCCTCTCCCCACCCCACCCTTCCTTAGACACACACAATCTATAAAATATAGATTTTATACCATAACCCATAAGCACACGGATCCAGCCCAGCATACAGAATGTGTCCTATATGCGAGGGATATGTTTTCCCATACATCATCGGGCCGGACATTCCTTTACAAGAGGGACTGGGTGCGGTGGCATGTAAACACAGTCCTCCTTGGTGCCGGGTCTGTGTACAGAGCTTAATCAATAGGCGTTGGGTATCCGTTGCTTTGATGTTGCCGTGACTGGGGAATTGCTTGGT
>NC_051404.1:35982810-35982977 GCF_015228065.2 Penaeus monodon
AAAAGGGTTAGGATGTGATGGGCTGTATTAATGTGGAGGGAGGGGACGGTTGGTGTGGAGGGAGGGTTAGAGAGGAGGGTAGGAGGGTGGAGGGTTGTGAATGGAGGAAGGGAGAGATAGGGATGGAAGGGTGGAAGGGAAGAAAGAGAAAAAAGGAGGAGTTTAGA
>NC_051404.1:35983346-35983688 GCF_015228065.2 Penaeus monodon
CCAGTATCTGCACGCCTATGGCCGGAAACGCGATATAGGCCTAATGGCATTGCTTCCGTGAGTTATGATACAATCTACCTTGGAGCACCTGGTGTGTTAATGGAGTCGAAGGCGGTTATAGTGACGCGACACTGCAGTCACCAACTCGGCCTGTGATGGTGAGACTGCTTGGCGAGCTGATGGAGTGAATATTAGCACGAACGTTCTGATATGAAGTTTATATGAAATGACAAGATCTTCGTTATTGAAGTTGTGAAGAAAGACGATTTTTTTTCTCTCTCTCTTTTTTCTAATTTTCTTTTACTGTTGTTGGTCGTCTTCTTCGTCAGTTTTTGCTTTCCG
>NC_051404.1:35983717-35983956 GCF_015228065.2 Penaeus monodon
ACCTTTTCTTCGTCGTCTCTGTTCTATTTTTTTTCTTTAATTTTCTCGTTCTTGTTCTTTATCATTTATTTTCATTTACTTACCTATCCTTCTCTGTCTTTTTATTTATTGTTATCCTTGTTATTGTGTTATTTTTCTGTCTTTTGTTTTATTTCTCCCTCCTTTCCTCCTTCCTCCTCTGTTTTCTTCTTTGTCAATAATTTCTCTCTCTCGTGTGAGATTTCCATCTATGTGTCATT
>NC_051404.1:35984011-35984931 GCF_015228065.2 Penaeus monodon
GTGCCAAGTTCCATCTTGTTTCATTTCCTCTCTGTGCCATTTTTCGCACCTATGTTATTTTTCCTTTTCATTTGTCTTTTTCCTGCTCTACTGTGTCATTCCCCAACCCTTCTGTGTCATCTCTCCCCTCTTCCTCGGTGTCATTTACCCTTTCTTTGTCATTTTCCCCCTCTACTTGGTGTCATTTCCCTCTTCTGTGTCATTTCCCCCTCTTCTTGGGTGTCATTTCCCTCTTCTGTGTCATTTCTCCCTCTTCTTGGGTGTCATTTCCCTCTTCTGTGTCATTTCCCCCTCTTTTTACGTGTCATTTCCCTCTTCTGTGCAACTTTTTCCTTCTTGCGCAATCTTTTTTTTTCTCCGTGTCGTTTCCCCACATTTTCGGTGTCATTTTTCCCTACTCTTTCTGTGTCATTTTCCCCGTTTTCGCGTTTTCTTTTGTGCCGCTTTTCGTCCTTCTTGTAATTGCTGTGTTTCTCTCTTTCTATATCTTAGCTTTCTGTGTCATCTCTCCTTCTCTTTTCTTCTGTCATTCTTTCATCTATTGTCAATCTACTTAGCACTAATGGTGACAGAAAATAGAAAAAAATATGTAAAATAGCAAGAATAATTGCAAAGCGTAGCAGCATAGTGATTATATTGCATTACATCTTGCACAGTATCATGATGCAAATCTGATTTGCCGGTTGCAATAATGATCCCTGTTGCATGATTAATATGCAAATGCCTGCACTGTCGTTGCATTCTAAATACAGTCGATACACAGACGGGCATGCAACAGACCCCTTAATTCAGGTTAGATTTGCGCAGTGATTATAGATTTCAGATATTTTTTTAATGTCTTATAGATTTCATGAGAGATAAGCTGAGTAATGAAGCTTTGGGTCATATTTGGGGAGCTAATTGCCCTGTTGGTAACTGAT
>NC_051404.1:35985727-35985936 GCF_015228065.2 Penaeus monodon
AATTTCCTCTCTCCGCTGGCAACTCCCCTAATTCTTAGCTGAAGCAACCAATCACGTCTCGATGTTAAAACTTTGCACCTCTAATCAGCTCCTTATAAGGAGTTTGTTGGTCAATTTAACTATCTGCTTTTAGGTAGAGAAGTAAGGCAATTAAGCCCGTAATTAGGACACTTTCCGAGGCCGAAAATAACCCTTGGCCTTCCTGATTA
>NC_051404.1:35985969-35986044 GCF_015228065.2 Penaeus monodon
TCGTTCATTAGCCGGATATTATTTGATCGAAATTTATTGGAAAACTGCAATTAGTCTTTTTTGTTGTTATCGGGT
>NC_051404.1:35986535-35986765 GCF_015228065.2 Penaeus monodon
AATGCACAAGAGTCGAATTAGATTCTCAATTTTTTTATCATAAAACCATTAAATATCGAACCCCCAGGAGATAGAAGTTAAAACAACCTGCTCTTTTTTTCGGATGTAAACCACTTGCAACTATTTCAAGGAGTCGAGCTTGTCGAAAATGGCGCCCGTGCTATTAGAACTTTTGGAAAACTACGAACGTAAACCTTTTGAACTTGCCCAACACGTAATGGAGTACGGGG
>NC_051404.1:35986850-35986957 GCF_015228065.2 Penaeus monodon
ATGGTGTGTGCACGGCGCTTGCCAACTTGTGGTTAACTTCACCGTGTTTTCCGCCGCGAATAAATACACGGTGGAGGGGGGGGGGGGAGGGTGTCATGTTGTGAAAC
>NC_051404.1:35987324-35987530 GCF_015228065.2 Penaeus monodon
TTGACTATAAACCTCTGCACAAAAAGCTACAAAGATGAATTTTCCATTAAATCTCCCCAGTTCGTCAGACAGACTTGTGACATGGAGAAATGGAGGGGATTGTCATGTGCATGGCAGGTGCCAGATCAGCTGATGACAATTGCCATGCAGCCTGCGACATCTTTAACTGGGACATGAAATTCATATGCATGGGGAAATCCACCACA
>NC_051404.1:35988012-35988253 GCF_015228065.2 Penaeus monodon
TATCTATCTACTTCTCTCTATCTATCTCAATACCTCTCTTAATCTCCCCCCCCCCCCCGTCTCTCGCCTTATCAATCCCAATTTCTCCCAAGCGCTCTCTAATTCCATCTATCTATCAGCCCTTCACTTCATTTTCTCAAAGGCGCTGGAGAGTGAGTTAATGGAGTCCGCCGCTGGAGTGTGAGAGGAGCAGCCTTTTTGAACGCGACGTCAGTGAGGGTTGTCTCTGGCCTGAGGAACA
>NC_051404.1:35988517-35989063 GCF_015228065.2 Penaeus monodon
AATGCTTGCGTGTGTGAACTCAATTAATAAAACCTTCTCAACTTAGTTATTTTAGCCAAACGGTGTGAAGAGATTGCAGATTTTTTTTTTTTTTCAGGGTCACTTTGGTGTTGTGATCCCATTATGTAGATATTTTGATTTTTTGTATTTAGTTTTCTATAATCGCTTATTTTATTATTTATCATTTACTGTTATCATTAAAAGTTATTTTGAAAATTGAATGATTTGGGCGGTCTTTGCATATGAAATGTTTTTTTTCTAGTGGATTTTTTGTGTGATTTTGACTTGTATTAGTGAAGATTTCTATAGAAGTTTTATTTTTTTCACGTAACGATATACACACTTGAATGTTTTGATTGTTTTTCCTTCACGATTTGAAAATAGACACTTTCAGATCTGTGTTTGATCTCGATAACTGTTTACAAAATTGAATATCTTGTGGAGATTTCTTTAGTCGAAATGTTTCTTACGAATTTTAGAAACGGATAATTTTCACAGGTTTTATTTGATCTCGTAAACAGATTTTTAATTTGATCTTTGCAATCC
>NC_051404.1:35989460-35989590 GCF_015228065.2 Penaeus monodon
TAAGTAAGATTTTAGTTCCACATGTATTTGGTGCTGATGAGGGGGTGTATGTAGGTATGTGTATGTGAGGAGAGGAAGTGTATGCAAGGCTGTGTCTGTGTGGTTAGGTTAGTATGCAGGGATACGTAGA
>NC_051404.1:35989709-35989963 GCF_015228065.2 Penaeus monodon
AATGCTTGCGTGTGTGAACTCAATTAATAAAACCTTCTCAACTTAGTTATTTTAGCCAAACGGTTACCTTGAATTATGAAAGAATCGGCTCATGCAACTTTGATTATTCTTAAAATATTATCTAATATTTATGGAAGATCAAGGTTCTTTTCAAAATCCATATCTCCGGAAATCATCGAAAGTATATACGATTTTCGACCTAAATAGCCTTTTCAGATTACTAAGAACTCTATTCTTAATCAAATTATTTTACC
>NC_051404.1:35990018-35990192 GCF_015228065.2 Penaeus monodon
ACCCATTTTTATAAGGACATTCCTATTACATCCATTAAACGTAAAAGAATGTACAAGGATTTTTCATCGTTCAAAAATGTCTCTTTATTAAACTTCCACGAAAGGTTTCTACGTTTAATTCAGTCGAGCAGCTTCGTTCTGTGATTTAAAACTGTTTATTTCCTGGAAGGATGT
>NC_051404.1:35990699-35991089 GCF_015228065.2 Penaeus monodon
CTTCCCTAGAATGACACATGACGAAAACCATTATAATCTCTCCGTGCTTACATTCAAAAAGCGAAGATTTGTGAAACGTTACAACCTTTTCAAACTCTACAGCGTCAAGGTTATATATTCTAAGCTCGAACTTTCTCTCAATATCATGCACAATCTCGTGTCATAAGTTTGATTAAAAGTTCAGGGAAATTAGATTTTATGGATTTTCAGTTTATTCACGCGCCCGTCGACTCAGCATCCTCGGAGATAATGATGCTGAGGGTCATTGCGCCGTGATGGAAGGTACGAGATGAAGTTAAGTTATTTTTCAGTTTGGGATCAAGGTTGAGGGTTTTCATATAACGGAATTTATGGAAATCCTTAGAAAGTGTATTAAACAAGTGTCTAATA
>NC_051404.1:35991876-35992293 GCF_015228065.2 Penaeus monodon
CATCGCATAATAACTGTTTTAAAGCAATCGATATCCCATACCGATCTATGCAACTCACTGACCGCCGCATTACGTGACCCAAGACCCCGTTAAATTAGCCATCACGTCGCCATAAAAATAATCCCCGCCTCTCTCCCCCACACCCTCGCCCACCTCCCTTTTTTCCTCCCCTTTCCCCTTCCCTCTCCCCCCCTTCACATCTCCCCATCGCCTCGTTTTTCCTTCCTTTCCATTTCCCCCTTTTATCTCCGCCTATCCCATCTCCCCTTTTTCTTCTTTTCTCCTTACTCCCTCACATCTCATCACCTCCCCTTCTCTTCCCTTTCCCCTTCCCCCTCACACATCTCCCTTTCTCCCTCCTCCTCCTCCCCACTCTCCTTCTCCCCTTTTCCTTACCCCCTCTCATCTCCCCTTCTT
>NC_051404.1:35992463-35992540 GCF_015228065.2 Penaeus monodon
CGTTCGAGCCGCCAGTTTATCTCTCGTGACAACCACAAGTCTGTAATTATGTTCATTATCGAAACGTTTACGATCTC
>NC_051404.1:35992673-35993033 GCF_015228065.2 Penaeus monodon
CATGGTGTGGAGTGGGAAAGGATGTGGGTGAGAATGAGTTAGATGCTTTAAAGAGGGATATATAGTAGTGTGGGTGTGTAAGAAATTACTATTAATGAAATGATCACATACAAACGACATGCACCCACGACAAAAGCCGCAGTCAAAAAGGGACTAACAGAAACTCGGAGCCATTAGACACAGGACGGGAGAGAAAGGAGGGAGCGAGGTGAGAAGAGCATGAGACAAAAAGAGGGACCAGTGAAACAAGGGACAGAGAAAAAGCACGGCGCAACCACGATAAAAAACACAGGACGACGTCATAACAGCACCTACAACGAAAAGACCGAGTATAATAGATAATATAAAAAAAGATGTATT
>NC_051404.1:35993552-35993695 GCF_015228065.2 Penaeus monodon
ACGAAGTAGCATCGAGAGCATAAATACGCCTCACGTTTTCTTCACTGCCCTCTTAGCTGCAATATATTCTGAATCCCTCTCTCTATTCTTCTACCCTCATCCTTCTTCTCTTTTATTCCATCTCAAAGTACTCTGAATCCGTT
>NC_051404.1:35993746-35993849 GCF_015228065.2 Penaeus monodon
CGTTGAGCCGGCCAGTTTACTCTCGTGACAACAAAGGGGTGGAATATGTCATATCGAAACGTTACGATCTCGAGCGTGAGGGACAGAGTAGGGGAGCGGAGGT
>NC_051404.1:35993896-35994106 GCF_015228065.2 Penaeus monodon
AGGGGGAGGAAGGAAAGGAAGAGGGGAAAGGATGAGAGGGAGAGAGGGGAAAGAAAAGGGAGAGAGAGAGAGAGATAAACAGAGAAAGAGAAAGAGAGAGGAGGGGAAACCGGAAGGAAAATATAATGCAGGGCGGGAGAGGGGAGCCCTACAGGTGAGGGGAAGTCAGAAGCAGAAGGTCATGGTTCTTGTGAAGGCGAGGGGAGAATG
>NC_051404.1:35994492-35994790 GCF_015228065.2 Penaeus monodon
TACCCCGTACCCACACGTGTACGTAAGCACAGAACGTCTTTCGAAACGGCCTTGCAAGTCGAAAACAACAACAGCCAAAGAACTTCGAAAACAGCAGACTGCAGCATCGTCAGCCAGATCATGTTGCAGCAGCGGATAATGGAATTGCAGAAAATGACTTAAAATAACCTGCAATTGGGATTAGCCGCAGTCCCTAGTGTCACTGTTGGGCGTTGATTGGTTAGGAATTGCAACCTGTGCAATGGTGGTTAAGAAACAGGAAACGGAGATTCCATTCAATTTCTCGGGAGATTTTCAC
>NC_051404.1:35994827-35995053 GCF_015228065.2 Penaeus monodon
CCTCGACTTTGTTACATTCATCTTGGACGAAAACTGTCGGGAAAATCTCGGGATAAAAAGATTCGAATTGTATCATTGAATAAAAGAAATGTAAATCCAAGGACGCGTCTCGTTGTTGTGCAAGAAAAATGTTTTTAGATTCGAAGCCCTTTTTATATGTGATTCGAATCCGATTCAGTTTTTTTGTTTATGATCTGATTTTGTCTTTATTTATAACCCGATTATG
>NC_051404.1:35995159-35995386 GCF_015228065.2 Penaeus monodon
ATAATCCGAATCTGTTTATTATTTTTTAAATTTATAATATGAATCTTTGATTATTTATAATCTAATTCTCTTTTTGTTTATAACGATTATGTTTATCATCCGATTCCGTTTTAATCTTCTGTTGTTTTTTATTGATAATCTGAGTCTCATTCTACTTATAATCCGGGTTTATTTTATCTATAATATATAAATATTTTATGATGAGGAGGAAAGTATACAATACAAAG
>NC_051404.1:35995878-35996477 GCF_015228065.2 Penaeus monodon
CACCTCAATTCTTCTTTTCATTCTCATTTTCCATGACTGTTTTCATTACACTTTAAGCCCCCCCCCCCCATTACCTTTCACCTCCCCTTCTCCTCTCCTCTTCTTCCTCTTTTTCCTCTTCTCTTTTTCCCTTCCTCTCCTCTCTTTTCCTTCCCTCCTTCCCTTCCTCGTCTCTCTTTCCCTTCCTCCCCTTCCTGTCTTCAGTTCTCCTTCCTCTCCTCCCTTTTATTCTTCCTCTCTTTCCCTTCCTCTCCTTCCTTTTCTCTCTTTTCCTTCTCTCTTTCCCTTCCTCTCCTCTCTTTTCCTTCTCTCTTTCCCTTCCTCTCCTCCTTTTCTCTCTTTCCCTTCCTCTCCTTCCCTTTCCTCTCTTTTCCTTTTCTCTCTTTCCCTTCCTCTCCTTCCTTTTCTCTCTTTCCCTTCCTCTCCTTCCTTTTCTCTCTTTTCCTTCTCTCTCTCCCTTTCTCTCCTCTGTTTTCCTTCTTCTCTTCTCCCTCCTCCGTGCAGCGTACAAGATGCTGTAAAGTCGTGTAATCTGTACGGAAAGCTTGGGATAAGTTTTAATGATGCGATCCGATAAAATGACTTTGGTATCTCTCCCA
>NC_051404.1:35996636-35997052 GCF_015228065.2 Penaeus monodon
ATGTTGTTTTCCTTTTTCCTCCTAATAATAGTTTCCTGTTTTCTCTCTCTCTCTGATATCTCTCCTTTCTTCCATTTTCCTTCATTTTCTCCTATTTCTTATTCTTCTTTCGTTTACAAACCCTCTCTTTCCTTCTCTTTTTTCTCTATTCCTTCTTCCCCTCGATTCTCTCTATCTTTCTCCGCCCCTCTCCACCCTGCTCCCCTTCCCCTTTCTTTTGGTATCTCTTCACTCCCCACTTTCTAATCCTTCCCCCCCCCCCCTCCTCCTCCTACCCACTGATCTCCACTCCTTCCTCTTCTTTCCATTTCTATCATTCTTTCACTTTCTCTTTTCTTCTTTTTCCAACTCCTTTTCTCTCTATCTTCTTTCTTGCTCTCATTTATCTCAATTTCCTTCGTTCATTTTAAGTTTGT
>NC_051404.1:35997498-36000577 GCF_015228065.2 Penaeus monodon
GAATATAAATAATGAACTTCAAATGACTCATATGTACAGAGCTGATGAATCTTGATATTAGTTCTTGTTGACATCATTGCAGTTCTTATTGATTTTCTGCTGTTCTCTTAACCTCTTACAAACCCTTCTATACCCTCTTCTCGCCCTTAAACCCCAACCAACATTCAAATTTCCAAAACAAAAATACAATAACAACAAAAAATGGACTCCCTTTCAAGTAACCAAGATAAGGGAACTATCTAATCTCTCTCCATTTTCTTCCAGTGTCCCTCCAGGCGGTCGGTTTGGTGCTGTATCCGCTGGGTCTCGGGTCCCCCTTCGCCAGGCTCCAGTGTGGCGATTCAGCTACGGTCTACGCTGCAGGGAACTGTGAATTGGGGTATGCCTACATGCTGGCACTCGTTGCTACGGCCCTCGCTGCCTACTGCCCCGTGCTGGCCAGACTGGTCACTTATAAGGACTATACGGACTATTGGTCGAATTTGAATTATATGTAGGTAAAAGAAAATGAGGATTTGTCTTTTTTCTTGGGGGTAAAAGAAAATAAAAGGAGTGAAGGAAAAACGTACGTGTTTTGGGGGGAAGTGATATCCCTTTGGATGTGTGATGTAAACTTTTTTGGAAATACGTTGTAGTGAAAGGAAAGAAAAAAAAGACAAATCTCAAGACGTTTCAGTAGATGTGAGATTCAAAGAAATGGTTATTTTTAAGTGGAGAGAGAAAAAAAAAACTGCCAGTTGTCTCGAACGGCTCCAAACTTCTCTCCAACTCTCACGGATGAAGCATGTCGTGTATCCTAGTCTTATTACCTTTCGGGTATGTTGTAAATAAACCATAATAGTAGAAGTGTACAGTGGCGGCGCGAACCTACATGATGTTGACCATGAGGCCCAACATCCCAGACGGTTGTGGGTCTCGGCAGTGGATGTTGTGACTCTACATATTGATTCCTTCCCTCGATGTGACGTCACCAAGGAGCTGGGGAGTGTTCGCGCAAAATAGATAAACGATGACGTCATCTCGTTCGCGTACTCACATGCAGGCGAATGCGTAACATTAGCATGGAAATGAACACTTGCCATCCTCGCTTGGCCGAACGGGTGACGTCAGCAAGTGTGTATCAGCACCGTTGTGGTAAGAAAATAAAATGAAAATGAGACTAGTGACCGCAGGGACTAAAACGTCTCAAGATATGAAGAACAAAAATATATTCTGGAAAAAAAATCTAACCAAAATCAACTTTCCACGGCATAATGTGGCTGTAAAGATGGAAATGGCTTTGAATTCCGTGTTTATTACGATCGCTCAACCCGCTTATGAAATGCAAATTGACTCCGAAGACAAGAAAACCCAAAATGATCGTCTTTTGCGAATACAAACAACATCAAAAGATTCCTGCAAGTCAACAATTTCCCAATGGAGAAAAGAAAAGAGGCAAAGCAACTGCTGATTGCATTATTTGCATTTTTCTCCTTTTTCTGGAATGGTAATAAAGAGACGAATAATAGTGAAACTAAATTTGTTTTTTGTATGATATTTAGTGTGGCAAATACTCCATTGTGTATTACAATTTTATGGCTACCGTAAGAAGAAGTGTTAGCCATTGTCAAATTTCCAGGAATTAAGATTTTTATGCATATCATGTGAGAATTCAATTGTTACGGGAACATAAATTTACGTATATATAGTGCCCAACATCCTCACAACTCGACAATGTATAACATATACCCATACGCGACACTTTTTTCCCTCAATAACAATCGACAATTAGCAAGGTCACGCGGATGGCCTCTTGATATAAACAAATATGTTTTAAAGATATATTCATAATGGTCGTGATATTGGGAATTTTAGCCTCGGAAATCTGTAACAAAATATAGACGTTGCAGCTTTAGAAACATAATTAAAGAAAGTTGTAATTTCAAATGGATTTAGATTACAAGAATTTATCATATATGCTTCTTATAGAACAATACTGAAGGCTTGTGCATGAAAATAATACAGTATACTCAGCTACAGTATATATCTCAGGCATAAAAAAAAATCAAGTGAAGATATCCAAATGATATATCTATTTTGTATATGCCTTTTGGTGTGTAATGAGTACTTCGTGCTATATAAAAAGGAGTACGATAATTATATTTAAAAATTACATTTCTTGGGCATTAAAGGGAGAAAAAGGAATTTATTTCATCGAGGCACAGGAGAGAGAAAAATAAAACTTTTTTTTTTCTCAAAATCACATAAATCTTTTTCAAAAACGAAATCCATCTAACCAATAAAACTAACAACAAAAGCAGATACACGAATAAATTGAGAAAATAAATTAAACCCGTAAGAATCATCATTACATTATTGACTTTTGCTTCCGCCTCGCTAATGCGAAGGGAGGAAAATCTGCTCTTATATTTGTGATCCTAATGTGTTCATTAATGTTATCTCATGAATATTTAATGACTTTGGACGACAATAATTATCAAGTTGAGGCATCAAAGATCGAGAAAGAAATATGCTCATATATCCGAATCTGTTCTTGAGTTCTAGAGAGAAAAGGGAGTTAGAAATTATGAGGAAATGTAATTTACTTGACGTATTTTTTGTGATATATTTGTTGCTTTTATCAAACCCCTCTGCCCTGGCCCACAAAAGCGAAAAGAGAGAGTCATAGAATTCAGTCTAGGCCCAGTTTATATATTTTTTTAAAACAATTTTCATCAACTTCTGTATGCTTTTCATAGGATCTGTAGGTTTTGTACAGACCCCCCTCCCCTTCCCTTTCCATATTTTAGTTCAGTTATCAAATCTACCGATATTTGGGAGCGATTTTGTCCCTTCTGCAAGCGATTTTCGAAAGAGGAAAAAAATATCAGAGGTAATAAATACATGAATGATAAACTTTTTTTTTTCATTTTTTGACACGCTCCTAGTAAACCATTAAAGGATCTAAACAAGCAGTTCCTCAGGCGAGATTCGGATAATTTTTTGCGTCTTTCCAGAAAAGTTTTTCGAGGTATTTATGACTTTGATCTCAAATCCATCGGTCTGGCGCTGTTTACAGGTCTTCGGTAGCCATTTAAGG
>NC_051404.1:36000844-36000961 GCF_015228065.2 Penaeus monodon
AAGGGCATTCAGAAACCCCTAAATGATCATTGACCTCGATAGATCGTCCAAAGACACTTCTTACTCGCAGAACGAACCATCCACAAGTTAGCCGGTAATGGCCATGCCGTGAAATCA
>NC_051404.1:36001016-36001181 GCF_015228065.2 Penaeus monodon
TTAGTGTTTTACCGCAACACTTCATTGAGAAAGTATATATATTTTTTTTTCGTTTGGGTGATTAAAATAAGAAGTTTGTCTTTTTTCTTTTTTAATTAATAGTGTGGGTAATGTCTGACAGACATATTTGTTTCATGAGAGAGAGAAAAAAACAGCAGTTCGATA
>NC_051404.1:36001453-36001682 GCF_015228065.2 Penaeus monodon
CTTCCCTCCCTCCCTAAATAAATAAAATCGAAGGCCCTTATACCTTATACTGGTTCTTATACCCACATTGGAAAAAAAAGAGATTTCCAAAAAATATCAAACCCAAAAACATTTAACATCTAGACAAAGCTTTCGCAAAAGAGCTATATATAAACATATCTTTTTGTATCATATGGTAGTGTTGTGTATATCATTATGGAATTATATTGCTCGCTTGACGACGTTTTCT
>NC_051404.1:36001736-36001986 GCF_015228065.2 Penaeus monodon
TTGTAGCTTCTGTATTCCTCAGTTTATGGAAATAATTACAGATGTCAGTCACTAATGGAAGTGTGAAGTATTTCTTTAGATAATAGACACATGAATTTTTGTATGCAAGAATGTACATAATAAACAGGAAAAGAAATATTCTTTGTTTCATTTACCGCATTGGCATCTTGTGAATAGATAGACAGATGAATAGACTGATTCATAAAGAACACTGTGAGCATGAAGATGAACAGCAAAGGGAATCAGAACA
>NC_051404.1:36002047-36002126 GCF_015228065.2 Penaeus monodon
CTTTTCTGACTCGAAAAGTCGCTTCTGTGGGTGGTTCATGTCATATAGATCCATCTTTATCTCCCTCTCTTTCTTTGTC
>NC_051404.1:36002243-36002536 GCF_015228065.2 Penaeus monodon
GGAGGACTGAACGTATGCAAACTACGTTCAGTCCTCCAGCTCTGTGACGCCCACAGCAGAATGGCTTTCAAGTATATCCTCACAGAGCACAAAGCGCCTCGTCATAAGCTCTCATCAGGCGACACTTGGATCTCCCAAAAGCACCGCGGCAACGCATCTACTGCTGGCACTCAGGGGCGCAGTGCCAGGCAGATGGAGGCACCGCGATGTACGTCGTCTTAACGGCATCTGTAGGTAGTGCTTATGAGGTTCAGGTTGTAAGGACATCAGTTAAACGTTACTGTTTGTCTTGT
>NC_051404.1:36002619-36002779 GCF_015228065.2 Penaeus monodon
TAAAAATCTTATAATAACACAGTTCGCACCAACAAATGATGTAACAACTACGCTTTACACTTTCCTCATAATTTTAAAAAGTTATATTGTGTAATGCATATAGAGTAACTTCGTGGAAATAGGTTTTGGTGAGTAAATAAATAAATGAGAAAATGATGAA
>NC_051404.1:36003571-36003658 GCF_015228065.2 Penaeus monodon
TATGCGTGTTGAAAAAAAAGTGTGCACAACTTAGTGCCCCGCCAGGAGCAGGGACGCGCGAGTGCAACCGTGGCGGCGCCGCGCCTG
>NC_051404.1:36005207-36005531 GCF_015228065.2 Penaeus monodon
CAGCATCGCAGTGCGTGTCTAGAACATGTTTTTCTTCTACCTAACCAACTGACAAATAAGATAAAAAATATAAAAAATCTACAGAATTTTTTTTGTTCTCAGAGCTTTTAAACCCTAGACGAAATTTCATTTTAGATTTTTTTCTTTCACATATAAAAAAAATATAAGGCTCTTCTCGCCAATGCTTTTAGTGAAGGGTTTATTTGTTTAGTGCCATCTGGAAGTGCCGCGCGTGTGGCTCCCTGAGAGTGCCAGATGGAACGGGAGAGCTGGAAGTGAATCAGAGAAAATGCGTCTTAAAAGGAACTCTTTGTTGCGTAATAG
>NC_051404.1:36005700-36005840 GCF_015228065.2 Penaeus monodon
AAATCCATCAACCGAAGAAGACCCTTGATGCCACGTTAAGCACACTCGCAGGAATATGGCGGATCGGCTCCGCAAAACGTGGTGACGGAGTGAGTGTGATTGCTCGCTGATCACAGTCCCGAAATGCGATCCTTGAGGCT
>NC_051404.1:36006384-36006672 GCF_015228065.2 Penaeus monodon
GTTTCTCATTTTCCTTTCTCTCTTTTCATCCATTTCCTAACACAGAAAAGAGTGTGAAGGAAAAAAAAAAATATTTAAAGAAAAATCCGGATAATAAGAGACAGATGAAGAAGATTACATATATTTTGGAAAGAAAAGAGAAAGAGAAGAGAAGGAGAATGATAAAATGAATGATAAAAGGAAAGGGAAGAAGGATGATAACCAAAATAAAGTATTAGGAAAATATTAATTAAAATCAATTGTAAAAAAATGAACAAAGAAGGAATTGAGACAAATTGATGAATAACA
>NC_051404.1:36006774-36007092 GCF_015228065.2 Penaeus monodon
ATGTATATTTTTTTAGCAATTTCGATTGAGTTCTAATGGAGTTTAAATTTTTATCTTCGGCGTTTTCAATATTCTTGTTTATCTTCCTTCTCTCTTTCTCTTTCTTTCTATATATCTTTTCATTCCTCCCCTGAAGCGGCAAACTTTCTCTCTCTCTTTCTCTGTATATTCTTTCTTTATCGGAGTTCTTTCATCTGCTCTTTTCTCTGTGTTTTAAATTCTATTCATTCATAATTTCTTCGGTTCTTATACTTTAACGAATGTCGTTTTGGAATATTACATGTGTAGTATGCAAGTTGAAAATATATATATTTAAAA
>NC_051404.1:36008741-36008871 GCF_015228065.2 Penaeus monodon
TTCGCAAAGAGAGAGAGGGACACCAAGACCCATAAATTTTGGCGCGAATTCTCTTTGTTTTATTTGGCCATAAACAACTTCCACAACTTCATGATCCTTCTTCGTAAAATCTCATAAATTCCTCACGAAG
>NC_051404.1:36008942-36009063 GCF_015228065.2 Penaeus monodon
CAGGCGGTCCGAAAGAACTTTGATAAATTTCTCGCTTCCCGTCTTTCTTTTTTTTTTTTTTGGCGGGGGGGGGGGGTCGTCCCATATCTGTGTAAAAATATTCTCTGGCGTTACTGTAGAA
>NC_051404.1:36009411-36009644 GCF_015228065.2 Penaeus monodon
TTGAATTAAAAGTGTACCAAGTTTGCCAAACCACGAATATAACAAGATTTCTACCCACTCATTAAACGCATTTGGTAGTTATTATGCAAGACAGTTCACTAATGATTAGGAGCTTTATTTAACAAATATGTAATTCGTGTAGTCACACTGTGTCAGCATTACATCATAATGATAAGCATTTTATTATTGAGATGAGTTATTACTGCATTTAAATGTGCATTACATAAAAAGAA
>NC_051404.1:36009921-36010219 GCF_015228065.2 Penaeus monodon
GAAATAACTTTTTTCAAAATCCTGTGTTAGTTCCCTGCGTCCGGTTAGGGTATGGTATAGAGTTTTTTGTATGAATTAACTATATAGAGCTGAAACAGTGTATTAAACCGTGGCTCCTCTTTTGATATATATCTCTCATAATTCCCTCTGATGAATAGACTCATTTCCTTCTTAATCTTTTGTACTATACGAATTAATTAATATACTGAATGGACTCACGGGAGGCAGTGCGGTCTTGAAAACCCGATCTTCCAATGTGGTTTAGAATAATAACAAGAGATTGAGTGACATGTCCGTC
>NC_051404.1:36011310-36012083 GCF_015228065.2 Penaeus monodon
GGACGATGTCTCGCCTCAGGTCTGCAACTGCACGCTTTGGCAATTTGTTCTTTCGTATTTTAAGACACGCGCCATTTCTTTTCCTCTCCTTCTCTCGCATCTCTAGAGACATTGCATGAATAATGAAGATCCCGGAAGTTAGGTGAGGCTGTTATAAGTATTTTCAACTTACAACATTCTTAAGTGAATCATATATCCTGCTGAGCTAATTATATGCACAAGGAAATTACTTATGCATATATATTTTTTTTTTTTATACAAGATTTTTTTTTTCAGCATTCGTTTAATGTTTTATTTATATAAAAACAGTTGTTAAGAATTAATGAAAGTAAAGGTAATAAAGAAAACATGAAATTCGTCTATTTTTCGAAAATCTCCATTTTGATGATTATAATGAAAGTTAATTTTGATGTAAAATACAAACACTCTATTTCATAAATCTATTAAAGAGATCTGTTTGATTAATGTTGTTTTTTAGGCAATGTAATATAGTATATCTCGAAATGCATAGTTTATATAAAAGTAATTATATTCTTAGTTTCTTTCTCCTGTTAAGAAAATAATGAAAATAAAAAGAAAAAATATATATATTTACTTTACTTTAACATTTTTTATTCACAAGTGGAAATGCCTTTTTTCTCTCTCTCTCTTCTTCTTTTTTACATGTCAAGAAAAAAAACGTGAATAAATGATAAGATAAAATTTCTGTTTCTGCAGCTTGTCAATACCTGGCGAGTGTGTTATGTATCTGTTTAGAATTTCTTTTTTTCTCG
>NC_051404.1:36012192-36012273 GCF_015228065.2 Penaeus monodon
GTAAGAGCCTAATGAAAAGAGGTAAGAAGAAAAGAAAGAATAGAGGCAATTAGTGAGAATTTCGGGTCAAAATTTTCACTT
>NC_051404.1:36013465-36013660 GCF_015228065.2 Penaeus monodon
GGCAACGTCTCAGCCCGCCCGCAAGCTTTGACAATCAATTAAGTAACAATTCCGATCTCATTATGGTCGAAATTGAAATCCTTTGTTGGCCGGAAGTGGATTTCAGTCGCATGAGTCATATTTTCTTCCCGGTGGATTGAAGGGGAAAAAAGAGGGAGAACTATTATGGATAAGTGTCCGGAGAAGTCTTGTGCA
>NC_051404.1:36014091-36014261 GCF_015228065.2 Penaeus monodon
ATCTCTCTCTGTATACTTTGGCTCATGAATTTTTAAATCTTAGTTAAATCAAATATACCTTGTAAATAACTAATACAAAAACACGATAATCTCAAGTTGTCAGACGAAGAGGTTAGAGAAACAACTTAGAAACAAGCAACGGAAAATAATAAATGAAGTTAAACAGACGT
>NC_051404.1:36014334-36014464 GCF_015228065.2 Penaeus monodon
GACTCATCCTCGTGATTGGATAGATTATACAATGATTAACAAAACTAATTTGTAATACCTCAGTAAAAAGGGGAGAGATTATTAAATTTTTACCTGCAGTTGAAGCGATGCGAGAGAATTGAATGATGAT
>NC_051404.1:36015096-36015717 GCF_015228065.2 Penaeus monodon
CTCTGGCAAAAACACCGCTCGGTTTCCCGCGTTGCCTCGGGGGCGTAAAACTCCCCGATCCGCGCTTCCCCCCCCCTCCGTGATTGGCCCCACACAGCAAATAACCGTCCGGGCACGGCCGCATCCCCGTCGACAAGTTGCAAATCTGCGGCCTTGGGTCTGGGGCGCAAACCGCCCGACATGCCTCGGCGATGAACTGTGATAGGCCGAAACACGTTCCCCCACTGTACTAGACCCGGAGCTATTATTGTAAATAACAGAACAGGACAGGTGCGAAGAGGCGGAGGGAGCGAGAAACCGGCAACACAGACAGGCCAGTGGACACAAACCATTGAGATAAGAAGGAAATTTATGATTGGAGGAGAGAGTAGTGAATTTAGTAACCAAGGCGCAGGGGCAATACACTTTAATCAAATTCTAATAGGTTATCTCGAATCAATTCTAGTTGAAGCTAAATATTTCTTGCTCTTATAGTTCTAATCGTTTACTATCTAAAGTATTAACACGATACGATTATCTAACTGTTTTATTTTTCAGGATGTAATTTCTTTTATGCAACTATACTTTCATCTCGTTCCTTCTCCCCTCCCCCGCCGGCTGCCCCCCCCTCACGGAACGCGG
>NC_051404.1:36016111-36016184 GCF_015228065.2 Penaeus monodon
ACCCAAAAAAAACAAACAAACAAACCTTACCCCGACAATTACAAAAAAATGAGACGTACATGAATAAACCTTT
>NC_051404.1:36016324-36016441 GCF_015228065.2 Penaeus monodon
CTTTTGTGGTTGATGTATGCTGTTTTTGTTATACGCATGTAGTTTCATATATGACATGTAACACACATACCAGCCTCCAATGGTGATACGACATGTGCATATTCGCATAATTCCATA
>NC_051404.1:36017558-36017823 GCF_015228065.2 Penaeus monodon
GTGTAAAAACACGCAGTAAGAGAGATGCCATTTATTCATCTCTCTGTCGATGCGAGAATAAAAAAAAGATGAAAATGACATGAACTTCCAGAGACGAAGAGGAGAAAAAGGAAGAGAGAAGGAGAAATTAAAAGATTAGCTAAAGGAAGGATGAAATAACCAAGACGAAAATCAAGAAAGGTGAAGAAGGATATATATAACAGCGAAAGCGAACGTGGAAAAAGGAATTTATGTATTATGTAAGAATGCGACATGGGATGGGGCG
>NC_051404.1:36017852-36017919 GCF_015228065.2 Penaeus monodon
TATATAAGGGGAGAAAAATAGGGGAGAGGGAGAGCGTGATTGAGAACCGAGGTGGGGGGGGGTGAGT
>NC_051404.1:36018055-36018280 GCF_015228065.2 Penaeus monodon
CGCAAAGAATAGGTTCCGATAACTAACAATAAATCTCTTTCGGTTGTCGAGAAACTTTGACAAATGTTCATCATAAAAATCTGTTATCTCTGATTCAGTGTCAGACCTCGAGATAAGTGGTAACGCCAGAGATTTAAAGCACTTGAAATGGCCGAATGAAGTCCTCGATAAATCTCACTGTCAAATCTCACTGTTTTTTCAAATTTTCGAGAACACGCACGCACG
>NC_051404.1:36018381-36018857 GCF_015228065.2 Penaeus monodon
CCTACCCCACAATTACACATACAAAAATAGACGTACATGAATAAACCCTTTATCTTAGCCCACAGCCTGAAATGAAACCTATTTTCAGTACACACACACAAACGAGCATACACTTAAGTACCTACACACGTGCGTACGGACCCCTTCCTCCCACGTACACACAAACCAACAGCCTCTCCATGACGGACACCCTCGTATACCGGAAACTAATAAATTCACTTGACACAAGGATGTCGCTGCACGTGTCCCGTTATCAGTACGCTCGCTGTCCTGGTATGCATGGAGCGCCGCCTATGTTAATTGTGAGGGGGGGCTGTGGGTAATGAGAGAGGGTGGGACGCGGGCGGCGTGAGCGGGATGCTGCGACGCTCAAGGGATCTTGCTCTCGCTCGCTCTCCTCCTCTTTCTCTTTCTGTCGTTCGCTTATTCTGATTCGGGTTTTTTCTGGTTATTTTTTTTTTCTTTGTGTCTTTTTA
>NC_051404.1:36019307-36019413 GCF_015228065.2 Penaeus monodon
TTACATTTTAAATAAGAGAGGTGGGGTTCTAAGTGATGGCGTATATACGGTTTGTTTGAGTTAACAGGTAAAAGAATGGAGGGGAAGTGGGTCGCCTTGTTCTGTA
>NC_051404.1:36019461-36019544 GCF_015228065.2 Penaeus monodon
ATGAGTGAGTATGTCTGTGTGTTCTCGAAAATTTGAAAAGACAGTGAGATTTATCGAGAACTACATTCGGCCATTTCAAGTGC
>NC_051404.1:36019577-36019724 GCF_015228065.2 Penaeus monodon
AAAGGTCAGAATGGAGGAGAAGCCGTGTGTAGGATATTCTGTAAACCAAGTAGAGAAAACCTATAAGGGGAAACGGTGACTGCGATTAACAAACCTTCAGTAGAAAAAAATCGATGTTGGAACAGAGATGTGAATTTTTTCTTTGTT
>NC_051404.1:36020003-36020343 GCF_015228065.2 Penaeus monodon
CAGACTAATGAGACAATACCTCTCTTTCTCACAGTAAATCACAAAAAAAAAGAAAAAGAAAACAGACCAACTGATAACAACACAACACACGAGGCACATTAAGGCGTCGACATCACAAACAGCTCAGGAAGTTTTGTTAGCACGACAAACTTCCCAGGCCTAACACACTGCCTCTACATTAATCCGGAGGGAGGGAAGTGGTGCTCAGAATGTTCACTCGCTGTGTTCAAAGATATTGACAGGGTTGGGTTTTTTTTTCCTCTTTTCTCTTGTAAGATTTTGTGATTAATGGATTTTTATGTATGCTGGCCTATGTGCGTGGGGTGTGTTGGGGAGGGTA
>NC_051404.1:36020899-36021159 GCF_015228065.2 Penaeus monodon
ACGGAATTCCTTCCAACTGTTCCACCGTCTTTGAAATCGCATATAAAGACCGCTCCGTTGCATTATTGACAACTGTACAAACCTCGGTACATTCTCATTTATCCGGATCCGAATGACACTCGATAACACACTTTTTTTCTTTAATTGAAGGAGACCGAGGCGATATATATCACGAGGTACAAGCGACGGTGAAATCGATAGAAATAGCAGTGTGGTTGTTCCGGAGGATTTGTCAGCAGAGATTGCAGTAAATAGGGTGT
>NC_051404.1:36021257-36021339 GCF_015228065.2 Penaeus monodon
TGAATGTGAAAAAATATATATTTTAGATTTGGAAATTCCAGAGGGAGGGGGAAATATAGTACGGATATTCAAACGTGCTCAA
>NC_051404.1:36021621-36022114 GCF_015228065.2 Penaeus monodon
TCTAATGTTTGCACAGGAAGTGCGTACAGTCTGGCGCCTGCGTCCGTAAACATACAATTCATGCACCTGGTCCGTTACGCATAAAATTTACTCCCTCACATATCTACACAAAGAGAACCCAAGAATTTCCTTTAGCTCTTATCACTTCAGAGAGGGATACCCCCTTCCACATCTCATAGCATCTCTCCCTTAAAAAACAAAGCCGATTTCAAAGCATTTCTACGACGCTAACTAAACACACTCTCTCTACCGCTTATTCGGCGCCGCGACCTGAGAAGTATGGCATTCATAATTTTCTCCAAAATCAACGGATATTTGGTTTCAAAATGCAACTGAGGGGGATTGAGTGTCACGATAAGATGTCAGATTTCGCGTCAACGACTTCAAATTACTGAATAGGAAAGACATAAACATCCGAAACGAGATTTTTGAGGAAGACAATAGCAGTTGAAAGACCAAAAGCGTGTTTGTCCTACACAGAAAACGGGGATGG
>NC_051404.1:36022144-36022355 GCF_015228065.2 Penaeus monodon
TCTCACGCGCGCATGCCATATTGTCATTTGTACTGTGTATTTATGACATGTTTTAAAACCAACGCTAATTCAGGTGATAATGTAACACTGTCGATGTTAAAAGCATTGCCAATAATGTGATGATAACAAAGACGAATTATGATTATGCAAGTAATAAGAGAATAGTGAGAATAATGAAATGAAAATGATTATAACGATACTAATCAAAGAC
>NC_051404.1:36024176-36024344 GCF_015228065.2 Penaeus monodon
TCACAAAGTCACCGACGCCTTCACTATGACATAACGCATAAAACTGAAAATGGCAAATAAAACAAAAATATAAAAAAAAGCAGTTTCGTCCCATATTGCTGCAGATTGGCCGAGTTTCGCCGTGTAACTGCCTCGGTTTCTTTAATTACTTCTCTGGGACAAACTCCG
>NC_051404.1:36024982-36026218 GCF_015228065.2 Penaeus monodon
ATAGACACACACTGTTCACATGCAATAAAAAAAACTCCCATATCGTTTATGCATACGTGTGTCACTATTCACATTTCTCAATTTGATCTGAGTTTGAAAAATAATAATAACCTGAATGCTGATTCAAATATGCTAAAACAAAGAAAATATATACATCTACATCAAAGATCCACAAACATCTACAACATCGAAGCCAGAGCCATAAACATCAAGGGGGGGAGGGGGGTTGAAGAGGAAGACAAAAAAGTCCTTTAGAAAAATCCTTTAGAAAACACAACAAGGCAATGGACCCATATCCTTTGGAAATCTTAGGGGGGGGGGAGATGCGGGATTGGGGAGGGTATACGGAGGGGGGTAAGGGTGGAGATAAGACGGGGGTGGGGTGGAGATACAGAGGAGGAGGGGGGTAGGGGTGGAAATACGGAGGGGGTTAAGGGGTGGATCATCCGTTTCCAAGTGAAGGATTCGGGTAGACATGGCGAGGGGAAAGGAGGGGAAAGAGTGATAAAATAGGAGAGAGGAAGGGAGAGCAGAGAAGGAAGGGAGAGGGCAGGTAGATAAGAAGTGGAGAGCAGAAAGGGAAGGGAGAGTAAATATGGGGAAGAGGTAGAAAGAAATAGGGAGAGAAGAGAACGAGCAGAAAGCGTGGGAAGAGTGGATGAAAAAAAGTGATGAAAAAATGAGGTGGAGGAGAGTAGGAAAAAGAGAAATTGAAGCTAAAGAGAAGAAGCAGAGAGGGTAGAGATGAGAGAGGGAAAAGATTTGAGAGAAGAAAGGCGTGAGAGAGAGGAGAGACGAGAGAGAGGAAAGACAAGAGAGGGAAAAGACGAGAGAGGGAAAATACATGAGAGAGGAAAGGCGTGAGGGAGAGGAGAGACGAGAGAGAGGAGAGACGAGAGAGAGGGAAAAGACCTGAGAGAGGGAAAAGACGAGAGACGAGAGAGAGGGGAAAGACGAGAGAGACAAGAGAGGGCAGAGAGGACACGAAACCCAGTGGGAAAAGGCAGATTTAATATGATCAAGTGGCGTGAGTGGTGTAGTGTGGGTGATGCGTTATTGCTCCCGGGAACGACAAGGAAAATGTTGTTTTGAGTCGCCCCTGCTAATCATGGCGACCCTTCTCTCGGACGTGATTATTGTAATAACATCGGCTTTCTGGTGGGTGTCTTTGTGGTTGTTCGCTCTCGGGTGACTGTGCACTCTGAGGTACTGTGCATAGCCAAGGCACGTGTCGTT
>NC_051404.1:36026539-36026825 GCF_015228065.2 Penaeus monodon
GTCTGTAAGCATGAATAAACTTAGAATCAACCATGCACAGACAAAAACTAGGCCAAGAGGAATAAGAGAAAGGGGATGAGAGAAGAGACAGATAAAAAAAAAATCAGGTCTCGAAAGCATCCGCTCTCCCTCCTCCCTCCATGTCTCAAATATCCGTCCTGCAAAAGTTGCACATTGCGTAAAAATTATTCCGCTTTATAATTATTTTCATCAGTTCTGAGTAATTGCAAAACACAACACGCGGTTATTTTACAGCTTTACCACGGAAGCAGATTACACGGAGTCG
>NC_051404.1:36026862-36026953 GCF_015228065.2 Penaeus monodon
CTAATTTCGAAAAAGGGGAAATTCCTTTTTGTGATGAACAATAAAATGAGGATTTGCGAATATTGCTTATCAGCATCGAAAAGATTGAATT
>NC_051404.1:36028014-36028094 GCF_015228065.2 Penaeus monodon
ATCAGAAGTTTTTTTTTCAGAATTTAGCACGCTTTTCAATTCCCCATTCATGATACAAGATCTAAAAAAAAAAAAAATCT
>NC_051404.1:36028267-36028385 GCF_015228065.2 Penaeus monodon
TAGCTTCCTGAACCTAATCCTGACGTGTGGATTAGTGATTCGGAGTCGCGGGATTGGAATGACGTCATTTATCTATTTTTGTTTGAAGATTTGGGTATTTTGAGGTTAGAACTTTTAC
>NC_051404.1:36029035-36029312 GCF_015228065.2 Penaeus monodon
CAGAAGCAAATCCACGGTCATAATTCGATGCACCGAAAGTTTTGTCTTAAGAAAAGCCTTCCACGGTCTTGATTTAAGCTCTATTTATATGCAAGATTTTAACCCTGAGTAAGATCTTTCCCGAGGAAGTTTTTTTTTTTATTCTTGAGACAACTTTGGTGCTTACAAAGCTTCTTAACAATTAAACTTGTCTTCACTTCGCCACGGATTCGGACGAAGCCTCAGCTCATGGCGAGGGTATCGTTGGCGATCCTGGGAGGAGGGGGGGGGGGGGTGC
>NC_051404.1:36029533-36029682 GCF_015228065.2 Penaeus monodon
TTAAAGGGAAAAAAATTCTTCTATTTTTTTCTTATTGACGAACGTGTATTTTTCTTTGAGTTAAGAAAAAATGCTCTGTTTTGGAAGAAGGTTTTTTTTTTTCATATATTAAAAATGGGCTTTTAGGGGAAGGGGGGTGAAGGGGTATA
>NC_051404.1:36030078-36030243 GCF_015228065.2 Penaeus monodon
TTTTTTTTTAAAAAGGGGGGGAAAAAAGGGGGGGGGGGAAAAAGGGGGGGGAAGGGGGAAAAGGGGGGGGGGTTTTAAAAAAAAAAGGGGGGGGGGAAAGGGAGGGGGAAGGGTAAAAAAAGGGGGGGGGGGAAAAGGGGGGGAAAAAAGGGGGAAGGGGGAAAG
>NC_051404.1:36030912-36030976 GCF_015228065.2 Penaeus monodon
CCCCCTTTTTTTTTCCCCCAAAAAAAAAAAAAGGGGGGGGGGGTAAAAAAAAAACAGATTTTTT
>NC_051404.1:36031082-36031298 GCF_015228065.2 Penaeus monodon
TTTTACATAAAATTTCCCCTTTAAAATTTTGGGGGTTATAAAATTAAATAATCGAATAATTGTAGATTTTAAAATTTGATCAATAAAAAATCCTAACCCCTTTTCAAACTCCCCACATCCCCTTTTCATCATAAACCCTCCTCCTTCCGCAGATTTCCTCCATCCCTATAATCCGTCCTTTAATCCTTCCCTTATTAAAAGGGTAATCCCCCCTCT
>NC_051404.1:36031518-36031706 GCF_015228065.2 Penaeus monodon
TTCTGGGTATTGTTTCGTCATAATCCTCTTAAATTTCGAGGCGTTGTATTACCTCACAGCGATCGGGGGATGAGCGAGATGAGGCGAGATTTTTGGGTTGGTGTGTGGGGAGCAGAAAAAAACACGAACCCCAAATTTGGTCTGGGGCCAAGGAGAAAATGTTTTGGGAAATTTGGGTTTTTTTCCCC
>NC_051404.1:36032170-36032542 GCF_015228065.2 Penaeus monodon
AAAAATTAAAAAATTTTTTCCCCCTTTTTTTTAAAAAAAACTGTTTTCCCTTCTTTGCTTGGCAACCCCGACTTTAAAAGGGTCCAAGAAGGGACACAAAAGGTGACAAAAAGATAGAAAAATTTTTCGATCCCTCAAACAGGGGTTTTTCCTTTTAAAACCCGTAGATTCCGGGACTCGGTATTCGGGTTAAAAGCCTTCGTTAATAATGAATTTTGGAGAGATAAAAATAACACGCATAACCTCGTTGGTGCGTTGCTATGTCTCTGTTAGCGTTTTGTTTTCATTGTCTCTCTCTGTTGAATGGAATTACACGTCTAATGTTTCCCAGATGTATAAACTTGCGTTACATCTTCATATATAAGCATTCTA
>NC_051404.1:36032851-36032981 GCF_015228065.2 Penaeus monodon
CACCAAACCCCTTTCATCCGCCCAGAAAAAAAAAAGTTTCCGGACAGGCCCCTTTAAAACAGAGGAAGAAAAGCTGAAAGAGGAAAGGACTTTCTTCCAACAGCATTACCACGCGCTCAACCTCCTTAAG
>NC_051404.1:36033497-36033765 GCF_015228065.2 Penaeus monodon
CCCCAATGTTCTCATTAACACCAACATGAAAATCTAATCAAAGATCGCATTTAATATAAAAATCTACGTCCTCGAATCAACTCAGGAATCGCTTTGATGTCGACTGAGTTACCATTAACTGCATCTTTATAAGCAACACAGGAAATAAAATCGGGGTTACGAGAGAGCGCGAGGCAGGAAGGGGAAGAGGGGGGGGGAGGGGGAAGAGGGGTGGGGGGAGGGGAGAAGGGGGAGGGGGTTTAAAGGGGGGGAGGTGAGGGGGGGAGGT
>NC_051404.1:36034115-36034180 GCF_015228065.2 Penaeus monodon
GAGTGTTTATTATGTCTGATTTAGATTTTGTTTGTGTATAAACTGGAAATGCGTGTGTGTAGTTC
>NC_051404.1:36034228-36034309 GCF_015228065.2 Penaeus monodon
TTAAGAAATCTGCTGTAGACACTAATTAGATTTTTTTTTTTTTTTTAATTCTCGTTTAACATCTGTTATGATGTCTGTGTG
>NC_051404.1:36034694-36035012 GCF_015228065.2 Penaeus monodon
AACTTCTGTCACAGAGATAACATATATTAGAATTAGCTTACTCTACATCCAAGAAATTGGGAGTCATATCCTATTATCCTAGATTCTCCAGTGTTGCCATTTATATTGCCACAAAACTTTCAGACTAGGCTTTAAAATCGCTAGGCATAAGAGTAAAAGCTCTTCATATTCCCGCTAAAAAGGACAAAAATAAAATCGCTAAATATAGAACAAATTTTCAAAATTTTCCTGCTAGATCATCACTCAAAAATTATAGATCTAGTGGGAAAATCACTAGAATGGCAACACTGGGCTATACTCTGTCCAACCTCAGGAAAA
>NC_051404.1:36035210-36035300 GCF_015228065.2 Penaeus monodon
TCAGGAAAAGGACAAGCTGGCAACTCACTGCTGACATCAGGATATTCAGGATGTTTATCTTGATGAATAATAATAAAGTAATAGTGAATG
>NC_051404.1:36037025-36037209 GCF_015228065.2 Penaeus monodon
AATGCAGCAAATTTCAATCTAAAAAAAATACAAGAAAGATAATCTTAAAAATAGAAAATGTTTGTAAATGTTAAATATTACGTGTCAGCTGAGTAGGATATAAAAGAGACAGTGAATCAGATTGCTACCAGAGTCCTGGTGAGTTGCCAGTTTGTTTGTCTTCCTTTTTCGGAGTAAAGTTACC
>NC_051404.1:36037256-36037714 GCF_015228065.2 Penaeus monodon
GTCTTCATATGGAATATTGATGTATACATTATGCATATCATGTTTATATTACGTATATTATGTGTATATCATGATTCTTCTTTTCCCTCCTCAACAAGATCTAATCAAAAGCTGATTATCATATGAATAAGAAATTTATATGAATTACACAGTATGAATAAGGGAAGAGATGTAATTAACGCGCTACAATGTAATACCTTCATCAGAATTGCACTTAATCCACAGAGAAAAAAGTGTATTTGCCGTTTCCGATGAACTTTATAGTGTGTAATTCTGATGAAAATATTACATGAAAACGTGTTAACTATATCACTTGCTCTCACTCATTCTCATTCACGCCTCCATACATTTATCATAATGAAATTTCTTTTATTGTCTTATCTATCATTACCCTGCCTATGGACATGAAGGAATCTCACCCTATTTTTTATTCAATAGCACTTTGATATCTTTTGATT
>NC_051404.1:36038893-36039244 GCF_015228065.2 Penaeus monodon
TTTCTTTCTTTCTTTCCGTTCTTTTTTCCTCATGATATTTCTTCTTTTGCTCTTTTATCCATATTTATTCTTCCCACTTTCTACATTTTGTCCTTTCCTGTTATTCCCAGCTCTCGAAGATTTTTATTTTCTCTCTCTTCTCTTCTCCGTTTCCTCTAATTATCCTTTCCTCTCTTTCTATATTCTACGTCGTTTCCCTTTACGTATATATATTTTTTCTTTCTTTCGTTCTTTCTTTTTCTTTCTCTCTTTTTTTGTCTTTTTTCTTTCTTTCTTTCTCCCTTCTATTTCCAATTCTCTTAATTTTCTTTCATTCTTTTCTAAGGTATTTCTTATTCCATCTTCCACCCA
>NC_051404.1:36039280-36039800 GCF_015228065.2 Penaeus monodon
GCCTTTTCCTATACCTCCGGTCTTCATTAATCTCCCCTCTCTTTGTCTTTCTCTAATTCTCTTCTCTTTTACTCTTTTTCCATTCATTTCGTCCTCTTATCTTATCTGTTTCTACTCTCTTCATACTGACTCTGTCAATTTCTTTATCTTTCCCTCATATCTCCAGTCTTCATCATCCCTTCCCCTCTTTCTTTCCCTTCCATTCCCCTTATTTACCCTTACTTACTCCCCTCTCCTCTTCTTCCACTCCCCTTCCACCCATTTCTCTCCTCTTATCTCCTTCCGTCTGTCTTTCCCCTTTTCCCCTCCTCCTCTCTTCCCCTCTTCCTCTCTGACTCCCCTCCACGTCCCCTTCTTTCGCACCGGAAGCATAAATCTCCTCGTGTTTCCCCTCGGACAAATAAGGGTGTGACTGCCCTCCCTTACATGACCTTGTCGGGCTCACCTTACCCCCCCCCCCGCCTCTCCTCCCCTCTTTCCATCGCATTCCGCCTGGCGTTCTCGTCTCGGTAAATTTGCA
>NC_051404.1:36040877-36040948 GCF_015228065.2 Penaeus monodon
CACTCTAATTACAGCATTACTCAGAGACAGCCCTTCAGAATATCTTCTTTCCTCGGAAGTGTCAGCGAAGT
>NC_051404.1:36041032-36041189 GCF_015228065.2 Penaeus monodon
CAGCAATTATTTTTAAGACTACGTGGAAATGTTATATATTTATTAATTATAATATAGAAGTTATTGCCTTGTTTTTATGACCATTAGTTTTTACTAGAAATAGAGATCAGTGATATAAATAACGTTGGGCCATTTGGTGATGGAGATAATAACAAAT
>NC_051404.1:36041738-36041870 GCF_015228065.2 Penaeus monodon
ACAAACTCCTTGATATTTAATACAAACGTTCTCACCATCTTGGCAGACGACTTCCGGCACCGAGTGACAGGATGCCACTTTCTCTCTGCCTTGTCTTCGGCTGGCCTTCGCAGACGTTTATTATTATTGCCG
>NC_051404.1:36042606-36042722 GCF_015228065.2 Penaeus monodon
CCCTTATGTTAATGTTTATGAAGTAGGAATTACCCGGAAAAACTACTTAATTAAACATTCATAAAAGTCTTTATTTTAAAAAGACACAAAAATACAATTTTCCCCTTCTCACCCAC
>NC_051404.1:36042799-36042933 GCF_015228065.2 Penaeus monodon
GACCACCCAAACCCCTAACCCGAGGGAAATATAATCAAGGGACCAACACGCAATGCGCTCCCTCACTAAGCGAAGAAGAAAAAAAAAGGGGTTCTATCGCTGAGGCTCTGGGTGCTCCCTCATTTATCTCTCTG
>NC_051404.1:36043579-36043668 GCF_015228065.2 Penaeus monodon
CCTTCCCCAAAAAAACCCCCCAAAAAAAAAAAACCCCAAAAACCTCCCCAAAAATTTTTTTTAAAACCCCCCCCCCCCCAAAAAAAAAA
>NC_051404.1:36044307-36044409 GCF_015228065.2 Penaeus monodon
TTTTATTTAAATATTTTGTTTTTTTTTATTAAATTTAAAAAAAAAAAATTCTATTTAATATAAAAAATAATTTAAAATTTTTTATCCCCCAAAAAAAAATTA
>NC_051404.1:36044730-36044848 GCF_015228065.2 Penaeus monodon
AAATTTATTAAAAAAAAAAAAAAAAAAATATTTTCCCTTTAAATAAAATAAATAAAAATAAAGATTTTTTTAAAAAAAAAAAAAAACCTTTTTTTTTTAAACCCATTCAATTCTCCAA
>NC_051404.1:36045091-36045225 GCF_015228065.2 Penaeus monodon
TTTTCCACATTATGATAATATATTTCTGATTATTTCTCTTATCCCCCCTTATATTTTAAATTTTTCCCCATATCTCTCTACCTATTTACCTATTTTCTATTTTTCTACTTTTTTGTTTTCCCCTCTTTCTTTTT
>NC_051404.1:36045533-36045827 GCF_015228065.2 Penaeus monodon
CCCTTCTTTGTTATCAAATTCTTGTATATCTTATTTATATATATATTATATTAGATTTGTTTTAAATGTTTTAAATGTAGGGTTATATTTTAAATATTCATCCATATGTATTATTCCCCCTTAGGTATATATCATGCACATTTTAATATTTTACTATATTTTAATATAAAAATTTTAAACATATATATATCATATTTTATATATTTTATAAAATATATAATATAATTTTTAAAATAAAATTATATATATTTTATAAAATTTTATTCCTTTATTCATTTATTTATTTTTTCCCAA
>NC_051404.1:36046099-36046351 GCF_015228065.2 Penaeus monodon
GTCACCCGGGAAGATTTGGTTTTGCTATTCATTTTTTTGTTATATATACCCCCCACCCCAATATAAAAAAAAAACTATATTTTAAAAATATTAATATAAAAAGAATATATAAAATATTTTTTATATATATATTAAATATTTTATATATTTTAATCTTTATATATAAAAATATATAAATATTTTTATATAAAATGGGGGAATAAAATATTTTTTATATATAATATTTTTAATCTAAAAATATATATAAAAATA
>NC_051404.1:36046390-36046468 GCF_015228065.2 Penaeus monodon
TTTTTTTGTGCGTGTGTGGGGGGGTTTTTTTGCCCCCCCCCCAAATTAAAAATGGTTTTCTTTTTAAACAAACCAATG
>NC_051404.1:36046515-36046590 GCF_015228065.2 Penaeus monodon
AAAAAATTTTTCCCCTTTTAAAAAAGGGGGGGGGTTTAACAAAAATTTTTTGTTGTGGGTTTTGTTGGGCGGGGT
>NC_051404.1:36046843-36047443 GCF_015228065.2 Penaeus monodon
TTAAACCCCCCCCCACCCAAAATGGTGCTTTTCCCAATTCTATTTTTTTTGTACGGGGTTTTAAAGCTCCCCGCCCACGCACCGCCCTTTTTCCCGGGGCCCCGGCCCCCTCGTCTGTCCCCCTTTTCGGGGGCTTTGGTTTGGGGGGGGAGGGGGAAAATGGGGGGGGGAAGGGGGGGGGAAATGGTGGGGGAATGGGGGGGAGGGGGGGAAAAAGGGGGGGAAGGGAGGGAAAAAGGGGGGGAAAGGGGGGAAGGGGGTTTTTAATAAACGGGTAGGAGAAGGGGGAGGGGGGTGAGGTGGGGGGGAAAAGGGGGGGTTGGGGTATGGGAAAGGGAGTGAGGTTGGGTGTGGTGGAGAGGGGAGGGTATGGGTCTGGGTGTAGGGTTGGTACGTAGGGGGGGGGGGGGAGAGGGAAAAGGGAGAGAAGGGGGGAAAAAGATAGGGGAAAAAGGGGGAAAAAGGGTGAGGGAAAGGGGAAAGGGGGGAGGGAGGGGAAAGGGGGAGGGAGGGGGGAGGAAAAGGGAAGGGGGGGAGAGAGGAGGAAAAAGGGGGGGAAGAGTGGGTCCCGGGGATGAGGCGGTCTTTAAAAGGGGAAAA
>NC_051404.1:36047467-36047809 GCF_015228065.2 Penaeus monodon
GAGGGCAGATCCTTGGGAATATAAAAAGATGTGGGTAATTTATGAAGGGCAACTGCGATATTAGCAGGGGTCATGATAGTGATGATAGTGAAAATAATTATTTGTAGTAAGTGTTGTTTTTAAAGATGGGAAGTCAAAAAATTAAATGGAAAAGGGGATACGGATAAGAATTGGATTTTTCAATGTTATTTTATAGAAAAGAAAATTAAAGAAATGATAGGATTGAAAAATTATGATTATAATTTTTGAAAAAAAAATTTTTTAGGGAGATTTACAATGCTAAAAAAAAAATAACCCAAAAACGTTTTAATTTAACAAAAACCAAATTTAAAGACATTACCA
>NC_051404.1:36048106-36048236 GCF_015228065.2 Penaeus monodon
CTGTCCCTTCCTTTCCCTCTTCAAAAGATATTATTAAATTTTTTTCAAAAAACTGAAGGCGGGGCCCTTTTTTTTTTTTCCGGGGGTGTGGGGATTTTCTACGGGAGGAGGCCCGAAAAGGAAAAAAAAC
>NC_051404.1:36048333-36048483 GCF_015228065.2 Penaeus monodon
CTGCGGGAGGGAGAAACCCCCATTTTTTTTTTTTTAAATTTTTTTATATAACCTCTTTTGATATTGACAATAAAGATCAAATTTTTCACACATCCGGGTTTTTTGTTGTTTTTTATTTTTGTCTTGGTTTTTTCCCTTGTTTTTTATAGA
>NC_051404.1:36049662-36049825 GCF_015228065.2 Penaeus monodon
TCAAATGTGGGGTATTTTATATGTGTATGTGTTCGCATAGTATGCAGTTTCTACGCTTGATGTGCCTGTGTCATGAAACAATATTTTTCTATGTTCCTCCTCCAATTTTTCTCATTTTACTACAATCATTTCACACACTTTTTGGGTTTTTTTCCACAAACAA
>NC_051404.1:36049861-36050055 GCF_015228065.2 Penaeus monodon
ACGATCACGTAGCCCTTTGTTTCACTCGCTTGGGAACCCTTTCAACTTTGGGGCCCAAAATTAAAGTCCGTCCTGAGCATTTATTTTCCCGTTTTCCCTGCCTAAATAATCTAATTTCCCCTTCCCCAAATCGCTTTTTTTTTTGCGAATCTCTGCGTTTAAAGTCACTTGGGTTTTTTGCCTGTTCCTTTCTC
>NC_051404.1:36050091-36050239 GCF_015228065.2 Penaeus monodon
GTATTCATATTTTTGTATCCCCCTTTTTTTTGTTTGGGAAAAAGGGGCCTTTTAATACTTAAATTTTTCCCCCTTTTCCCGTTTTTGCTTATTATTTATCAGGAGTTTGGGTTTTTCGGAATTTTTTTTGCTCCCTTAAAATCCCGTA
>NC_051404.1:36050377-36051385 GCF_015228065.2 Penaeus monodon
GTAATTTCCGTTTCCTTTAAACCCCCTTTTTTTTTTTGTAGCTCTTTTTTAAAAAAACCCAAAAACTTCTAATTATCAACCTTGCCTTTTATTGGTATGGCATTTTTAATAAAAATCCTTATTGTTTATCATTTTATTTTCTATCACTACATCATCCTTATTTTGTTGTTTTTTCGTTAAACACCATTATCTTACTGTTTTTTGCTTTGCGATTTTAGATTAATTTTTTAACATTTATATTTCTTAAAATCTTTAATTTTTTTGATCTTTACCTTTTCAGGGTTCATAACGTAAAATCTTAATAAGGGGGAAAACTATGGATTTCAGGGCGGAAAATTTTGATTTTTAAAGTAATATTTTACTTTTCAAATTATAACCCGACCAATGAAAACTTTGCTGGATCATTTGGGTATAAAATTTAAATTGGAAATATCAAGTTTTTTTATTTTTTTTAAACGGGGAAAATTTTTGGGGAAAAACCCCTAAGAATCTTTTTTCCTTTTGTCCAAAAACACTTGCCCATGAAAAACAGGAAAACAGATGTGGATGGGGAAAAGGGAAAAAACGAAATGCAACAAAAAAATGTAAAAGAGTCGATAGGGCCCCGAAACGAGAGTGCAATAAAGCCCGGGGAACCGACCCCCTCAGAATTTGATAAACCAAAAATGAAACCCCTACCGAAACTTCTTAATTACACAATTCACGTTAATCAAATATTTTTACGGGGCCTAAAATGGGGCTTTTTAAATCCTACTTAATTTTCGCCCTCCGGGAAGCCCTAAAACGAAAGTTCCCCAAAACAATCGTGCTTTCCCCGGGGTATTTCTCCAACGAAATACCCACCTTTTAAGCCAAAAGGGGTATGAAATGGTTTAAACAATGGGTTTTACATATTAAAGTAAAATTTTAAGGGAAAAATTTTTTTGATTTCAATCCCCCTCCCCTTTATCAAACCCTTCAGTGTTACAGGGGGTCAAAATAAGTCAACAAACCAACTGTAAAATAGGC
>NC_051404.1:36051666-36051788 GCF_015228065.2 Penaeus monodon
AAAAGGGCAAATAAAAGGGGAAAAGCAAAGGCCTTTTTTTGGGGTGTGTTCGATTGAAAATTTTTTCTACCCCTTATTTTCCTCATATAAAATTGTGTTGTGTTTGTGTATTTACCACCAAA
>NC_051404.1:36052028-36052111 GCF_015228065.2 Penaeus monodon
TCCAAAAAAACACACCACTTTTTTGCGTGTGTTGCTGTATGTTGTGTAAAATATTTTTAAAGTATATGAATAACGAATTAAAT
>NC_051404.1:36052253-36052493 GCF_015228065.2 Penaeus monodon
CTAAACTATCTTTTCCCCCTGGGCTAAACTATCTACTATATATGACCCAAACCCCCCATGTAATTTAAAATTTTATTATTTTTTTTTTTTTAAAAAAAAGGGAAAGGGGAAAGAGTAACGGGAGAAGAATTATTTGAAAAGTGGATGAATAGATGGAGACAGAAGAAAAATGCGTTCACGTCCCCCCCCCCCCGCCACCCCTCACAAATCTTTCCTGCTCCCTTTTAACAAACACATGTG
>NC_051404.1:36052698-36053006 GCF_015228065.2 Penaeus monodon
AAAATGGTGCGTTCCCAAATTCTAGTATTTGTCTGTACGGGGTTAAGCATGCCGCCCACGCCCCCGCCCTTTTGCCGGTCCGCCCCTCTGTCTGTCAGCATTCGGGGCGTGGGTTTGGGGGGGGGGGGAAAATGGGAGGGGAAGGGGGGGAAATGGTGGGTTTGGGGGGGGAGGGAGAAAGGGGGGGGGAAAGGGGGGGGGAGAAGAATGAAGGGGTGTGGGAGGGGAGGGGAGGGGGGTGGGGTTAGGAGGAGTGGTGGGTTTGGGGGAGAGGGGGGATGGGTCTGGGGTGTAGGGTTGGTACGTAG
>NC_051404.1:36053771-36053882 GCF_015228065.2 Penaeus monodon
ACTGTCTTCTCCATCTTCAGAGATTTTATTATTGTCTCAAAAATCTGAAGGCGGGCCATTTTTCTTTTCGTGTGGTGGGCAGAAATCTACGGAGAGGCAAAAGGGGAAACA
>NC_051404.1:36055145-36055222 GCF_015228065.2 Penaeus monodon
CTATGTTCACTCCTCCAGTTTTCTCATTTCATCATACAATACATTTCACACACTTATGAGGTTTTGTCCACAAGCAA
>NC_051404.1:36055257-36055445 GCF_015228065.2 Penaeus monodon
ACGCACTCACGTATGCCCTCGTGCACTCGCTGCAACTTACAACTTTGTACAACATTAAAAGTCCGTCCTGAGCATTTATTTTCCCGTTTTCATGCCTAAATAATCTATATTTCTCTTCCCCAAATCGCTTTTTAATTGCGAATTCTCTGCGTTTAAAGTAACTTGGGTTCTTGCCATGTTCCTTTCTC
>NC_051404.1:36055472-36055625 GCF_015228065.2 Penaeus monodon
GATAATGTATTCATATTTCGTATCCCCTTTTCCGTGGAAAAGGGATCCGTGTTAATACTTAATTTTCTCTTCCTGTGTTTGCTTATTATTTATCAGGAGTTTGTTTATCGGAATTTCTTTGCTCTTACATCCCGTATTTATGTTTTGATATGA
>NC_051404.1:36055995-36056692 GCF_015228065.2 Penaeus monodon
TTAGCCTTTTCAGATTCAGTAACGTAAAATCTGTAATAAGGGAATGACTATGGATTTCAGACGGAAAATTTTGATTTTTAAAGTAATATTTTACTTACAAATTATACTGACCAATGAAACTTCGCTGGATCAGTCGCTATATTCAAATGGAAATATCAAGTTTTCTATTTTTAAAGCTGTGAATATTTGAGAAGACCGTAAGATATCTATTTCCTCTGTCCATACACTTGCTATGAAAAACAGGAATCACGATAGTGGAGTGCGAATAAGGGAAGAAAACGAAGTGCGAACAAAAATATGTAAACAGAGTACGAATAGCCACGAAACGAGAGTGCGAATAACGCCCGAACCGACTCTCAGAGATCGATACCAACATGAAACCGTCACCGAAACTTCTTAATGTAGCACTAAATTCACGTTAATCAAATATGCACGCGCCTAACTGGACTTGTAAATCCTACTTAATGTCGCCCTCGACGCATAAATCGAAAGTTCACACACAATCGTGCTTTCGGTGTATTTCTCCAACGAACTACGCACCTTTTAAGCCAAAGGGATATGAAATGTATGAATCAATGGTTCACATATTAAAGTAAATTCAAGGGAAACATTTATTGATTGCAAATCCTCTCCCTTGATCACCGATTCAGTGTTACAGGTGTCAAAATAAGTCAAGCACACGCAACTGTATATAGGC
>NC_051404.1:36056860-36056928 GCF_015228065.2 Penaeus monodon
AGAGTCACTGGGAATAGCAAAGGCTTTTGTGCGTGTGTGTCGATTGACTTTTGCTACTCTTATTGCCT
>NC_051404.1:36058140-36058229 GCF_015228065.2 Penaeus monodon
CCGTAGATTACTGCCCACACACGAAAAGAAAAATGGCCGCCTTCAGATTTTTGAGACAATAATAATATCTCTGAAGATGGAGAAGACAG
>NC_051404.1:36059297-36059411 GCF_015228065.2 Penaeus monodon
AAACCCACGCCCGAATGCTGACAGACAGAGGCGCGGACCCGGCAAATGGGCGGTGCGTGGGCGGCATGCTTAACCTCGTACAGACAAATACTAGAATTGGGAACGCACCATTTT
>NC_051404.1:36059617-36059755 GCF_015228065.2 Penaeus monodon
CACATGTGTTTGTTAAAAGGGAGCAGGACGATTTGTGAGGGGTGGCGGGGGGGGGGTACGTGAACGCATTTCTCCTTCTGTCTCCATCTATTCATCTCACTTATCAAATAACTTCTTTCTCCCGTTATCTCTCTTTCC
>NC_051404.1:36062147-36062219 GCF_015228065.2 Penaeus monodon
AACTTGTTGTATGATGTGTATATTGTAAATATGTTTTGGGGTGGTGTTTTGTTTTTGTTTGGTTTTAATAGT
>NC_051404.1:36062293-36062603 GCF_015228065.2 Penaeus monodon
TTTTATAAAAAATAAATAATTAAAAAAAATAAAATTTTAAAAAAAAAAATTTTTAATAAAATAAAAGGAAAAATATAATATAATTAATTTTTTTTTAAATTTAAAAAAAATTTAAAAAAAAAAAAAAAATATATTTAAAAATTTAAATTTTTTATATTATATAAAAAAATATATATATTATATTATTTTTAAATATATAGAAAAAAATTTTTTTTTTTTTTTTAAAAATTTTTTTATATATAAATTTTTTTTTTTTTTTTTAAATTTTTAAAATATATAGTAAAAAAAAAAAAAATAAGGGGGGGGGGGT
>NC_051404.1:36062795-36062920 GCF_015228065.2 Penaeus monodon
AAATAAAATATTATATATATTAATAAAAAAAAAAAAAAAAAAAAAAAAAAAAAAAAAATATAAAATATATTTATAAAAAAATTTTATATATAAATATTTAAAATTTTTAAAAAATAATAAAATAA
>NC_051404.1:36063179-36063252 GCF_015228065.2 Penaeus monodon
ATAATAAATATATTTATTATTTAAAAAATAAATTTATTTTAAAATTTTTAATAAAATTTTTTATTTAATATAT
>NC_051404.1:36063292-36063531 GCF_015228065.2 Penaeus monodon
CACACAACCGTCTTTTTTTTTGTATCATTATACTATTCCTACCCCAACCCTCTTCTTTTCCCACCCCCATCCAAAACCCCCCACACCCCGCAACCCCCAAACTTGAAGACACCAGAGAGGATGAATGAGGTAGCAGCAGAGCCTCAGCAGATATGAATCTTTTTTTTTTCTTCTTCGCTTAGTGAGGGAGCGCCATTGCGTGTTGGTGCTTGATTATATTTCCCTCTGAGTTATGGAGA
>NC_051404.1:36063573-36063806 GCF_015228065.2 Penaeus monodon
GGAGAGAGGGTTAAATTTCTTTTTTTTTTTAATGTTTGTGGTTGAGTAACGGGAAATATGTATTTTTTGTGTCATTTTGAAAATAAAGACTTTTATGAATGTATTAAGTAGATTTTCCAGTAATTCCTACTTCATAAACATTATCATAATGAAAATCGAGAAAATTAATTTAGACAAAGACATACAAACAGTCTTATTTGTATAACCTTACGTTCTAGTTTTATTTATATGTT
>NC_051404.1:36064131-36064764 GCF_015228065.2 Penaeus monodon
CCATAATTTCCCTAATCCTTCCCCCTCTTTACCTCTCCCCACTCCCCAGTACTACTCTATCCCCTACCCAAAAACTCCCCAATCTCTGTTTTCCCTCCCCCCATAACTTCTTAAATCTTTCCCCCTTCCCCCCTCTCCCCCTCCCCAAAAACTCCCCCCACCTCTCTCCCCCTCCCCTAAAAACTCCCCCCCCTCTCTCTCCCTCCCCTCATCCCTCCCCTACTTTTCCCCCCCCACCCCATTCCTCCCCCACTTTTCCCCCCCACCCCATTCCTCCCCCCAACCGCCCCCCATAGCTTATTATCTCTATGTTATATCGTGACGCCGTAACACTAGCGGACTGCTCAGCGGGATGCCAGTCGCTGGTGAGGGAGAGGGACAGCGCGAGTGAAAGCGGGGAGTTTGTTTATGTCGTAGGCACAGAGGGAGAAATGTGAGGGAGAAAAAAAAGGGGAGAGAGAGGGGTGTAAAAAAGATGGGAGGGTGAGGGAGAAAAATAGAGGGAGGGTGAGGGAGAAAACAGAGGGTGTGTAAAAACAGAGGGTGAGGGAAAAAAATGGGAGGGTGAGGGAGAAAAATAGGAGCATGAGGGAGGCGTGAAAAAATGGAAGGGTGATGGGGGAAAATGGGCAT
>NC_051404.1:36064938-36065896 GCF_015228065.2 Penaeus monodon
TCTTGCGTACGTTGCCAAGGGAAGCGGAGGCGGTCGAACTGGCGCAGATAAACAGGCAGAGGGGGGGTAGGTACTCATGGGGGAGGGGGGTAGGTACTCATGGGGTGAGATATCATGGGTAGATATTCGTGGGGTAGATATTCATGGGGGTAGATATTCATGGGGGTAGATATTCATGGGGGTAGATATTCGTGGGGTAGATATTCGTGGGGGTAGATATTCATGGGGTAGATATTCATGGGGTAGATATTCGTGTGGTAGATATTCTTGGGGTAGATATTCATGGGGGGTAGATATTCGTGGGGGTAGATATTCATGGGGGGTAGATATTCGTGGGGGTAGATATTCGTGGGGGTAGATATTCGTGGGGTAGATATTCATGGGGTAGATATTCGTGGGGGTAGATATTCGTGGGGGTAGATATTCGTGGGGGTAGATATTCGTGGGGGTAGATATTCGTGGGGGTAGATATTCATGGGGGGTTATTCATGAGGGTAGATATTCGTGGGGTAGATATTCATGGGGTAGATATTCTGGGGTAGATATTCATGGGGTAGATATTCTGGGGGTAGATATTCGGGGGTAGATATTCGTGGGGGTAGATATTCGTGGGGTAGATATTCATGGGGGTAGATATTCATGGGGTTGATACTCATGGAGGAGGGGGTAGATATTCATGGGGGAGGGGGTAGATACTCAACGGGGAGGGGGTAGATATTCATGGGGGGAGGGAGGTTAGACACTCATGGGGGAGAGGTTAGATTATTCATGGGGGAGGGGGAAAGATATTCATGGGGGAGGGGATTAAATGCTGATAGAGAGAGGGAGGGGGAGTGGAGAAGATGCATTATGACAAAACACAAGGCCATGGCGTAATACCATCCGCTACCCCCAATGCCCCCTAACCCCCCCCCCACATAACCCTCCTTCAGCCCCCGACCCTCTGCCCCCAAACATT
>NC_051404.1:36065936-36066009 GCF_015228065.2 Penaeus monodon
GACATTTCCTTGCTTCAGCCCTATACCCTATACCCTAACCCCCACTAACATTTTCATACTCCCCCTAATATTT
>NC_051404.1:36066121-36066378 GCF_015228065.2 Penaeus monodon
GTGACCGGCAAGCTCATCACGCTAAGGTCATCGGACGTAACGCAACCCTGAACTTCCGGCGCGAGGTCACGAGGGGTCAAAATGATAGTTTAGGGCCAAGACGCAGTATCGCGGATTCGGAGACGGGTCATTGCCGAGGTCAAGACGTCCGTTTTAGGGGGCGGGGAGGGGGGGAGGTCACCTCTCGGAAGGTCAGCGTGGGGGTCATTTGTAACCTTCTGGTCAGGAGGATCTCGAGGGAAAGATTTATGTGCTAA
>NC_051404.1:36066421-36067015 GCF_015228065.2 Penaeus monodon
AGGAATGTGAGGAGAGAGAGAAGGAGGGAGTGGTGGAGAATAAAGAGGGGGATGGGGGGGAAGCGATAGGAGGAGAAAGGGGAAGAGGAGTGAAGAGGGAGAAAGGGAGGAGGAATATGAGGGGAGAAAGAGGGAGAGAGGGAGGACGAGATGAATGAGGGAGGTCCTAAAAGAAGAAAAGGAAGAAGGAGAAGAGAGAAGAGAGAATGGAAAAGAAAAAAGGGGAATATGAATAACTAGATTCATAGAAAGGAAATAGGAGAAGAAAAAGAAAGATGGAATATAAGAAAGAAGCTCAAAAGGAAATAACGAGAAGGAAGAGAAGGAAGTATGTGAAGAAGGATGGAGAAAGAAAAAGAGGAATAAGGAATACCGAAAGGTAGGAAAAGGAAGAGCGAGATGATGAATAGAGGAGGAGGGAAGAAGAAAATCGATAAAGAGAAACAAGAAAAGGGAATGAGGTGGACCAGGAGGAGGACAAGGAACAAGACAGATGATTGATAAACAGAGGAACCAAAGAGGAAAGAAAATAACGGACAAAGAAAGAAGAAAATAGGGTGTTAAAGAACAAATGAAGATAATCCATAAACCAAT
>NC_051404.1:36067041-36067106 GCF_015228065.2 Penaeus monodon
ATAACTTCAGTGCGGTGATAACTTTAGGTTTGTGAATAAATATGAAAACTATGCGATAATCTTTT
>NC_051404.1:36067163-36067643 GCF_015228065.2 Penaeus monodon
CTTTAGGAATATGAATAAATGATTATATGATCTTTTTAAAAGTTGGAAAAAAAGAAAAATGATGAAAACGACGGGAAAAAATACAGTCAGTACAGATGAATTTTTAGATTGTTTTTGGTCACAATAAACATAACTTTTAATTGGTACATTAATATCTCGTCAGTTAATACGACTATTTGCTTAACACGAGCATTTACGAACACGGGACTGATGCAGGAAAATAGGCATTCAAGTGAATCATCAAATAAACGGATTTGTAAGACGAGATTGTGCAGACAAATGAACAAATAAGCAAACAACGAAACAATGATATCATCTGGAACAACAACTGTGAACATCTTGAGGGAAACGGATCTTAATCCTCTTATGCGATCTTAATTGGCTGGAATATTTCGTTCTTTCATCTATTGAAGTCGATTATTTTACAGTGAGGAATTTCTTCAGTGAAAATATTATTCTTTTTTTTGTTGTTGTTGTACA
>NC_051404.1:36067854-36068059 GCF_015228065.2 Penaeus monodon
ATTGTTAACATTTTTCTATTACAATTTCCAACACCTCTTCCTCCAAATACAGACCCATCTTTCCGTTCCGCCTCCCCCTTTTCCTCCCTCCAAGCCTTTTCCAAGTAAAGATACAGATCCAAGAGTCAGAGCCATGGAATTTTTAAGAGTTCAGAATTTCCTTAATAATCCAGGTGGAAATTTCGGGTTGGAGAAACCCAGGTGT
>NC_051404.1:36069017-36069105 GCF_015228065.2 Penaeus monodon
CCGAGTAAGACTTGTTTTGGAAAATGATACTTTTTCTCTTCCTTTCTCTTTCTACTCCTTCTCTTCCCTTTCGCATAATCAGCAAAAG
>NC_051404.1:36069208-36070935 GCF_015228065.2 Penaeus monodon
TAGTAGGGTGAGTTGGGAGGGGGGAGGGGAGCGAAGGGGAGGAAAGGAAGGAAGGGAGGAAGGGGAGAAAAGGGAAGAAGGGAGGATGAGAGGAAGGGAGGAAACAATGGAATAAAACCTACCCTATTGCTTCCCCTTCCCCCTCCCCCCATCCCATCCCTTGTCCTCTGTGCACCCTTCCCCCACCACATCCTCTCCCTCCCCAACCCCTCACCCTTTCCCCTCTCCCTCCCCAACCCCTCACCCTTTCCCCTCTCCCTCCCCAACCCCTCACCCTTTCCCCCTCTCCCTCCCCAACCCCCTACCCTTTCCCCTCTCCCTCCCCAACCCCTCACCCTTTTTCCCCCTCTCCCTCCCCAACCCCTCACCCTCCTTCCCCTCTCCCCCCCCACCCTCACCCTTTCCCCTCTCCCTCCCCCAACCCCTCACCCTTTCCCCTCCCCTCCCCAACCCCTCACCCTTTCCCCTCTCCCTCCCCAAACCCCCCACCCTTTCCCCTCTCCCCCTCAACCCCTCACCTTTTTCCCCTCTCCCTCCCCAACCCCCCACCCTTTCCCCTCTCCCTCCCCAACCTCTCACCCCTTTTCCCCCCTCCCTCCCCCAACCCCTCACCCTTTCCCCTCTCCCTCCCCAACCCTCACCCCCTTTCCCCTCTCCCTCCCCAACCCCTCACCCTTTCCCCTCTCCCTCCCCAACCCCCCCACCCTTTCCCCTCTCCCTCCTCAACCCCTCACCCTTTCCCCTCTCCCTCCCCAACCCCTCACCCTTTCCCCTCTCCCTCCCCAACCCCTCACCCTTTCCCCTCTCCCTCCCCAACCCCGCACCCTTTCCCCTCTCCCTCCCCAACCCCCCACCCTTTCCCCCCCCTCCTCCCCAACCCCTCACCCTTTCCCCTCTCCCCCTCTCCCTCCCCAACCCCCCACCCTTTCCCCTCTCCCTCCCCCAAACCCCTCACCCTTTCCCCTCTCCCCTTCCCCCCAACCCCCCACCCTTTCCCCTCTCCCTCCCCAACCCCTCACCCTTTCCCCTCTCCCTCCCCAACCCCCACCCTTTCCCCCCCCCTCTCCCTCCCCCAACCCCCCCACCCTTTCCCCTCTCCCTCCCAACCCCCCACCCTTTCCCCTTTCCCCTCTCCCTCCCCACCCCTCACCCCTTTTCCCCCTCCCTCCCCAACCCCCCACCCTTTCCCCTCTCCCTCCCCAACCCCTCACCCTTTCCCCTCTCCCTCCCCAACCCCTCAACCCTTTCCCCTCTCCCTCCCCAACCCCCACCCTTTCCCCTCTCCCTCCCCAACCCCCACAAAACCCTTTCCCCACCCCCTCCCCAACCCCCACCCTTTCCCCTCTCCCTCCCCCAACCCCCCACCCTTTCCCCTCTCCCTCCCCAACCCTTCCCCCCTTTCCCCCCTCCCTCCCCAACCCCTCACCCTTTCCCCTCTCCCTCCCCAACCCCTTACCCTTTCCCCTCTCCCTCCCCAACCCTCACCCTTTCGCCTCTCCCCCCTCCCCCCCAACCCCCACCCTTTCCCCTCTCCCCTCTCCCTCCCCAACCCCCCACCCTTTCCCCTCTCCCCATCCCTGACACGTGGCTGCGGCAGAGTTGAGAGCCGGGGAGACTGCAAAAGACACTTGTTATTAACTTGTAAATGACAGAAGGAGCCGCATCTTTTCCAGGAATTTTTACACGGAAGTTGTCCCAAATGCATCTTCGTTTTTTTTTACTTACTG
>NC_051404.1:36071020-36071245 GCF_015228065.2 Penaeus monodon
GTATGTATTGTGTGTATAATTTATTATGTGATGGTTACCCGGGGATGAAATGGTTGATATTGATTTTGGGAGCAGTATTGATAAAATGATGTAAAACGAAGGTATAATAAGCAAAAGACAATAGTAATTAATGAAATAACTTAAAGAATGAACAATTTTTGAGAAGTGCACTTCCATAATTCCCATCACGACGCGAGAATCCCTCTTGAGGATGCTGCTCGAGGG
>NC_051404.1:36074949-36075030 GCF_015228065.2 Penaeus monodon
TTGAGTGAATGTTGTCCTGATCTAAGTGTATACTGGCTATTCTCGTAGGCAAGCAAACTTTTATGGAACTGAATTGAACTG
>NC_051404.1:36075057-36075751 GCF_015228065.2 Penaeus monodon
GCATCATTAGGGTATGAAGGTAAAGAAATATCCTATTTTACTTCGTACATATATATTTGCATTTATCTGAAAGGAATATTTTACAATACATGACTATGATGTGATTAGCTACAAGTTGGACGAGAGACAAATGTACAAACACAACAGAAAAAGTGATATACAGAACACACATACAGTGAATAAACGTATACATAAGGTTTGGATACATGATACACAGCAACAAAAATATGACTATCTAAATAAATACAATACGCGCAATATAGACGCAGACAAAATCACAGCAAGATATCCATCGCATTTCAAAGAGGCCCCAGCATTCTCTGAATTAGTTGAGTCTCCCACATCACCGTTTTCCGTAACACCCGGACTAGAGCTATCTCCGTTTTCTCCAACTCCGTTTTCTTCGTCGTCCCCATTCCCGTTTTCTTCGGCTTCGTCAATGGTCGGTATCGTCCTCTCTATATAGTTGTTCACGCACTGTTCCAGGATGTTCAAGGGACCTGTGCACTGCAGCAACACGCCGTGGAAATCTTGCAATCGGAACAGATTTCCCAGAGCATTCTGAGCCTTTTGCCGCAGCTCTTTTATTTTAATTTCGCCGATTTTGTAAGAGCACGCTTGGCCCGGCCAGGTGATGTAGCGGTTCACTTCGATCTGGAAAAAAGACAGAAAATGGGAAATAATGAGGGATAAG
>NC_051404.1:36076243-36076339 GCF_015228065.2 Penaeus monodon
GCTACATTTACGGTATTGTAGAGTGCTGTCTACTGCCTATTTTTCCCAGGAGTTCCAGTTGTGTGCGTTGTCACCTCCCCCTTAACCCCCACCCAG
>NC_051404.1:36076367-36077635 GCF_015228065.2 Penaeus monodon
CCTTCCACATATTCACAGCAGGATAAAGCATTGGACATTAGGCAGACTTAGCATCAGGCACTACCACATGTCAGTCCTGTGCTCTACCCTGCCATGGGTAGAGCAAGACATTCCATTACGTTACTGTAAATATGGTCACTTCATAAATATTTTCCCCATTTACTTGATAACAAATACACTATAATGAACCTCATCTTTAATTACCACTGACTTACACATACCAAAACGTCCAGTGTTTCCCTCTTATAAGCTTAACATACGAGTTTTAGACCTATACATCATATAACAAACTACAAAACGAGTCTCTACACAAACCTTGAATACAGAAAGTGTTCTACGTGGCAGAGATAATACGAGCCCAGCCAACCATTTAATCACACTCCCCTCCCCTTACACTAAACTTCCATCCATCAACGTAGTTTAAAATACATGCGAAGTTATGTTCTTATCTCATTAGCAAGAAAGGTAAACGTATACACATCAATGACCCAATACACAGCCTATCATTCACTGATGCGTATCTGTCTATCATCAAATAATCGACTGGTTTATCATTATCTAGTAATCAAGGCAATTTTTAACTTCAAGTGATTATGAACTTACATTCAATAACAACCAAGTCATTGATATATATATCGACCATTCTCCAAACATTCATATATTTCCTGCATCTATACATCTTTTTAAACGTGATTCATATCCCACTCCTGTCACATTTCCCGTTCATCGACTACCATGCATGTCACTTCCCGAACTCCGATTAAACCTTTAAATGGATTCGCTCATTCAACCCTAATCAGTTTTCGCATTCACTTGAATACATTCATCCATAAATTCATCATCCCTCGATATATTCGTCATCCATCAATATATTTATCATTCATCAATATATTTATCATTCATCAATATATTTATCATTCATCAATATATTCATCATTCATCAATATATTCATCATTCATCATTTATCAATATATTCATCTTTCACCAATACATTCACATGTCTCGCCACCGACACCCGGCAGCACAGAGATACTCATACACCGGTTTTATGACACGCTGTTGTTCGCCTGATGTTTATTGATAGACGTGTCATGGCTGTGTCAGCTGTCAATACGTCAATCTGAAGGGATGGTTTGTATCAGGAGGAGAGGATGTAATGACTGACAAGGATTGGTGATTAGGGATGGTTGTTAGAGGGACAAATTAGGGATTGTGAGTATTGGTCGATTGGTTACGTGAGTGGTCTTGGTTTCAGAAGTGGCTGGGG
>NC_051404.1:36078293-36078463 GCF_015228065.2 Penaeus monodon
GACGACCACCATCCCCCCATCCTTTCCCCCACTTCTCCAACTTCTCATCAACCTAGCTCTCCAGTTCCATAACTTCTCCCCCGCGCTTAAATTTACTCCCCACCTCCCCTCCTCCTCTCCCACTTCCCCCTCCCCTATCCACTTCTCATATCGTTATCACTCTTTCTTTG
>NC_051404.1:36078977-36079073 GCF_015228065.2 Penaeus monodon
CAACACCGCCAATATTGATCTTCAGGCAGACATCTGAAGATAAACTTTGCGGCCTATTAATTTGTTCAATTATGTTGATAGGCAGATGGATATCGA
>NC_051404.1:36079483-36079839 GCF_015228065.2 Penaeus monodon
TGAGTTGACTATATGTTTAGGTGTGTTTTTCTGACTCTATCTTATAAACTGTATGTAGCTGGCTCTATCATATAAACAGTATTTAGCTGACTGTCTTATAAACTGTATTTAGCTGACTAAATTTTTTTATTTGGTTTTTCATATAAACTGTATTTAATTGGCTCTATCATATAAACTCTATGTAGCTATCTCTGTCATATAAAGTGTATTTAGCTGGCTCTATCTTTCTGTTTATCTATTTGTTGTATCTATCGTCTATCTGTCTCTCGTTATGTGTGTGCGCGTGTGTGTGTCTATATATCTAAATGTCAGTCTGTGTAAGTATCTTTCTTTTTATCCAAAGACTCAAAAATCGT
>NC_051404.1:36079921-36080085 GCF_015228065.2 Penaeus monodon
TAAAAGTTTTCTTTTTATCACTGCCTATCCTCTTTTCCTTTTAACCCAGCTCTTCGCACCCCCCCCCCCCCACCTCTTCCTGGCCTTGTATCCCCCCCTCACCCTCCGCTTCCCCCTCCCCTTATCCCCTCCCCCCCACTCTCTTATCTTACTGGCTCTTAACT
>NC_051404.1:36080114-36080377 GCF_015228065.2 Penaeus monodon
GATCCCCTCGCTTCTCCGTCTTCCCCTCCTCCAACTCTCCCACATTATCCCTCCCCCCAGTTTCTCCCCCTCTTTCCCTTCTCCTCCTCTCTGCCTCTCACCCCTTTCTCCCTCCCCTTCCCCTCCTCTCCTATCTCTTCCCCCACCCCACCTTCACATCCTTCTCCCTTTCTCCCTCTTCTACCTCTCCCTTTCTCCAACTCACAGCACACACCCTTCCCTCCCCTCTCTAACCCTCACCCCAGACTCCATCCCCTCTCCCA
>NC_051404.1:36080549-36080860 GCF_015228065.2 Penaeus monodon
GTCACTCCCCACTCCCCCATATCTCCCTCTCTCCCACTCCCCCACTCTCCCTCTCTCCTACTTCCTACTCCCCACCCCCTCCCCCCCATCCAAATCTCCCCTCCCCCCTCCCCTCTCCCCCCTTCCCCTATCTCTTTTCTTCGCCATCCATTTACTCCAGGAAGTTAAGACTGATTATAAAAAAAAAAAACTTTAAAACCCTTTAAAAGTACACGAAGAAGTTACCTTCCTGCTCATAGTATTAAAACTGTTTGGGGAATTTTAACCTCGTGTGATGGCGATCATCTACAGGAACATTTGGATTTCTTCCT
>NC_051404.1:36081308-36081402 GCF_015228065.2 Penaeus monodon
GAGGCGAGGGTCATGTCACGAGGCGAGGGTCATGTCACTAAGCGAGGATCATGTCACTAAGCGAGGATCATGTCACGCACGTTACCGAGGTCTG
>NC_051404.1:36082063-36082276 GCF_015228065.2 Penaeus monodon
CCGGCGCAGTGGTTCTACCTTAGACGGATTCGCATAGTAAGCAACAGCCTGTGATTGAGTGGCATTTTCAATTTCACTTTCGACACTCTGCCTCCCCTCTTTCGCCTCCCCTCACTCCTATCTCCCCCTTTCTCGTCCCCTCTCATCTCCCCTCTCCTCCTCTCCCCATCATTTCCTCTTGGTTTTCTTTCCCCTTTCTATCCCCTCTCTTTA
>NC_051404.1:36082325-36082931 GCF_015228065.2 Penaeus monodon
CTTTCCTCTTGGTTTTCTTTCCCCTTTCTATCCCCTCTCTTTATCCCCTCACTCCTATCTCCCTTTTCCGTCCCCTCTCTATCGTTCTCTTCTCCCTTACCATCCCTCCCTTCTCTCCTGGCTCCTCTTCTCTTCCTTCCCCCTTATTCCTGTCTTCTCTTCCCCTTACTTCTGTCTCCTATTCCCATTTCATCCCCTCACTCCTATCTCCCCTTCTCATCCCCTCTCGGTCTTCCTCTACTCTTCTTCCTTCCTCTTTCTTCATCTCCTTACTCTCATTTCCTCTCGCTCTAATGCCCCACCCCTCTCTCTGGTGTCTCTTTCTCCACTTCCTTCCACTTATCTCTCCTCCTCTTCCTCTTTCCTCCTTTTCCTCTTTCCTCTTCTTCCTCTTTCCTCTTCTTCCTCTTCATCTTCCTCTTCCTCTTCCGTCATCTCTTTTATTCATCCAACCTTTCCAACTCCCCTTCCTCTTCCTCTTCCTCTTCTTCTCTCTTCCCCTTCCACCTCCTTCATCTCCTTTATTCACCCAATCTTTCCAACTCCTCTTCCTCTTCCTCTTCCACCACCTTCATCTCCTTTACTCACCCAATTTATCCACCTCCC
>NC_051404.1:36083049-36083235 GCF_015228065.2 Penaeus monodon
AGCATCGGGGAGATCCGCCAGGGGGAATTAAGCGTCAAACGGATGAGGATTCAGTCTCTACCGAGTGATGAGATTGTGATGACTGAGATTGTGGTGATGAGTGGTGTAATTGAGCCAAATCAATCACTGGCTAAAGATGGAGGGAAAGTTGTAAAACAGTGAGATATGCAAATACGAAAAAAACGA
>NC_051404.1:36084062-36084215 GCF_015228065.2 Penaeus monodon
TCTTAAAATTTTGTTGTGTTGTATGTGTATGTTTTTTTAATGTGTATTTTGTATTGAAAGTGTATGTGTTTTTATTTGTTTGAAATATTTTTAAAAAAAAAAAAATTTTTTAAATTTTTTAATTATATTTTGTGTGTTATATATATTTTATTT
>NC_051404.1:36084305-36084371 GCF_015228065.2 Penaeus monodon
ATAATTATAATAAATAATACACAAATTTTCGTTGTAAAATTTTTTGTGTAGGGGTTTGCCCTTTTA
>NC_051404.1:36084494-36084562 GCF_015228065.2 Penaeus monodon
GGGTTAGCGTATACATAACCCTTACCCCTGCCCCTTAAAAAAACCCACGTAGCCCCCCACAGAAGTAG
>NC_051404.1:36084602-36084704 GCF_015228065.2 Penaeus monodon
TCCATCCCACATCTAACATCCCCCCCCCCTAAAAAAAAGAAAAAAATATGTGCGACAAGAAAAATGTTTTTTTGGGGAAAGGCTGAATTAATAGTGCGGGAC
>NC_051404.1:36086208-36086416 GCF_015228065.2 Penaeus monodon
ATCGGGGAGATAAAAATGAGGGGAGAAAGAGGGGGAGAGGAAGTAAGAGGAGGAAGAAGAAAGAAGGTGATCAGAAAATGAGTAGAAGGCGAAGAAAAGAAGAAAAGGGTGATGAAGGGGGGAAGAGGAGAGGAAGAGGAAAGAGGAAAGGAGGAAGGGAAGTGAGGGGAAGATGAGGAAAAGGGGAAGGAAATTATTAAAGCTAGAT
>NC_051404.1:36086794-36088436 GCF_015228065.2 Penaeus monodon
AAAAGGAAGAGAATTGGGAAAAGGAAGAGGAAGAAATGCTAAAGAGGAGGAGTGAATGAAGAAAGGAATAGGAAAGAAGGATAAATGAAAGGAAAACAGAAAGGAAAGAGAAGGGAAAGGAAGAAGAGAGAACGGAAAAGGAACTAAGGAGGAAGAAACAGGAGAGAGAAGAAAGGAGAGAAAGAGAAGAGAAAGAAAATGAGAAGAGAGGAGAAAAGGGAGGTAAAGAAACGAAAATAATTTGGGAAATATACAAAACTAAAGCTAAAAACAAAACAAAAAAGATATTGAAAGATTATACGGAAGGCGAATGGTGATAAACGATGATAAAAAGTCAACTTGTTTTGTTGAAAAAAAAAAACAGGATTATATTCCAAGATCGGTAATAGTTCTCAATTAGACACGAGTTTTACCGGAACAAAGGCGTAAATCATTTTAATTTATTCAATTTAATTGGTCTCACGTAAATGGTGGAAATATTAATAAATCTTAATTGATATCAATTTAGAACATTATCGGATTTAGATTAATTACAGTGATTTCTTTGCCTTTAATCTCTTTTTTTCAGATCTCCAACTTTTAAAATTTTTAAAAATTTAAATTTTTTAACCAATTAATTTTCATCAGACTCTCAATTCATTTGAATTTTTCCTTGATTGTCCATTAAACTATTATCACCACAATTTATATCTCTTTAAAAAACATGCAATGTAACTCTGAATGCAATGAATCACTAACAACAATCAAATATCATGAAATAATTTTCTTCGTGATTATTTGATCAAATATTGATAAGTAATTGTGAAATTTCTCTTTTTTTTCAATAGATCTTAATGTAACATATTTAAAATCAATTGCATTAAACTAGTTACATGGTTGCATACTTCTTAACCATTAGCAACTATTTTATCATATTTTCTACACATGCACCACAATAATACACTATGACTGTATTAGTGCAGTTATATGCCTCTTATATGCTTCTGTTATGCCCATTATCAACGAGCTTTTTATGCATTCACTATATATCTACCACGATATATACGATAATTTCTACGTACATCTTCTATACATATATCATAATATACAAAGCAACTAATCCGAAATCGATTATATTTAGACTAATTATATGCTTGTATGCTTGTGTATCCGGTATCAGCGAACATAACAGTATTGTCAGCAGGGGATTTAACAGCAGATTATAGATGATCGGTCAGCAGGAAAAGCATAAGAGCATTGAGTTCTATCTCTGCTGAGGAGACTGCCCTGTTAATGCTGAATACATAGTTATATGCACGGGTATTCTGTCAGCATGGGATAACACTTGATAATGGTTGGTAATACTCGAAAGCACTTTACTTCGGTCAGATTTTTCTTGTGGCATTTATGTGGAGGAATGCGTCATGTGGTTTAGATTCAAAACTGGCGTGTTAAAGACAAGGTAGAATGTTTATACTAAAAGGAAATCTTGTGTTCGGTGGCCTGTGATCAACTGACCAAAACTCAGAATATTTAATATCTCTATATTTCCTCGATAACGGTGCTTCCAGTCTGTGCGTCTAGATGGGGCCCTAAGAGACACATAGTATATGGTATGATATGAACGTCGGGCTTGATTTTATGGGAATGCTCACGTAAAATG
>NC_051404.1:36088710-36089456 GCF_015228065.2 Penaeus monodon
GAGAGATGATGAAACGCCCTTCTACTCAACCCGTGCAAATCCGTTGCCCTCATGTAACTAACGGTTGCAACCTCCCTCCCTCGTAATAGAGGGGGGAGGGGGATTAACCCGTGCAACAAGGATGACGTGATTATCCCACGTAATAGAAACCTTTACACGAGAGGTTAAAGGAACTAACCCCAGTTTAAAGTTGAATGCGAGGCTTGTGTGGTCACCATTATGCTGAACCATTACGCGGCGAAAATGGTAGGTGTGGTAAGTATAAGATAGATTAGTGAAGTATGGTAAAAGGTGGTTATAAAAATATATATACGACAGGTAGTGTTTAGCAAAATGGGGTGTGGTTAAAGAAAAAAAATACACCAAACCAAACACGTACGTTAACTACCTGTCTAACTCCCGGAGACAAATTCACAACTCTCGGCCAACTATTTTATTCACTTTATCGAAAACCCGGTGTCATTTTCCTCACGCAATTGTCGACAAAGGACTCACCTCTTACTCACATCAACATGCAGACGAATGACACGAATTCTATGAACTACGTAATAAACATGTCAGTCGGCTAAGTAACTGAGTAATGGAAGGCTTTTGAAGTCTGGATCAAACACCTAAGTTAATGTAGCTACTTTTCCGGCCGTGTTTGAAGCTCGGGAATTGATTATTGGGTCGTTTGTCGAGGATCGTGGCCGTTTTGTTAATCCAATTGTTGTGTACGTATTTCTGTTTCTGTCTGTCTGTCAGTT
>NC_051404.1:36089808-36090160 GCF_015228065.2 Penaeus monodon
ATCTTACGTCTCATTGCTAATCTATCATCTAATACCTCTAATCTATACATAAGTCTATCTAAATTGCTTACATCATCTACTTCAGTCTCTCACTACCCTCCCACTCTTCATCCTCTCTCCATCCTCCACATCCACTCTCACTCATCACACAACATCATCATACTTACTTTCCTCTCTCTATCACATCTCAAAATCTATTCCTGTCATTTTCATGGGGTAATTAGTTAATTTATTGATATAATACACTTGTAATCAATCCAGTAATTTACAATGATAAATTGAATTACATGAGCGTATATATTTCGTCATCCATCAACACACTGACAATATACAGTCACCACAATACTCTACT
>NC_051404.1:36090270-36090538 GCF_015228065.2 Penaeus monodon
TCAGAAATACTCTACTACGTTTATCGTGAAATACTGATCCAAAAATAGTGATAAATTTTCATCTGATAACACTGTAAAATTCAGTCTCATTGTTTTCCTTTGTGGGACGTGAAATATCCATCTTTGTAGCTAATAGAGATAGGGAAAAACTGTACTGCACCTCACTACCCCTCCTCGTGCTAATATGCTCTCCTGTTAAATCCACTTTTGGAATCCAGCGTCTAGTTTTTCTGGCACCCCTCTCGCGGGCTCTGGGTGAAATATGCAC
>NC_051404.1:36092788-36093149 GCF_015228065.2 Penaeus monodon
TGGTGGAGACCGACTGCTCACCTTCTGCTTGAACCTCCACATAGACGCAGCGCCTCTTTAAAAACAAACATCCCAGACATTAAACATATTTAGGACCCTGGCAGTCGGCAATCCGCAATTCCTACATGGACGGCCGCCACTGAATGCTTTATTGGCACCGCCTCGTATGGCATCGCATGGCACCCGCTGTCCCGAGTTCGACATTATGGTAATTCGGTGTACCTGAATATGGATTCAAGCATCTAGTATTCCTAGTTAATTCACTCATTTTGATTCCTCATGATATCGGGTTTTAATCATTCGTGTTCCAATTTGCAACTGGCGGAGCGTAACATTGGCACTGGCCGGGGAGGATTTTGAC
>NC_051404.1:36093207-36093298 GCF_015228065.2 Penaeus monodon
GAAATGATTATTGCATTCAATTATTGTAAATCTATAAAATAACGAGGGGATTACTCGTTATTTCTAATATTCTTTACATCTACATGTAGGC
>NC_051404.1:36093457-36094214 GCF_015228065.2 Penaeus monodon
CCCCAGCCACTTCTGAAACCAAGACCACTCACGTAACCAATCGACCAATACTCACAATCCCTAATTTGTCCCTCTAACAACCATCCCTAATCACCAATCCTTGTCAGTCATTACATCCTCTCCTCCTGATACAAACCATCCCTTCAGATTGACGTATTGACAGCTGACACAGCCATGACACGTCTATCAATAAACATCAGGCGAACAACAGCGTGTCATAAAACCGGTGTATGAGTATCTCTGTGCTGCCGGGTGTCGGTGGCGAGACATGTGAATGTATTGGTGAAAGATTAATATATTGATAAATGATGAATGATGAAGATATTGATGAATGATGATATATTGATGGATGATGAATATATTGATGAATGATAAATATATTGATGAATGATAAATATATTGATGGATGACGAATATATCGAGGGATGATGAATTTATGGATGAATGTATTCAAGTGAATGCGAAAACTGATTAGGGTTGAATGAGCGAATATATTTAAAGGTTTAATCGGAGTTCGGGAAGTGACATGCATGGTAGTCGATGAACGGGAAATGTGACAGGAGTGGGATATGAATCACGTTTAAAAAGATGTATAGATGCAGGAAATATATGAATGTTTGGAGAATGGTCGATATATATATCAATGACTTGGTTGTTATTGAATATAAGTTCATAATCACTTGAAGTTAAAAATTGCCTTGATTACTAGATAATGATAAACCAGTCGATTATTTGATGATAGATAGATACGCATCAG
>NC_051404.1:36094261-36094428 GCF_015228065.2 Penaeus monodon
ATCCATAAATAAACAAATAAAAAAGGACATAACCCAATAACCGAAAGAATAGAATAAGGCAAATTCGCAAAAATGGACGAGTGAATAGAAGAGATGAAAAGAATTAAACCCAACCAACATACTTTAAGCCCGCATATATCATTCATCATATCGCCAGCATGATTTTA
>NC_051404.1:36094460-36094554 GCF_015228065.2 Penaeus monodon
AGCACCATACCCCTTGAGTTAAGAGACTTTTAGTTCGTTACTTATGGTAAGGGGGGGGGGGTGAAAGGGGAGGGGAAGGCAGTCTATTTTCGTG
>NC_051404.1:36095057-36095399 GCF_015228065.2 Penaeus monodon
TTTCCTTGTCCAATATCCTTCCTTATCATTTCCATACCTAGCGCCATTCGCTCGATCCACCCGCTTCATTTCAAAAGTTTTCCTTCGTCTACACTTAAATTTGCATTGCATTACTTCGCTCCACACATCCAGTTTTATTAGTCTTAGATCTCGCTGTCAGTCTCCACTCCGTTCTCCCTGATATCATTTCCCTTGCTGACGTCATTAAAGCAATATACAATCCGTGACGTACAGTCATTCATACGTATTTGCGAAATGACGAATTTTTGTTTACAATCTTCGTTCACATCTCCCCTTGGGTGCCCTCTTGTTCAATCTAGGGCGAGTCAAGTTTTTCAAGTC
>NC_051404.1:36095762-36096512 GCF_015228065.2 Penaeus monodon
CTAAAGACAAACTACACGAAGTCGCTCTTGACCACAACCGAAAAACCGTCGCCACGACACCGTCTCGACTTCCATTGTCACCTGAAATATTCCTCTCGAATTCTGACGATAAAACAAGGTGGCGGGTGAGGGTGAGGGTAAGGGGAGGGGTGAGGGTAAGGAGAGGGGAGGGGGGAGGGTAAGGGAAGAGGAGGAGGGAGGGTAAGGGGAGGGGAGGGGGCGAGGGTAAGGGGAGGGAGGGGTGAGGGTAAGAAGAGGGGAGGGGGGAGGGTAAAGAGGAGGTGAGGGTAAGGAGAAGGGAGGGAAGTGGTGTGGGTAAGGAGAGGGGAGGGGGGAGGGTAAAGGAGAGGGGAGGGGTGAGGGTAAAGGGAGGTGAGGGTGAGGGGAAAGGGAGCTGGGGAGAGGGAGGGGAACAGAAGAGGGGAGAGAGAGAGGAACAGAAGAGGGGAGATGGGGTGAGGGGAACATACGAGACGAGGGGCGTAGAGAGGAAGAGAAGGGAAATTGGGAGAAGGCAACAGAAGAAAGGAGGGAGGAGAGAGGAACAGAATAGAAAGGAGAGAGGGACAGAAGAGACGAGGAGAGGAGAGAAGAACAAAGGAAAAAGAGAAAGGGGAGAAGGGAAAAGAAAGAAGGGGGGGAAGGGGGGAAAAAGGAAAAGAGAAAGGGGAGAGGGAACAGAACAGGAAAGCGGACTAAAGGGGAGGGACGAGGGGAGACGAAGAGGAGGCTTCCTAAGCGCTTAAGAAG
>NC_051404.1:36096540-36096624 GCF_015228065.2 Penaeus monodon
CGGGGTGAGGGGTGAGGAGTGGGGGGGGTGAAAGAGGGGGGGGGGGAGTCCGAGGTTTGTTTCGCTGGGGATATAATTTAGATT
>NC_051404.1:36098916-36099030 GCF_015228065.2 Penaeus monodon
TCTCCTACTCCCTCTCCCTATTTCTCCTTCCTCTTTTGTTCTTCGGTAAACAATAGTGTCTTTGCGGGTTCTTGGTTCCTTTCGGATTTTGAGCCCTCTCTCGCTCGCTTTATC
>NC_051404.1:36099137-36099209 GCF_015228065.2 Penaeus monodon
TTTCTCCTTGTTGGATCTCCCTTTCTGTGTCTTTGTTTGTTTTCAAATGTTGGCAAATGTCATCTTTTTGTA
>NC_051404.1:36099609-36100001 GCF_015228065.2 Penaeus monodon
CACTTATTTTATCTTCAATATCCTATTTTCCTTCACCTAAATAAGATTCGATTTTAGCACCTACTGTAAACAGGATCCCACGGAAGACCTCTTTAGCAATAAGTGAAGGATATTCTTGCAGGATCCCGTCAGAATCCTCCGACAGCATCCCACACCCACAAGCAGAGCTGCCATTCATATTTCCACAAAACCGCTAGACTGAACTTTCAAAACCGCTAAACCTAAGAGTAAAAGCTCTTCATCTTTCTGCAAAAAGGACTTGAGAAATCGCTAAATATTGAGTAAACTTTCGCTAGAATGGCAACACTGCCCACAAGAGGCTCGAGAACGTTTAATCTCAAGAAAAATAAAAACTGGCAACTCACGCTGGGCGATCCTTTTATATATATATT
>NC_051404.1:36100090-36100259 GCF_015228065.2 Penaeus monodon
AGCTGATACGTAATACATATGCTTAGATGTGTCTTCAGGGTTTTTTTTTTTTAATAATGTATAATTACTGCTTTACACCACTTTATTTTGTTCAGAATCAGAGTCCTCCAGTTTTGGAAAATCTTCAATCTACAAAGAATACCATAAGGACTATGGAACTGACTAAGAG
>NC_051404.1:36100913-36101015 GCF_015228065.2 Penaeus monodon
TTGCCATTTTCTATTTATTAGTGATTTGTATTACAAAACAAATGATCAACCTTTTGCCTCACCCATTCACGATACACACCGATTTTTCAAAAAACTCCACTG
>NC_051404.1:36101089-36101359 GCF_015228065.2 Penaeus monodon
AGCCGCACGCACATACACGCACACCAAATATCACGGCCCAGCGCACTTAGCGGGGACAGTCAAAGCCGATCTCTCATCGACTGTCGACATGGCTCAAGCTTCGGAGGGTTAACATGGGAAATTGGCGGAATGAACCTTATTGACACGCTGACGTCGACGGGGAACATATTGCTTATGCAAAACGCCGGGACAGGATCGAGTCGCATCAAGGGGCGTTGACGAAGGGCAGTCCAGGCTGGACGCGTTTGTCTTTTGTTTTCTGGGGATAGA
>NC_051404.1:36101501-36101824 GCF_015228065.2 Penaeus monodon
AAAGAAAAATACTATTAGATGGTACAGCACACTCTGAAATCCGAACACCCTGCTTCACTGCCAACCAGCTAACAAAATACAAATAACTAACTCTATGTATACTCACACACGCACAAAACCAGCGACCCGCAAATTTTGGTCCATAAATCCCATGAAGAGGCGATTTCTTCCTTTCAAATGAAATAATTTGTGAGGCTGACATCTCATTTCTTGGTCTGTCTTGTGCCTTGCTTGAAGCCCGGATTAAGACGTCAGAACAGAGCCTGGAGAAATGAGGGAAGAAAAGGGTTTAGAAATAAATAATGAAACATGCATATAGGATT
>NC_051404.1:36102595-36102920 GCF_015228065.2 Penaeus monodon
TGGGTTTGATGGGTTGTGTCTATGTGCGGTGTTGGGTAGTGGGATGTGTGTGTGGTTGTGTGGGTCTGGTGTGTGCTGGGTTCTATGTGAGCTAGTGTGACATGTGTGGTTTGTGTTGTTCTGGTAGTGTGTGTGTTTCCTCTAAATGTCTATCTAGAGTTATAAAACTTTTCTTCTTATGGTTCCAATATCAATAAGCAACTAGACACCAATAGACTTCAAAGTCTTAAGCTTGATCAAGATGCTCTAGATTGAATATATAAAGCATATCTGAAACTTTCCTTAATTCACATTCTAAACGATTACGTTTGACATACGTTTATAT
>NC_051404.1:36102980-36103132 GCF_015228065.2 Penaeus monodon
TAGATTTAAAAAAATATATAAAGCAGAAAAAATAGTTGATCGGATAAGCATCTCATCCTCAGCATCTGCATCTTGACGCTGATTCAGCCAAAAATGATGCCGATGGAGATGATCACCTTCTGTCTGACTTCATGTCTGTATTATGTAATTTG
>NC_051404.1:36103945-36104301 GCF_015228065.2 Penaeus monodon
CACCTGGCACGTGGACATACGCCTTTTAATCGTTTTCACGCAAACTCATCCATAACTGTCAAAATCCTAATCGAACTTGTTTGTTCTATAACGACTGTGAATATAGGAACCACATTCACGAGAAAGGAAATGTGTTGTGAGGAAAAAATGTATGATTGAGATACATTTTTATTGAGAGATTGAAATTTTTGCAAGGGGGAATTGTGGAAGAGTGAGGGAGGAGGGAAAGGTGGAAGGGAGGGAGGGAGGGAAGGAGGGAAGGGGGGGAGGGAGGGAGGGAGGGAGGGGAGGGAGGGAGGGGGGCGAAGGGAAAGGGGAAGGAGGGGGGGGGAGGCAAGGAAAAGGGGGAAGAAGGG
>NC_051404.1:36104519-36104664 GCF_015228065.2 Penaeus monodon
GAAAAGAAAAAAAATAACAGTCAATGAGGATACAATACAAACAGGAGGAGCAATTATCATAATGACCCAACAAACTCTTTTATCATTAAATATGATGCCCATGAATCAAGAGGCAAATGCAAGCAACGGATGGCGTTGATCATAT
>NC_051404.1:36104692-36105354 GCF_015228065.2 Penaeus monodon
TCTAATTTTGCAGAGATATGCTGTTAAACATTGTTCAATACAGTATGAAGAATTTGTCTATATGATGAATACAGGGATTCTTGATGTTTCAAATTATTTCAGTATCCTTAAAACACTTGATGAAACAGTCACTCAGTAATCATTTAAGTTTGTGTTATGTTAGTCGATGATTCAATAAGTTGTATGAAAAAAGGTAAATCATTTGTTTCAGTGATTTTAAGCATAGACACATACTTTTTTGTATAAAAGTATATACGTTTATACCTCGTCATGCTATTCGAACACTCCCTGACAAAGCCCACTATTGTGTGGTGTTCGTATCGATGCACAGAACTTGAAATTAAGATAAATAATGTATATAGATAATAAACTAGAAAGACATATAGTGAAGTATTTCTATTTCTTTCTACGAAATTATTTTCAAAAATGATTTCGCCTCTATTTTCATCGCCATGAGTCTGAAAATAGTGAAAGACCTTGATTTTTTTTCTCCGTTTTAGTTTCAGATGACTCAGCCACGATCCCACGGTTTCGTATGGGAGTCACGTTTATATATGTTTGCAATTTTGTTACTCCAAGGTGGGTCTTTGGTCGTGAATGGATCTCTTATATAATTTTTTCCCCTATTCTTATTATTTAATTCAGGATATTTAGATTGCCTC
>NC_051404.1:36105876-36105950 GCF_015228065.2 Penaeus monodon
TTTTGCCCAACCTTTTCCACTTCCCACCCCCCATTTCCCCCCCCCCACGTTTCTTTCACAATTTTTTTTCCTTT
>NC_051404.1:36105973-36106834 GCF_015228065.2 Penaeus monodon
TTCTACTATAGTCTCCCTCCCCCCCTCCCCGGTCCACTCTCTTTTCCCCTTTTTTCTTGTCCTTTTTCCTTTCTCTCTTCCATGCCCCCTCCCTCCCTTTTTTTCCCACCCCTCCCCCCCTCCACCCTTTCCCCCTTTCCCACCCCTCGCTTTCCCACACTCCCACCCCAAACCCCCACTTCTTCCTATTACCCTTCCCCCCCCCCCCCTTCTCCCCCCTCCACCCCATTTTCCACACCTCCCCCTCCACCCCCCCGTGCCCCCCTTTCCACCCCCCCCCCTTTCCCCCCCCCTTCCCCTCCCACCTTTCCTCTCCCCTCCCCTCCCCCCTACATTTCCACCCCCTCTCCCACCCCACCCACCTCTTTCACCCTACCCCCCCCCCCTCTCCCTGTTCACCCCTCCCCTCCACCCATTTTCCCCCCCTTCCCCCTTTTCCACCCTCCCCACCCCTTCCCTCATTTCCCACCTACTCCCCCCATCCACCATTTCCACCCTTCCCCCCTCCACCACACTCACCCTTCCCCCTCCCCCCTTACAACCACCCCACCCCACCCATCACGTCACCCCCTTCCCCCTCCCACCCATCATTTCACCCCTCCCCCTCCCACCCATCCTTCACCCCTCCCCCCTCCCACCCATCACTCACCCCCTCCCCCTCCCACCCATCACCCCCCCTCCCTCTCCCACCCATCACCTCACCCCCCCCTACTACCCATCGCTTCACCCCCTCCCCCTCCCACACCCCACCAAGGGACCAATCAGCTGACCGAGGTAATGCTCTCCTTGCCTTGGTCGTTTCATCAGCCAGCGGTATTGGGTATCGACTCTGCTGGTTCTCGGCGCAGCTTGGTCGTGAGT
>NC_051404.1:36108098-36108351 GCF_015228065.2 Penaeus monodon
AAAGGAAGGAGGGAAAAAAAAAAGGGAGAAAGAAAGGAAAAAGAGGGGAGTGGATGAAGGAAGGAGGGGGAGAGACGAAAGGAAAAGGAGGGGGGGGGGTGGGTTAAGAAGAGGGGGGAGGGGGAAAAGGAAAAATGATATTAAGAGGAAAAAGGGGGAAAAAAAAGGGGTATGAAAAAAAAGGAGAAGTGGAAGAACGGGGGGTAAGAAAAAGAATTTAAGGAAATTAAAAAAAAGGGGGGGAAAGAAAAGA
>NC_051404.1:36108590-36108960 GCF_015228065.2 Penaeus monodon
AAGGTTTGTAGGTGGTTTTATGGGGGGGGTGGGGGGAAGAAATGGAATACTGATGAAAAAGTAGAGAAGAAGGGGAAGGGGGGGAAATAAAGAAAAGGGGGAGAGACAGGAGGGAGAGGAAGGGGGTGATGGGGGCAAAAAGGGAAAGGGAGGGAGGAAAAAAGGGGGGGGGGGGAAAAAAGGGGGAAAGGGAAAAAGGGGTAAAAGGAAGGGGTGGGAGAGGGGGTTTGTGAAGGAAGAAGGGAAAAAGGAAGGGAGGAGGAAGGGGGTGATTAGAAAGAAGAAGGGAGAAGGAAAAGGAGAATTTAATTGGAAGGAAGGGGAGAGAGAAAAAGGGGGAGGGGTAGTGGATAAAAGGATGGTTAAGATA
>NC_051404.1:36109481-36109929 GCF_015228065.2 Penaeus monodon
ATCCATCTGGACATCTACATGTATCCATTCCTATTTTCAGCCTACGAAGACAAAGAAGCAAAATATACATAAACAATAAATTCTACAGCAGTTCAGGACGCAGCACCTTAATCCCCGGTGACTCATCTCCTTACAGAAACAGGCTTAAGAGCAGAAGAAAAAGAAAATGTTAAAAAAATTATGGGGAAAGGGATAAAGAAGATTAAAAAGTTACCCTTCTGAAGAGAGGCCTTCTCGTAAAGCTCATAGACAGGGAAAAAAATACCAAGTGGAAAAAAGTGAAAAAGGAACTAGTTATTTTAATACGAAAACTGAAGAAGAAGAAAAATATAAGAGTATATTAGCAATCCTCGAGACGAAAACAGATAATCAACATTTCTCGATGGCACTTGTTAGTTGTTACTTCTAAATACATGTATGCCTTGTTCCTATAGACTAAATTGGTGAT
>NC_051404.1:36110451-36110740 GCF_015228065.2 Penaeus monodon
TTTACCCTCCAGCCCCCCACCCCCACCCCACAAAAAAAGAAAAAAAATCTTGAAAGACACTGAATTATCCAGCAGCCAACCAGCGGGTCTTCAGAGAGATGGTTTTCTTAATGAATATTGCATGACAGAAAATAGGTGTAATCTGAATATACCAAAGACCTGAGCGGCAGTGGCTTCGATCCTTATGCTCGTTCATGACTGTTAATGTGTTCATCAGCATCTCATTATACATAGCGTTTATCTGGTGTGAGGTTGTGATAGTTGTTGTTTTTTTCCTAAAAGGTTTATC
>NC_051404.1:36110834-36111328 GCF_015228065.2 Penaeus monodon
CACTTTTATATACCTCTTTTTACCTCCACGTCCCGAAGTCACCATTATCTTACCACTTTTCCTCGACCACTTCCATCCTCCTCCGCTACTTTGCCTGCGACTAACGACCTTCTTCCACCTCTTTTCTAATCCACTACCGCCCTCCACCTCCACTTTCCCTTACTACTTCCACTTTCTTCCACAATTTCCTTCATCAATAACCCTCCTTCGTCGCCGCGACCACCTCGCTCCACCACTTCCCTCAACCATTTCTCCCTCACAGCCTCCCCAACATCCCCAACCACCGACCTTATTCCTCCCTCGCTCCCCCCCACCCGCCCACTTGCACGCCCACAGGCACCTCCGGCCGCCCATCTCATCCTCTCGGGTGTATTACGCGATGGGCGAGGGAGATCCCGAGGCTCCGGCCGTGATTGCTTTCCCGAGTGTAAACAAACCTGACAGCAGTGTTGCCAGAACGCCACCTTTGATAATGTCGCAAAATAACCAGTCCT
>NC_051404.1:36113363-36113611 GCF_015228065.2 Penaeus monodon
GAGCGTAACCGAACTCCCAGCTATCCGCCGCCATCTCTCCCCTGGGCCATTCCACAAATGACAGAAATCAAAGCGGGCCAAGTGGTCCAAGTGGCCATACCCCAGGGCCATCATGAACGAGAATAACCCCCCCCCCCCCGACTCGCTCTGAAAGGCCCTTGCTCGAACCGCCGTCATAGACTGAGATTTGCAAAGGAAGTGCACTCGTTATTTTTATTTATAATGTGGATTGCAACATTGAATTTGTT
>NC_051404.1:36115456-36115599 GCF_015228065.2 Penaeus monodon
CATACGGGGCTTTTTCCTTTCAAGGCAAACTGCATATCAAGCGCTTTCGTGTGTGTGTCATTTTACCTGTCTTTCTGGCTGTGCAATAATATATGCTTATTTTTCTCTTCAGGTACAAGGCTGCCTAGTCTAAGCACGATCCT
>NC_051404.1:36116366-36116591 GCF_015228065.2 Penaeus monodon
CACCACCCTTAAAAAAAAAGGACTCCCCGGTTGGTTTAAACTTTTGGGTGATTTAAATAATCCCCTTTTTCAAAATTTTTTTGGGAAAACCTTGTGGTAATGAATAGCGTTTTAAAAATTTTCCTGGGAAAGGGGTTTTTTGGGGAGGAACTATATCTATTTATTTGTTATGTGCGCACATACACCGTAACCCCCCAAAAAAATACAAAAATAATAACAAAACTA
>NC_051404.1:36116989-36117187 GCF_015228065.2 Penaeus monodon
GCCCCGGCCAATCGGCAACCAATAATCCTGCAAACTGCCGAATTGTTCCCGGAAGCCTTTGTAGCTCACAAACGCTCTAAATATATAATGCCAAAATACATGATAAAGAACGTGTGAAAGGACTCAAAGGAGAACAAAGCTTCATAAATTTGTTACAGTTTGTACAAAAAAAAGAGAAACAAGAAATAATGTGAATAA
>NC_051404.1:36117743-36117894 GCF_015228065.2 Penaeus monodon
AAGAAAAAAAGATAAGCTATGACCCTATTATGACCTCTCTGGGTCACGTGAGCGAGGGGGAAGGCAATGACATGCGCAAAGGCGTCACCAAAAAGACAAATGTGTTGACTAATTTGAATTTATTGCTTGGGACATAAAACCAGCACTTACG
>NC_051404.1:36117927-36118012 GCF_015228065.2 Penaeus monodon
ATATGGGGGGCGGGGGGGGGGTCTTTAGGAGTCATTGGCCAAATTAGTGGATATAAGTGTACAAAAAGGGTGAGAAAAGTTGGTT
>NC_051404.1:36118454-36118635 GCF_015228065.2 Penaeus monodon
ATATTCCCTTTTTTCGGCTCTTCAACACAACCCCTTAAAAAAAAAAACTTAACGCACAAGGTTTCGAAATACACTGGTCTTCTTTCCTTTTTAATTCTTTTAGTTTAAGGGGCGTCTGCCCCGCGGGTCGTTCCTTCGGCCCGTGGGGGGAAAAAATAGGAAAGGTGGTTTTCTAAAAACG
>NC_051404.1:36118818-36119196 GCF_015228065.2 Penaeus monodon
CCTCCAAATATTTTTAACCTTAAACGAAAAAAACCCCACAATAAACCCCAAAAGTACCCCCTCATTAAAAAACCCTCTTTTTCTCCTCCCTCCTTCACTCCCGGGAGGGGGAAGAGTAGGACAGAAAAAGGAGAAAGGGGAAAAGAAGGCCCCAAAAGGGAAGGAAGAGGCAAAATCCTTTATTGAACCTGATTGCGCCACGCCATTTTTAACGTTCTGAAGCCCCGCCGAAATCGCGCGGGCAGGGCTGGAAAAAACTTGTGGGCATGACGATGGGGGGACGTTATCATGCGGGGTTTTGGTTCGATTGAAGTTTCCTTTTTTGGAAGTGGGTTTTTTAAGGATTTTATGTTTAAACCCCGAGAAGGGGGAAATCTT
>NC_051404.1:36119910-36119999 GCF_015228065.2 Penaeus monodon
AACGAAGATAGAAAAAAAGAACAAACATTAGAAACCTCCTTCCCCCTTCTTCTAAATCAAACCCCCCCCCCCCCACCTTCATAACTCAC
>NC_051404.1:36120035-36120599 GCF_015228065.2 Penaeus monodon
ATCCCTTCATATAAGTAAAACATCTAACTCCACCTTACCCTCTTTCACTTCTCTCCCTACTTTCTTATAAAACAACACCTCTCCCGGTCTCGCTCTACTCTTATCTTTCCTTTTAACCCTCTATTTTAATTTTTTATAACTCTCATTTCTCACCCACCCCCCCTCCCTCCCCCCTCCAATCCGACCTCCCTAACCTATCCTAACCCCCCCCCCCAAGGAAAAAAGATAAGCTATGACCCCCTATTTATTGACTCCTTGTACTTGGGGGGTCACCGTGAGCGAGGGGGAGGCAATGACATGCGCAAAGGCGTCAAAACCAAAAAAAAGACAAAATGTGGTTGACTAATTTGAATTTATTGCTTGGAACCATAAAACAGCACTTACGGTTTTGGGGGGCGGGGGGGGGGTCTTTAGGAGTCATTGGCCAAATTAGTGGATATAAGTGTACAAAAAGGGTGAGAAAAGTTGGTTTCTCTCTTTCTCTTTTTACCTATCTACTTATCTATCTATCAGTCTTTCTCTTTTACTCTTTCAGTCTCTATCTCTCTCGATCGTACTTACTCA
>NC_051404.1:36120691-36121115 GCF_015228065.2 Penaeus monodon
ATCTATCTATCTATCTATCTATCTACCTCTATTTCTCTCTCTCACACACCTTCCTCTTTCTTCTATCAGCAACGAACGTGATGTATACATACATGACGAATCTCTTGGTCTTCTTTTTCTATATTCCGAGTTCTAGCAGAAGCTCTGTCAAGCAGCCAATCAAGAATGTAAAAAAAAAGTAACATTACGGCCACAGCTGCGATAATAACACTAGCGTCTTCGTTTGCCTTGAGAGACTTTCATTTACGTAAGGGGTCTGTCTGCCTGCGGGTCGTCGTCGGCGTGGGGAAAAAAATAGGAAAGGGTGGAATATATTCATAAATACGTATTTTGTATTAATTTACAAATACCTCTACCTTCTATTTGTATTTTTATATTGTTCTTCCTCCTTTTCCTGTTTTTACTCCTCTTCCTCATTCTGAAA
>NC_051404.1:36121198-36121740 GCF_015228065.2 Penaeus monodon
AGAAGACAAACAACAAAAAACAAAACAAATCCATTGTCATTTATAGCCTCGAATCCCAAATGAACCAAAATCATGCTTCGAACCTCTAAACGAAACCCCTAAACGAAACCCCACGAAGCTCCAAAAACACACCGACCACCACAGTACCCCAGTCGATGAATGAACACCTCTTTGTCACTCCTCGGCCGTGCCTGTCACTGCCTCGGGCACTCGGGACATTGATTTCGTCACGGACTAGATTATACGCCGCCATGACACCCGTCCGCGGAAATGAATGGCCCCAAATAAGGAAGAATTGCATGGCATAAATCCTCTTGATGTGACTACACTGTATTGCGCCGACGGCCATTTTTAACGTACTGATTAGCCTCGCCTTTGAAATGCGCTGCGAGGCGAGAGGCATGAGAAATTCTTAGTGAGTGCATGACGGATGGGGACGTTATCATGCGGGGTTTGGTTCGTATGGAAGTGCGTGTGGAAGTGGGGGTTTTAATGGATTTTTATGTTTAACTGAGAGATGGAGATCAACTCTTTATATAGTT
>NC_051404.1:36122156-36122363 GCF_015228065.2 Penaeus monodon
TGTTCATTATCCCATTTCTTTAAAAAAAATAAAGTGAAATTCTTCCTCACCAATGTTCTCAAAAGAGTTCGTATTTACGTGAAAATTAATCGTGTTGTCATGAAGAGGATTCTTGCTTATTGATAAATTAATAGTCACGTGAGAAAGTGGGTCGCATCACGAATAAACAGGATTCACATGTCATTTATGATATGACTATAGAGTCAA
>NC_051404.1:36122437-36122767 GCF_015228065.2 Penaeus monodon
GAAAATCATTCTCCACAATCCTGTTACCTCTCGTTTTATCTCCTTTTTTTTTCTCCACGTTCCCTTTTCGTCCTTTTGTAAAGTTGCCACAAGAAGTTCCTTTACCCAGTCTTCTATTTCCAGTCAAGTATTGGCACCTACGTAGTTTGAAAGAGTAATTATCTACGACCATAAAAAGGAGGGCATTCAATAGAGAAGTAATTAAGATATCAGCGGAACCTGGAGGGTGTAGGGGTGTGTGTGTGTAGAGGAAGTCTAATACCTATAACTCTCTTTAAAAAAAAAAAATGTACTGACGCCTCAATTTTCCGATTTCGTTTTCATTTTACG
>NC_051404.1:36123883-36124167 GCF_015228065.2 Penaeus monodon
AATGTCAGCACCAAGATGACCATCCCCCCCCCCCACCAAAAAAAAAAAAATGGTTCCGTTCGAGGAGCAAAGCTTCAGTCGCCACAGGCAGCAAAAAAAATGCTAACCCATTTTCCCGAAACGCTCTTCGACAAATCACCTGTGTTAGTGCATTACGAACGATGAAAACTTGCCGGAACCATTAAGGGCTGCCACATAAAGCCCTCGTGATAGGAATTACGACCTTGAGAACGAGAGTTGCGAGCTACGCGTGTCACCAACACTGCACATGCTGATTCGATTCG
>NC_051404.1:36124418-36124583 GCF_015228065.2 Penaeus monodon
ACTTTCTAGATGAGAGACAGTAACAAAAGGAACAAATTCTTACTGAGTCCGTTGATTTTATAACAACTGCCTTCCACAAAAAAAACGCAATCTTATCACTATTTATCCAAAATTTTATCCATGTTTAACTCTAGCCAAACATTTAACCTTGATTTTAGTGCTGCA
>NC_051404.1:36124666-36124756 GCF_015228065.2 Penaeus monodon
CAAGTAGTGCCTGGGTAAGTCCTTATGTACTGGTTGCAATCATATGCAACGTGACACTTAAATAAAAATAAAAGTAAAGTGTGTCTGCCT
>NC_051404.1:36124855-36125079 GCF_015228065.2 Penaeus monodon
TGCTTACTCAATTTCTTTCATTATCAATTTTCTACGCCATTTTTAACGAAGAGTAAAGAGTTGCAATTATGGAACAAAAAGCCATTTTCTTTTCCTTCTTCCATACACTTTGGAATAAAGTACATCATATTGTCAAGCTGAATATATGTAGTCTGATCAATGGAAATTAGTATCAACGACAAATTTTCACAATCCTTCTGACGACTTCCATAAGACCTGAACTT
>NC_051404.1:36125241-36125589 GCF_015228065.2 Penaeus monodon
TTTACAAGAAATAAACAATTTCTAATCTCACTGTTTCATCAACTCCAAACCCCGAATTCCATAACGAAAATAGAAATCAAAGTCTCAGCTGCTTTTGGTTTTCCTTTCTCTCTCTTTTAAAACTCTCCATTCGAATGATGTAAAGTCGATATATTAAGAAATTGTATTACCGGAGCGGGAGGGGAGGGGGAAAAGGGAGGGAGGGGGGAGGGAGGGGGGCCAGGGAGACTAAAATCAAATATCTTTCTTTTGTTTACTTTGCATTTTGGTATTTGGAATTTCCGTTGCGAATAGTTGGGCTCCGTCTTTTTCACAAAATGTTTTAGGCTTCTGTGAGTCGTCGTGAGA
>NC_051404.1:36125621-36125693 GCF_015228065.2 Penaeus monodon
TTCGTTTGCACTTGTTTTCTCGGATCGTCTTTTAGGTCTTTTTTTTTTCTTATAGATGTGCTATTTGTGTTG
>NC_051404.1:36126396-36126520 GCF_015228065.2 Penaeus monodon
GAATTCATGGTTTTCTGTCCAGCAGCTCGTATATATCGCTGTTTCCTCCTGCTGCGAAGTGCGCCCGCGTGTTCCCTCCTGCTTGATTGTAACTTGCTCAGAGTTCACATACGCACGAAAGCCA
>NC_051404.1:36126987-36127068 GCF_015228065.2 Penaeus monodon
GTAAGTTCCTGTTCTTTTCTTTTTTATATAAATATTGATGCTGTGTCCCGAAGGTCAAATCAAGGTAATCTTATCGCATCT
>NC_051404.1:36127496-36127692 GCF_015228065.2 Penaeus monodon
TACATTCTATACTCCGTCGACGGAGACGCACATAGAGGAAAACAGTACTTTTAGGTATCAGTAAGTGCCTGACCCTCCCAGTCTGTCGGCACCCACGGGACGTGTGTGCCAAAACTGGTATAGCTGAAAAGGGTGCTTGTAATAGAGAGAAGACGACGCTAGTGCCGGAAACAGTTGACGACAAGGGACGTGTGTC
>NC_051404.1:36127933-36128019 GCF_015228065.2 Penaeus monodon
ACCCGGCTGTCACTGACGGATGGCCTTGTTCATGGACTCGAAGGTAAACATCAGTCGTCTCGCGTGTGATCAGCGCTGACGCCTTT
>NC_051404.1:36128056-36128275 GCF_015228065.2 Penaeus monodon
AACTTCCCCACGCTTCGGTGCTGACGTTTCCTCCCCCCCTCCTTCCCCATTTTCCCCCTTCCCCCCCACCTCCCATCTACTACAGTGACTATGGCCGGATATTTGAATTTGTTAAGAGTTATACGTTGACTTACTATTGTTGTTTTTATTCGTAGTTGTGGCAGTAATAGTACCGTTATTTTCGTTGTTTGTTGCCTTGTTTACGTGTCTATCTATCTA
>NC_051404.1:36129031-36129682 GCF_015228065.2 Penaeus monodon
TTTCTCAACTAGTGAGTCCCACTGTGCAACATCTGCATGTTTGTTGACACTTGATCCATGTTGCAGGTCCTCACCACCTCTCCCCCTCTCCCCCTCACTCACTCCCACCTCTCCCCCTCTCCCCCGCTCTCCCTCCCTCTCACTCTTCCTCACTCACTCCCCTCTCACCTCTCCCACACTCTCCTTCTCTCCCTCCCTCTCACTCCACCTCTCCCCCTTACTCACTCCCCCTACATCTCTCCCTCTCCCCTCCTCCCCACCATCTTTCCTTCCTCTCTTCTCCCCTCTCCCCTCCCTCATTCCCTCTCCCCCCTCTCCCTCTCCCCTCCTCCCCACCTTCTTTCCTTCTCCTCTTCTCCCCTCTCCCCCTCTCCCCCTCCCTCCCACTCTCCCCCTCCCCCTCTCCCCCCCTCCCATGCTTCACCTTCGTTCTCAACAAGATGTAGTATTGTCACCTATCCGGTCTGTCTGTCCTTTGCTGTCCTTTGCTTTGTTCTTTTATTTATCGCTTTTTTGTTTTCTTTTCTTTTCTGTTGACTGGCATTTGATTTTTTTTTTTTTTTTATCTTTGATGTGTTTATTTTTTTTCTTATGTTGTCTGGTTCTTGGTTTGCTGTAATTCTAATTTTGTTTCTAGGGGTTTGTCTTTCA
>NC_051404.1:36130900-36131796 GCF_015228065.2 Penaeus monodon
TTTTCTTAAAAATATTTTTAAATTTTATACAATTAAAAAAAAAACCACACACAAAAAAACCCCCAAAATTTAACCACAACAAACAACCCCTTTTCCCATTTATTATATAATATTTTTTTTTTTCCCCTTATTTAAACCCCCTTTTTCCCCCCAACCTCCCAACCCCCCCCCCAATCTCTCATATTTTATTTTTTTTTTTATAACATTCCCTTCCCCCCTTTTTTTCCCCTCTTTTAGTGTTTTATTTATTATAGATTTTTTAAAAACCCCATATAAAATATATAACCAACTAATTCCTAAATCAAAATTTATATTTTTTTTTAATTTTTCCCCAATTTCTGTTTTTTCCCCTTTTTTTTTTTTTTATATTTATTTACTAAATTTTTTATTTTTATTTTTTCTTTCCTTTTTATTTACCTTCCCATCACCACCCCTTTTTTAATATTTTTATTTTCCCATTTTATTTTTATTTACTTTTTTTTTGTTTGTTGTTATTTTTTTTTATTAATCCTTTTTCTTTTCTTTTATCTATTTTCCCTTTTTTCTTTTCCCCTTCCTTTTTTCCCCACCCCCCACCACCCCCCTCTCCCTTTTTTTCTCCTTCCTTTCCCCCCTCCCTCCCCCCTTTTCTTTCCCCCCCCCCCCCCCCCCTTCCCCCTTTCCCCCCCCTCCTTTCCCTCCCTCCCCCCCTCCTCCTTTTTCCCTTTTTCCCTCCCCCCCTTCCCCCACCCCCTCCCCTTCTTTTTTCTTTCCCCCCTTTTTCTTCCCTTCCCCTTTTTTTTCTTTCCCCCCCTCCCCCTTTTCCCCCCCCCCTTTTTTTTTCCCCCCCTCCCTTTTTTTTTTTTCCCCCCCTTTTTTTTTTCCCTCTTTTCCCCCCCCTTTCCCCCCCCCCTTTT
>NC_051404.1:36131931-36132068 GCF_015228065.2 Penaeus monodon
TTTCCTGGCATTAGGGTTTTTTTTTTTGTTTCCTTACCTTCTTTTTTCTTACCGCCCCCCAGAAAACAAAAGGGGGGGGGGGGAAAAAAAAAAAAAGGGAGGGTTTGGATGAAAAAACACGAAGGGGGGGAGGACCC
>NC_051404.1:36132093-36132340 GCF_015228065.2 Penaeus monodon
TGGGGTTTTTTCATTTTTTTTGGTAACTTTAATTAAATTTTTTTTTTTAATTTTTTTTACATTTCTTTCCCCTGTTTTATTAAAAAGGGGTTTTGTAAGTTTTTTTTTAGAATTTCCCCACTCTTGCTGTTGTTCTTTTTTTTTTTCCTTCTTTTCCCCTGTTCTTTACCTTTTTCATTTTCTCTGTTTACCCTTTCGGTTTTTTCAGCCCCTTCTCTCTTCCTTTTACGGGGCCTAAAAGGGAAAA
>NC_051404.1:36132560-36132751 GCF_015228065.2 Penaeus monodon
TCAAGACGTTTGGGCCCCCTTTTTTGGCCCATCTCTTGGCTTTTCAAAGAGTTTAGACCATTAAAGCTCAGTTTTTCTGGAAAATTGCCCTTTTCTCTAGACGCTTGTCGGTCCGATTTGCTTATGTACTGGCTGCGTATGGTAAGTAGTAAAGTGTGTCGTGTGTGGGATCTTTTTTCACACGTTCCTTT
>NC_051404.1:36134097-36134210 GCF_015228065.2 Penaeus monodon
GTTATTATTTTATATATACTATAATATGACTCATGTATCTGCATCTATATCTCTCTTCCCTCTTCCCCTTTCTGAAATTCTACCCTCCTCTTTTCCTCTTTTACAGTATCAAT
>NC_051404.1:36135119-36135484 GCF_015228065.2 Penaeus monodon
CGGCAATAGAGCACTATTCCCGCCAGCGCCAGGCCGTTTCTCCTTCGCTACACCCTTTCAGAAGAAGTTTTCCAAACAGATAACATAAAAGCACACTTGTCCCCGAATCATAAAGCTCTCAGACTGCCTAACAGCTCCTTTGAGAGGGTCGTTCCAACTGCGCATTAAGCGAGTCTCTTGGACATTGGAGATTGGCAGCCCTGAGAAGCCAGCGCTGATTGGTCCATTCAAAATGCGTAAGCGGTTTATACGATGAAAAGCGCGGGAAAGTGATGAAGCAGTTGCAAGTTATTGTGCAATTTTCCTGTTTCTTGAAAAATTTTAGAATCAAATTGCCTTGAGGAGACTTGCAATTCTAAAGAATT
>NC_051404.1:36135648-36136107 GCF_015228065.2 Penaeus monodon
TGAGCAAAACATTAAACCCATTTCATTCAGGCCTTCAGCCAGGGTATGGCATTTTTACACCTCATAACAAAGGGAATTTCCTCCATACCCATTACGTTACGGCCATCCCATGATCCAGCTGCCCATGAAAGCAAGACATAAAAGTGTATCAAACCTTTGGATCTTGACCATCAATGAAATACAGAAAGGGGGGAGAGGGAATGCGAAAAGAAGGAGGGCAGAGGGTGATAATGGTGGGGATAATAACAATGACGATAATGGTCATGTCAGTAATCAATATTGATGATAATTATGGAACCTTTTTTTGTTTACCATTTTATCACTTTGTTGGTACTTTTAGGAAGCCAGCACCGAAACAAACGAATACTTTTACATAGGAAAATCCTCAATGCAAGTAGTAAGTAAATGTAGGTCATGGTTTTAAAGGTAAGCAAATTGTATTACATTCCTGAGTGGTTT
>NC_051404.1:36136546-36136723 GCF_015228065.2 Penaeus monodon
CAAGCATGAATGTTAAAATAAAACAGAACAGAAGGACTGGCTCTCCCGACGAGCAGACGAGGGAGAGCGTCAGAAGGGGAAACGGAGGAGGAGGAAGAGGGAAGGCAGCGTAACAAATGAGGGAGATAATTGCGTTAACGCCACAGTCCGGCCGCTGTGGAATGTTGAGGCCTCGGC
>NC_051404.1:36136788-36136881 GCF_015228065.2 Penaeus monodon
CGTTCCCGATGGGCCATTGGCGGCGTTCGACTGTCGTTCCTCGGATGACAGGGGACGGGTTTTATGGGTTGCTGTTGCTGTCTCCGATTTGGA
>NC_051404.1:36137136-36137368 GCF_015228065.2 Penaeus monodon
ACCACGGGGGGCGGCATGAAATAGGGTTGGTATCCTTGTCTTTTCATGTTCCAAGATTGAAGATAAATGCGGAATTATGTACAATATATGTCGTGGCACATCGCACCTTCCCGAGTTATTGTTGTCATTGTGGAACCAATTCTACTGGAATTACGTTCTTTTTTCTTTCTTTTTTGAGGGGAAGGGTTCGGGGCATAACCTTTATGGGTATTTTATCATGTAGCTACTATTT
>NC_051404.1:36137576-36137689 GCF_015228065.2 Penaeus monodon
ACATTTCATAAGTAATGGTACATTATTATTTTCTATTTTGGTGAGTTCATATTTTCATGTCTGTGCGTTCGTTCTTATTAATTTAATGTTTACATAATAGACAAGATTTTTTT
>NC_051404.1:36137714-36137966 GCF_015228065.2 Penaeus monodon
TTACAAGTGTGTACTAGAAAGCGTGTTTTTGTTTTATATTTGTTTGTATGTATGAGCTTGTGTGGGATATAGAGACTGTTTGTTGTATTTGTCCAGGCAGTGTGTATGAGCGCAGATGTATGCACAATAAATGCAGACAAATACACACATACACACAAAAAAAAAAATTCGTCCCATATTTGGACATTAGATAAATTCGCTTAATATTTGCTTTAATTCGATTATTTGATAACGGCAATAACAAAACACGGC
>NC_051404.1:36138049-36138896 GCF_015228065.2 Penaeus monodon
AGTTAGCGCCTCCCACTCCCGCATTCTCCTGTTACCCTCCCCTCCTTCCTTCCCTTCCCTCCTTCCCCTCCCTCCTTCCCCTCCCTCCTTCCCCTCCCTCCTTCCCCTCCCTCCTTCCTCCTTCTCTTATCTCTCCCTTTCCATTCCTCCTCTTCTTCCCTCCTTTTACCTCTTCCCCTCTCTCCGTCTCCTTCTTCCTCTTTCTTCCCCCTTTCCCCCTCATCCCCTTTCCCCTCACCCTCCTCCTCCTTCTCCCCTTTCTCCCCTCACCCTCATCCCCTTTCTCCCCTCACCCTCCTCCCCCCACCCCAACATACCCAAGGCATCTGCTATGCTAATTGTGACCCCAACACGAGGGCGTAAAACAAAAGAGAAACGCCCAGCTTAGAGTTCGGTGTACGAATGCCTTTAGGAGAGTGACGTAGAGGCTCTTTGATCTTATAAACTACCTGGCGTTTTGCTAGTTAGTGTTAGAGAAAATGGGCGCGTTTCTTCCTTTTCTCTCTTTTGTTTTCGTCTTTTGTTTTTTTCTTTGTTTCTTTCTCTTTGTCCTTTTTTTCTATTTTTCTTTGTTTCTTTCTCTTCTGTTTTTTTTTCTTTCTTTCTATGTTTTGTGATTTTTTTCTGTTTTGTTGTTGTTGTTGTTTTGACTTTTCTTCTTTGTTATTTTTTTCTGTTTTCTTTTTTTTTCATTATTGAAGTTTTTCTCTCACGCTGATTTTTTCATTATTATTTCATTTCCTTTCCCTATTTCTATTCAGGCAATTCCCTACGAATGTTTGGGTTAATACGTATATATGTGTAGATGTATGTGAGTTTGTGTGCGTATTCGTTTGCGCGCGCGCGC
>NC_051404.1:36139027-36139269 GCF_015228065.2 Penaeus monodon
ATGTTTCTACTTCTAATACGATGGGACTTCAAAACTAACAACGATAAAATAAAACAGAAAGAATTTATATATAGGTTATTATTTTCATCTCTCATGAATATTTTCCTCCGGAGAAAAATGTGGAAATGGAAGGGAAAAAATAGGTCAGGGCAGGAAAATACCGTTTCAAAACACGCTCTCTGCTTAATCTTCTTACTAATTATAGCAAGATTCATAATTCTTTTCTTTTCCCTTTGAACAAC
>NC_051404.1:36139647-36139736 GCF_015228065.2 Penaeus monodon
CCTTCTCAGGTGTCGTGAGTGTCGGAATGATTACCTGCCTCGTTTACTACGATACCTTCCCAGGGTGATATATGGGAAAGGAAGGAGAA
>NC_051404.1:36140618-36140797 GCF_015228065.2 Penaeus monodon
AAGGAAAATAGAAGGATATATACCTGTACTTTCGTGAGCAGACTGGCAGTTTTACTTGATAGGAGGGAGGGGGATGGCGTACATCTTAAGCTTGGGGTCCATTCGTCTCAAGCTGTTTTGTGAGGAAGAAAAAAGAGCAAAGTTAAGTATATGAGCTAGAGGAGGAGGGGGAGTAATTA
>NC_051404.1:36141050-36141123 GCF_015228065.2 Penaeus monodon
TCCTGTGTCAGTGAAAAAGTAATAAGGAAAGAAACAAAAATGAATCATCAAAATTCAGGGAAAACGATATGCA
>NC_051404.1:36141445-36141514 GCF_015228065.2 Penaeus monodon
CTGAACCTGACACGATGACACCCAGGCTTAGAACGCGAGGGGAAATCCTCCCAAGCAGCCAGCCAAGCG
>NC_051404.1:36141556-36142421 GCF_015228065.2 Penaeus monodon
TCACACCGCAGAAAAGGAATTTCAAAATTACTCTCATCAGAACCGCCATCTTCTCCTCCCCCCCCCCTTTCCCCCTTCTCCCTCTCTCCCTCACTCCGATATCTTATCCATCCCCTTCTCCCTACCCTGATTCCCTCTCCCCTTTCCCTTCCTCTTCTCCTCCCCCTTTTTCTCTCATCTTTTCTCTCTCTTCCTCTCGTATCCATCTTCTCTCTCTCTCCATTCCTCTCCACCACTCCCCCCTCTCCCTCTCCACCGCCTTCCCTTTTCCCTTTCCACCATTTGCCTCAATCTCCCTTTCCACTTCATCACTATCTTCCCCTCTCCCTTCCCCCTTTCCCACTCCCTCCCTTCCTTCCCTTCCCACTCCCCTTCCCCCTCCCTTCCTCCCTTCCCACTCCCTTCCTCCTTTCCCACTCCCCTCTTCCTCCCCCCATCCTACTCCCCTCTCCCTCCTCCTTTCCCTCCCCCCCTTCCCTCCCCCTCCCTTCAACCAAGACTGATTTATGACAGCATAAAAAAGTCTTAAAGTCTTACATCTACTTTCCTCCATTATGCTGTATGGTCGTAGGCTTACTGCTGAGTGGTGTGCCAAAGCCCTTGGGATTGTTATTGTATCTGTGTTATTAAGGGTCTGTGCGTGTGTGTGCTTTGAATGCGTGGGTGTGGGTGGGTGTGGGTTGGGTTGTGGGTGTGGGTAAGTGGGATGTGTGGGGATGTGGGGTGTGTGGAGAAGTGGGATGTGTGGGGAAGTGGGGAAGTGGGGTGTGTGGGGAAGTGGGGTGTGTGGGTATGTAGGGTTATAAGTGTGCCTGTATGTGTGAGGGTTGTGGGTGTAGATAGGGTTATGAGTGTGTCTCACTGA
>NC_051404.1:36142508-36142608 GCF_015228065.2 Penaeus monodon
AGTGGGGGGTGAATAAGTGTACAAGTGAGTATGTATGTTTATAGCGTAGTCACATCACCTCTTCATCTTATAAGGGGAAAGAGACAGACAGGTAGACAGG
>NC_051404.1:36142637-36142823 GCF_015228065.2 Penaeus monodon
GACTTAAAAGCAGACAAGCAGAGAGAGCAAAAAAATCGCCCTCGACATCAGAATAAGTAGCCTCATCGTGCCTCTAAATGAGACCTTTTGATGACAAATTACGAGCGCCATCTTGCAGGATCCCCGCAAGTCAGACCCACAAAGTGTCGTTAAAGGATCCGATTGCCTTAATGATCCCTGGGGAGG
>NC_051404.1:36143550-36143698 GCF_015228065.2 Penaeus monodon
CCAAGATAAAGCAAGCCACCGAAAACCTCACACACGTAGAAGTAGAAACAAATGCCAAATCGCAGCCTCCAGGGATTTACGTCAGAAAGAGATTACGAAAGATTTCTCAAAAGAGCGAAAACCTATATGAGGATCCCGGATGTTGATT
>NC_051404.1:36146081-36146637 GCF_015228065.2 Penaeus monodon
GTCTGTGTGTCTGGCCAATAAGTCATCAACAGAAAACGGGTTTAACCGCAAGATCATCGGTTTTAAAGATGCAAGGAAGACAGCTCTTGAAGACGAGAAGACATTTCACTAAAAATGGAGTTGAAATTTGTTGCCAGGCGTTGATAGAAAGGTCAGCTAGCTTTAGACAGACGGTGAAAGCTGCTGTGACAACCTTTTGCAACGAGAAAAGGGAGTGATGTACATTGATATTGAAGTGCAAGGACCTGGAAATAGATCCGTTGATTTATTGGATGTTGCCACGAGGGAGATCAATATCTTGAAGACACAGGCGATTGCGGTGTTGCATTTCGGATGCAGCGAGATGGATAAAATTGATGAATAAGCGATTTATAAAATGATTTAGACAAATTGTAGGTGTTTCGAAACTGACTATATGTTTTTTTTTTCTTTAGAATTATGGAAAAAAAACTGCCAACATTAATTTGAAAGAGAAAATAGAAATAATGAGAATGACGACAGAAAACGAGTTTATTTTGTGATAAAAGCACTTAGTTGCAGAGAAAAGTGTATCGTA
>NC_051404.1:36147204-36148066 GCF_015228065.2 Penaeus monodon
TGATTCACTCCGCTCCCCAGCCACTCCTCCATCACTCCCCAACCACTCCTGCATCACTCTCCACCCACTCCTCCATCACTCCCACTCACTCCTCCATCCACTCCTCCATCACTTCCACCCACTCCCACTCACTCCCCACCCACTCCTCCATCACTCCTCCATCACTCCCACTTACTCCCACCCATCCCCACCCACTCTTCCATCACTCCCACCCCCTTACCATCCGTCCCTACAAAACCAATAAGCTCCACTCCCACCTACTCCCTTTCCCACCCACTCCCTCCCCCCTCTCCCACTCCCCCCGTTCCCCGCCGCCACTCGGAATTTTCCCTCCTGTCGAATCCCTTCGAACCCCATCCCTCCCTCTCTCTCCCACTCACTCCCCCTCCTTCTCTCCCACCCCCTCCCTCTCACCCACCCATCCCTCCTCCCTCCTCCCCTCCTCTTCTCCAACCCTCTCCCCCCTCCTTCCCTCCTCTCTCACCTACTCCCTCCCCACCTACTTCTCTCCCACCCATTCCCCCCACCCCTTTCCCCCACCCCTCTTTCTTCCTCCCCCCACAACCGGCCATTCTTCCTCCTTCCCTTCCTCCCACTCCCCCATCCATACCCCTCCTTCCCCCTCACCTCTACCCCTACCCCTCCTTCCCTCCCACCCCTCCCCTACCCCTCCGTCCCTCCCATCCCTCCCCCACCCCTACCCCTCCTTCTCCCCCACCCCTACCCCTCCTTCTCCCCCCCACCTCTACCCCTCCCCTCCCCCCACCCCACCCCAACCCCCTCTTTCCCAGAACTGTCGCTAAGGCAAGCCAGGAACTCTTCTATTCACCTTCCGTAATGAACCCTGACTGAAGGTAGGAGG
>NC_051404.1:36148409-36148572 GCF_015228065.2 Penaeus monodon
GGGACACGCTGAGGGGAGATGATAACAGGTTTTGAAAAGAGGCGAGAGGGAGGGGGGGGGGAAGGAGGGATGAAGGGGAGAGGTGAAAGTTTTTTTTTTTTTTGCTCTATTTTATCGAGAATAACTTACTTACGTGGCCTTTTGTGGCGTAAGGGTCACGTCC
>NC_051404.1:36148715-36149351 GCF_015228065.2 Penaeus monodon
TTCAATATTCTCTCCTTCCATGCTTTGTTTTCTATAAGTCCTTTCCCTCTATATTTTTATTATTGCATCTACTTATATTTGGTTCTTTAAAACTTTCTTCCACACTCCAATTAGTCCACTTCTATTTGCATTTCAGATTCCCTCTGGTTTATCATACTCCACCAGAAATATATTTCACATATTCCACTAGATTCACATTCCACATAATCCACCACATGGACATTCCACATTCCAACAGAAACAATACACATACCCCACCAAGCATATACCTCATACACGCCACCAGATCCACATACTCTACCAGATACCCCCAATATACACACTCCTCATATTCCACCAGATACTCCACCAGATGCACGCTCCACACACTCCACATACTCCACCAGATAGACACCCCACACACTCCTCATATTCCACCAGATACTCCACCAGATACACGCTCCACACACTCCACATACTCCACCATATACACACTTCACACATTCCACCAGATACTGCACCAGATACTCCACCCACTAAACTAGACACACATTCCCCTGACACGTAAAATCCACGCGAGGATCAGAGCCGTATTTCATTCACTCCACATCCGATATTCTCTCACTCCTTTCCACTTTGCGACGTCTCAAAAAGTGA
>NC_051404.1:36150131-36150299 GCF_015228065.2 Penaeus monodon
TTTATTTCCCCTTTACGGTAACGAGGAGGGTCAGACCTTTTCAGAAGCGTTCCACGGACGATCTCTCGAGGCGCAGCAAGATTATGTGGTGAACCGAGTGTGGTGATGATGTGATGTGGATTTGGTGCGATGTGGTGGTGATCTTGACTGGTTTATGATGTGGGCGGA
>NC_051404.1:36150494-36151830 GCF_015228065.2 Penaeus monodon
TCGCTCTCGTTCTGTTTTCAAGATAAATGTCAAACCTACTTTACCTTGCTCGCTTACGTTACAAAAAAATCGTAAAGCAAACCATTTATTTTCTATCATAACCAAAAGGATGGCTTAAGAAAGGGAGAAATAACTTGAAACTCAACGAATAAATATATAAAAAAAACTACGTGTCACCCTCCCTACGCAGTCAAACATATGCAAAATATCATCATTACAACGGGTACTTCTGCCAAACATCATGCACCGAGTATTTACATTATTCAAAGCATGTCTATAATAGCGTCACCATCACAAACAACGGCTGTCACCCTCGCCATCACTACAACAGCAACTACCACAACAACCACAGCTACCACACACGACCAGCAATGTTTCACGTCCCCGAGGCTATAAGATATGCGCAATTACCATAATTCTTAGCCACTGTCTTGAGGGCTGTCTTGAGAGGTTTCTCCCCCTCCTCCATAAGTTTTTAGTGTTGTCGCCAACGCCCCACATTTGTTTCTAATTAATCTCGCGCCCCCTGAGGTGAAACAAAAGAGAGTCGCGCCAACAGATGACAGTTAAAGTTCCCGCGCTTTCCTTGCGGGTAGTGTTGCCATCTCAGGGATCGATCACAATCCTGCGTCGTAAGTTGGGTGAATCATTTATCTAATGCAGTCGCGGTCTAAGGCTAAGGACTGTAAGATTATTCGTTGATTTTATTAGTCGATTGTATGAATGCAAAAATTGCAATGGACTTATTTTCCCCTCCGTAGGTGACTTCGAGTTGGTAACAGTGGAAGGACCCTCGGTGGCTGATGGAGTCATGTCATTGATTTGACGCCAAAGATTTTACCATCAGCACAACGATTTCCTTTTTTTCGCCCCAGATGCACGCTGGCGTCCCCTTCCTCCCGCGGGAACCAAACTTGCATTGACTTTTTCTCTTATTTCCTTGTTTTTGCTTTTGAACCGCTGATTTGACGACAAGGAATTTTTTGCCAGTCATGGCTAAGAACATGCGATCTCCCGCCGAAAAGATTTCCGATAACGATGCATCACGATTTTTTTTTTCGAATTTGTTTGGTTATATATGGATAACCTTAACAAGAAACACAACGCCAAGTTTTCTTTCTACTGTAGCTGTGCCTCGCGTGTGTATAGCTTTTTATCACGGCAATTTGCTCTCAATTTACTCTCTCTCTCCCAAAACTGCCATTGGGAGAGAGTACATCCGGGTCTTTGCCATTGTGGAAAAAGTATACTGTCTGTTTCAAAAACACCTGCTAGATTAGGTCCTTTGGGAGTTTTAAAGGCAAGAGAGAAAGAGAGAGTAATTTTATTTCTTAGC
>NC_051404.1:36152094-36152911 GCF_015228065.2 Penaeus monodon
ATACTCCTGCTCAGGAGAAAATATACACAGTCCCCCACAATAGAGGTCGAAATTAGCGTCTTCCCTTATTGTCACAGCTGGTATGCGAGTCATGACGCCGCAGAATTATGTCCGCAAGACAAATTTAATGGGGTTATCTGCATACCGAATTCCTTTAACTTGTACGAGACGAATTTAAGCCCTTGATTTAAACCTTAGCTGTCGCAACACTTTCCTCTCTCTGACAGAATAGACAAAAGCTTTCTCCTTTTCATATATATGTACATGTAGCTGCATGCTGTATAGTGCATAAAGTAAACATAAAAGCATCTTGAAGACCTTACTGCAGAGATATAATAAAAAAGAGAAGAAAAAAAATTGAGTTAGTAGCCCTCCTCCGCAACATGGCGCTTCAGCTGGCCCGGTTTCCCTTGACGAATTTCGAGAGCAAATATATTTCGCGAGAGAATATCAAATGGCATGAAATCCTTCACGCTCTCATAATAATTCATCCCTTTAATCAAAACTGACAACGGGAGGGAAACAATGCATCGACTTCGCCAGAAATTCACAGATTAATATAAAGAGATAACTTTGATATCAGGCGCGGCCAAAGGATGTTATTGCTGTGACATGTGATTCCACCCAGCAATCAGGGTATCAGGATGTGATTCAGTATTCGAAACTTTATCGCAATCGAATAAGAGATTTAGCGAGACGAAAACAAGAAATAAAAAATATATCAAATGTGTTTTTTCGTATTTACAGTATTTTATACGATCAACATTACAACACACAACGACGCTACAAAGAGCAACAAAAGAGACAAAGCGAAAGA
>NC_051404.1:36152958-36153108 GCF_015228065.2 Penaeus monodon
GAAGTAGCAAATACAACGGAACATCAAATATGACATAAAACGTGAATATCAGAAGGTTGACTTTGTGTCCATATACACGAGACGAGAAAGTATTCTTTTTTATGCTTTGCTGTTGAACGAAGGGAATGCGCGTGATATAGGCGTATGTTA
>NC_051404.1:36153302-36153533 GCF_015228065.2 Penaeus monodon
CATAATTATGTTAGAGTTGAATATGACTTCAAAAAAATAACATAAAAAGGTAAAGGTAAATACATGTGGCTCATTCTACATCACCCCCCCCCCCCCCGCCCTCCTCTTTCTTTGTTTCTGTCCGTGTCTTTTAATCTCTTTCTTCACACTTTGTCTGTATCTGTGTATCTAGCTCGTTAATCTGTCGGTTCATTTATTTATCTGCCTGTTTATCAAATTTTTCGTTTTCTT
>NC_051404.1:36153875-36154212 GCF_015228065.2 Penaeus monodon
CAGCTGCTCATTGTCCTTCTGGGAACCGTATGCGAAGCAGGAGAATCACGGATACCACAAACACGTGTATTGTAATCAAACATTTCGTAAATGTACTCCCTCATCAGTGTTACAACGGAACACTGCAACGAATATATATATATATTTTTTATGCAGATTAACATAATACATGTTCATAAAATAGCGTTAATATTCCTGAATAAAAACACAAAAAAATAAAAAAGGAAACGGCATTTTGTCAACAAGCTAACAGCCTTTTTCATTGCACTACAGCAAGCCATACATACGTACACACACTAACAACTTAACTAACCGGTTCCTTACTACATACTCTTCA
>NC_051404.1:36154399-36154476 GCF_015228065.2 Penaeus monodon
CTGAGTTTTTATTTCAATAACGCTATGGACTCGAAATATTTCAATCCTACAATTGTGGTACCTACACCTTTTCTTCT
>NC_051404.1:36154665-36154818 GCF_015228065.2 Penaeus monodon
CTTGGCATCTACCATACTCGCTTGCCAAAAACCTTGAAGAAATATCTCCAGGGAAATATATTTACACCGAGTTCTGTGCAATAAAATCAACTACACTTTCGAAAAAAAATTGCAACAACAAACCTGGACTTCAAAAGCGCAAATATTGAATAA
>NC_051404.1:36155284-36155511 GCF_015228065.2 Penaeus monodon
TTAGAAGACTGCTGATACTCTCGCCCGCTCGACAAAATATAAAAAAGATAAGCCTGGTGTTGGAACAAGAATATAAGTGAGTTAAAAGCCCCTCTCTAACTCTGTAATTTACTTTGGATACAAAAAGGCGGCAGCGAATTTTGTCGACTCCGCCATAGATGGAAGGAGAAGATACAAAAGAAAACGGGATGTGGGGGTGACTGATGTAAATTGTTGTTACGAAAAAA
>NC_051404.1:36156259-36157581 GCF_015228065.2 Penaeus monodon
GACACGAATGAAAATAAAACCGAAAACAGACAATCCCCGAAAAGGAAAACAGACACAGCGACCCCTTGAAGCCTAACCCTTGCGGCATCAGCTGGCGGAGGTTGAATTTTTGCATTTACTTTATTGCAAGAAAAATAGTGCAAGGAGATGGGGCTTCGCTTGTCTGGTAGAGGTACAGGGGGAGAGGGAGAGGGAGGGAGATGGAGAGGGGGAAGGGAGGAAAGGGAAGGGGAGGGGGAGATCGAAAGGCGGAAGGGGATGGGATAAGGGATAAGGGGGGTGAGGGCGGTATAAGGGAGGATGAGGGAGGATGGAAAGAGGGGGAGGGGGGGAGTAAGAGGGATAAAAGGGGGGCCAGGGGTAAGGGCGATAGAAGGGAGGGTTGACAAGGTAGAAGGGAGAAGGACAGAGAGGGGATGGGGAAGAGAGGGTGAGGGAGGAAGAGGAAGGGGAAGGGGGGAGTGGAAGGACAGGGAGGATTGGGGGGGGAGGGGGAGGGGTGGATGAGAAAGGGGGGAGGGAGAAGGGGAGGGGTAGTAAAAAGGGAGGATGAGGGAGAATGGGGAGGGGATAGGGGAGATGAGGCGAGAGGAGGTTGCATCAGGGAGAGAAAAAAGAGGTAAGGGAGGATGAGGGAGAGTAGGGAGGAGGGAGAGGGGGGATGGAGAAGATTGGAGAAGGGGGAGGGCGAAGAAGGGGGTGGGGAGGGCGGGGAAGGGGTAGGGAGGAGGGAGTAAGGGAGAAGGTAAGGACGAGGAAGGGAGAAATAGAAAGGCTAGGGGGGGAGGGAGATGCAAGAGGGATGGGAAGAGAGAGGACGGGTGAGGATGAAGGAAGAAGGAAGGAAGGGAGTGAGAAAAGGAGGAAGGAGAAGAAGAGAAGAGAAAATAAGGGTGGAATAGGGGCAAGAGGAGATAACAGAAGGGAGGAAAGAGCGAGAAGAGTATAAGGGAGAGGGAGTAGGGGGAAGAGGGGTAGAAATAAGGGGGGGAAGGGTGGACGACGGAGGAGGAGAGAGAAGCCGGGGGGGGGGGCGATGCCTCAGGTGACAGATGCGAGGGGGGGGGGGGAAGGTTCCAGAACATTCTATTTTATTCATGTCGTTGATACTGCTGTTGCTTTCTCCTCTCTCCTATTCCTCTTCCTCATTCTCTTCTTCCTCCTTATCTTCTTTCTTATTCTCTTCCCCGTTCATTATTCTCATTCGTATTTTAATTGGCTGTTGTAAAGGACTCTAGGGAGAGGCAGGTTGAGTTTGTTGACACATGATGGTATGGCATGAAAAAGGATGAGCGAATGTGTATGAACATTCGCTCACATAA
>NC_051404.1:36157852-36158069 GCF_015228065.2 Penaeus monodon
TTAACTAAACCCAATCCCCAACCCCCTCTACCCACACACCGCAAACGTAAACATCACAACAACGTAAACGCAAGGAAGCAAACGTGAAAACGAATTGCATGAATTACGACGCCAGGTCAGGTCACTCCAGGTGGTCTAATCACCTGTCGGGATACTTCATAAAAACAGGAATAAAATGACGGAAATTTCTCTCTTTTTTTTTTCTTTCAATGACGGA
>NC_051404.1:36158211-36158300 GCF_015228065.2 Penaeus monodon
TCTAAATACGCTTCGAAATTCTCTTCGAAAACGACTGATGAAAGGCAAAATTAGATAATCGACCATTCTGTTAGTTTTGTCGAAAAATG
>NC_051404.1:36158569-36158886 GCF_015228065.2 Penaeus monodon
CCGAGTTGATGGTGACGAAAATTTACTCTCCTGACCAAGAAAGTGAAATGCATTACGCAACACAACACCTCATGCAACGGCAAGAATTAGATTACGCTTATCGGTGTGATAAACCAGTCAACCATGACACTGGCGGCGTGACAACCATAGTGGATGACAGGTTCAGTGTCCAACCCTTACCCTGATTGACATTCAACCTTTGACCCTATTTCCTCTTATCATAGGGAGCGGTTTGGCTTGGCTTAGCGAAAGGTCGGGTCTGGGTTGTCCCTCTCCTCGCGTGATGTGGCGTCAGGTTTATCGGCTTTGGTGAAGCG
>NC_051404.1:36160055-36160130 GCF_015228065.2 Penaeus monodon
ATCCCCCATCTCTCTCTCTTTGTTCCTACCTATCCACCAATCTATCCTTTTGTTCTTTATTTCAGTTTATAGCTA
>NC_051404.1:36160618-36160899 GCF_015228065.2 Penaeus monodon
GTCCTTACAACCTGAACCTCATAAGCACTACCTACAGATGCCGTTAAGACGACGTACATCGCGGTGCCTCCATCTGCCTGGCACTGCGCCCCTGAGTGCCAGCAGTAGATGCGTTGCCGCGGTGCTTTTGGGAGATCCAAGTGTCGCCTGATGAGAGCTTATGACGAGGCGCTTTGTGCTCTGTGAGGATATACTTGAAAGCCATTCTGCTGTGGGCGTCACAGAGCTGGAGGACTGAATGTAGTTTACATAAATATGCATAAAGTGGTGTATGTAGTACG
>NC_051404.1:36161079-36161144 GCF_015228065.2 Penaeus monodon
GAATGTATGTATGTATAGACAAATAAAGAGATGCATCTATATGGCATGAGGCAACCATAAGAGCG
>NC_051404.1:36161246-36161330 GCF_015228065.2 Penaeus monodon
GATTCGCCCAAACCCAGTAAGACGGTTTTCTGGCCCATATCGACCTGTCTCTTACCATCACTACGTCACATAAACAACATTCCC
>NC_051404.1:36161754-36161948 GCF_015228065.2 Penaeus monodon
TCCTTGTTGTTCGCTTCCACATTCGTGCAAGGATATTGCTTCTCTTTTAAATACCATTTCTTTCCAAGGATCATTATTCCTGTTCTAAATCTTTCTCCTAAATTCCCACTGGTCTCCGGTCTCTATTTTACCCAGCACCCTAATCCCAAGGATATTTCACCCTTCACCCTTGTTTTCCCTAGGCCTCCTTATCG
>NC_051404.1:36162419-36162721 GCF_015228065.2 Penaeus monodon
TTTAAAAGAAATCAGTTTGCCAAATTCATATCATACCAATTTTATGACAATAAGACATTCTACTGTATGTATTCCTAGTGCAATTTTTCTCTTGTCTATTTCATATCATTTGTTACCATATGACCGTATTATTGTCATTCTTCTTGAGATTATTCTTAGTCATATAACTATCATCATTTTTTTTTTTTCATTCACTGCATCATTATAAGAAATTATGTGATGATAATAATATGATAATGATATGACCTTTTTTCAGGGGCGATACATGTATGGTAATAAACAAGCTTAAAGAATATAGGGCA
>NC_051404.1:36163958-36164115 GCF_015228065.2 Penaeus monodon
CTGGGAGAGCCCTAGCCCTGGGCGGCATCAGCGCTGCGGTGATAACAATTAAGAACGTTCGGTCACCTATTATCTCCCTCTCTCGTTATTCTTGCCTTCTGTTCGTTGTTTTTCTGTTTCGCGGTATTTAATTTATGGTTTTCCTTTCTTTCTGTCT
>NC_051404.1:36164310-36164934 GCF_015228065.2 Penaeus monodon
CACATGCAAGCGAGTCACAAGAAAATTACTCACAATAAAGTGAGTCACAAACAAGTCACAAGAAATTGAGTCACAAACGAGTCACAAGAAACTGAGTCATAAGCAAGTGAGTCACAAGAAAGTGAGTCACAACTGAGTCATAACCTCAGAAGTGCTGCCCGTTTCCTTTCATCCTCTTTATCTTTTCTCTGTCTTTCTCCTTTTGTTTTCTTCGTCTCTCTCTCCTTAATTGCTTATTCTCCAACCCTTTCTCTTCCTCCATTTCACTCTGTCTCTTCTTTCTTGCCTTCTTTCTCTCCTTCTCTTCCCCGTTTATCCATCTTTTTTTCTCCTTTCGTCTTCTTTATCTCTATCTTTCTTGTTTTGTGTGCTCTCTCCCTTTCATCTTAATTTGATTATTCTTCAACCCTTTCTCCTTCTCCTTTTCCCTCTCTATACTTCTCTCTTGCCTTTTTTCTCTCCTTCTCCTTTTCCCTCTCTATACTTCTCTCTTGCCTTCTTTCTCTCCTTCTCCTCTTCTTTTGTTTATTTCTCCTTCCGTATGCAAATTGGAAGAGGAGGAAGCGGAAGTGAAAAATAGATAAGCGTTAAGCCAGTTTTACGAACGTCGACCCCAGGGAAAGG
>NC_051404.1:36165799-36165897 GCF_015228065.2 Penaeus monodon
CGTGTCAGTGTAAACTTTTCACTATTTTGGAGTAATAATTAGCTCTGTTTTAATTCATTTCTTTCGATATTCTGCTCCGAAGCATGATTTATTGGTTA
>NC_051404.1:36166329-36166529 GCF_015228065.2 Penaeus monodon
TATTCCATTTTCTTCTTTGCTTCTCTTTCATTCCATCTTCTTCCTTCTCCTCCATCCATACATCTCTATCTCTTCCGTTCCTTGTCTCCGTAGCGCTTCTGGCTCTCAATCGCTCTCGTTATCAGTGCCATGGCGGGTAGGCCTACTTTGTCCAGCGGTCATTTCCTCAACTAAGCCTACCATCGTGTGTTTTCTTGAGT
>NC_051404.1:36167662-36167788 GCF_015228065.2 Penaeus monodon
CACAATACGCTTGGGGCGGTGTAGGGTGCAAGGGAAAACAGGGTCCGGAGACCAGTGGGAATTTAGGGGAAGGATTTAGAATAGGAATAAAGATCCTTGGAAAGAAATGGTATTTAAAAGAGAAGC
>NC_051404.1:36168245-36168739 GCF_015228065.2 Penaeus monodon
AATAAGAAAACGTAATAAGAATTATGACCACCGTGAGCAAAACGAAACTTTCTTGCCTTACCATAGGCAGCCATTATGAGGAAGTTTAGATTAGAATCCCCGTGAATAAATTATCATGCCCGGGACAAAGTCCTTGGCCGTTCAAAGCCCTAAACACAGTTGCAATTTATGGACAAAGTTAGAGGTCAGACGTTTGTTGCAGTCCCCCCTCCCCTCCCCCATTAAGAGTCCATTTTCTACTCTCAAATGGAAGGATTATGCTTTTTCAGTATTCTTTCGCAGCAAAAAAAAGGAAAAGAAAATCTAATGAGCTTTACTTTTACAGCAGCTTACCAAATAGACTTTTTTTTTCAGATATTCATTTTGGGTTTAGTTGTTCACCGATAAATTGTACAGCGACTCCAAGTGAGTACATGTGAAACTGCCATTTACCCGAGGACTGAGTTTGGAATCGAGTTACACACAACGCACGCGGGGGGAAAAAAGAATTACGG
>NC_051404.1:36169993-36170070 GCF_015228065.2 Penaeus monodon
GCAGTTGACTCTCCAGAAAAGTTTCAGTATTTTCTTCCTGAAATTGAAAAGAATAAAAGTATAAAAAAAATTGTAAG
>NC_051404.1:36170799-36170883 GCF_015228065.2 Penaeus monodon
GCAGTTGACTCTCCAGAAAAGTTTCAGTATTTTCTTCCTGAAATTGAAAAGAATAAAAGTATAAAAAAAATTGTAAGCTCTCGA
>NC_051404.1:36171291-36171406 GCF_015228065.2 Penaeus monodon
GTACCCCCCCTTTTTTTTTCCCCCCCTCTCTCTCTCTGCAGTTTGACTCTCCGAAAATTTCAGTATTCTTCTGAAATTGAAAAGATAAAAGATAAAAAAATTGTAAGCTCTCTGA
>NC_051404.1:36171466-36172062 GCF_015228065.2 Penaeus monodon
GTATTCTTTCTTTCATTAATTATGTGATTTATCTTGACTTTCTGATATCATTATCGTGCACTAATTAATAAATCATATAATAACAAGGGTAAGGAGAAATATATAAAAGTTTATTAAATTTACTATAAATTACTATTTATTATTATTTTTCATAAAATATTCATTATATGTTTTAATGTTAATGGTTAAATATTATTAATTGTAATCTAAATGTTATTTATTAAAATGTTATTTGTTATAAATATCTTTTTTATGTTCATGGTTAAATATTATTCGTCATAATTTCAATATTAATTATTAAGATATTGTTTATTTTGCATATTTTTATGTTAATAGTTTAAAGAAAGTGTTTACTCGAACGTAATTCGAATTTCTGTAAGTAGGTTCGTTCGCGTGTGTGCGTTTATGTAAATTAGAGAGAGGTAGTGCTTTACGTAAATTGTACAAGCTATTTAGAAAATGTTAATGTTTTAAAGACAGGAGCAGTCCATCAGGCTAATAGATTTAGCTGCTACATTTATCTCGCCTTCTGTATGTTTCTGTCTTCATCTGTGTTTTTATCAATAAATCTATATGACTATTGCTCTCGCTCTATG
>NC_051404.1:36172154-36172402 GCF_015228065.2 Penaeus monodon
TGACTTTTTTTATATCACTATCGTACACTAATAAATGTGTCATATAGTAACAAGGGTAAGGATCTTTTTTTACTGTTAATGGTTCAAAGAAAGCGTTTACTCGTACATAACTCTAGCTTCTGTAAGTAGGCTCGTTTGCGTGCGTGCGTGTATGTAAATTAGAGAGATGTAGTGCTTTACGCAAATTGTAAAAGCTATTTAGAAAATGTTAAGGTTTTAAAGACGGGAGGCGTCCATCAGGATACTAG
>NC_051404.1:36172917-36173302 GCF_015228065.2 Penaeus monodon
AGGAAAAAAAACAATAACACCTCAGAATGAAAACACTTTTTCCGTCCTGCTTTTTGACGACGCGCGAAAACAGAGTGTGAAGGGTGAGAGAGAGGCGCGGAGAAAGGGGAAAGAGTGACTTTGACAACTTGATGGGGATTCCACGCCAGCAGAGAGGGGGTTTCGAATCCCTTCCATTGTTAAAGCGGAGCGGGGAGGGTCCTGTCCAAGCTCAGGGGACAGAGGAACCAGCACCTGTGCCGTGGCCATCTCGTGGGCGCGGGTGTGAAGTTCGTCGGGTGGAGATTACAGGCGAAGGACTAGGGAGAAGGGAGGAGCGGATGGAGAGCACAGTGGACTGGGGTTCGTTATTCGGTGCGGTAGTGGAAATGTGGCGTGCTGACTT
>NC_051404.1:36173736-36173986 GCF_015228065.2 Penaeus monodon
GAAATCTTCAAGAAATATCGCACGGTGTTGCAGATGACTCTTCTGCCATTTTCCTGACTTCAGCTGACATTTCGAAAACTTAACAAAATCAACTTCCATTATTCCGGCTTAAGATCAATACATAGAAGCTTCTTTGATTATATGAATGGAATCATTATGTTAATTAAAAGCGTAATCCGAATGCAAAGCTAAACAGCAAAACATATAAAAATTGGATTTAGAAATATCTCCCATTTCAAAATTCAATAAC
>NC_051404.1:36174968-36175367 GCF_015228065.2 Penaeus monodon
TTTGCCTTGTATGTTCTCATTGGGTGTTTGATATAGTAATAGTAGTAGAAATAAGTAGCAGCAATAACTATTATTATTATAGCTATATCATAATTGTGGTTGTAGTTCCTCATAACCATCTGCAAATCCTGATCTTCTCTTATAAACCGTATTTGCGTAACATCATAATAAAATCGTAAAATCAAAGGAAAAAAATTAAAGAATGCAAAACGAGTATCATCATCCTGTCGACATGGCAATAGACAAACAGGGGAGTAGTATTTCTATGCCTTTCCCCTGTTTTTTCCCCCTATTTAGTTGCCTCTTCTATACCCTGCCCTTGTTTGTCCCCTTCCCTGACCCCCTGCTGTCATTGCAAAGGGGAAAAGAAGCAATTAGTTAGAGCGCCATAGAGGAGTG
>NC_051404.1:36175585-36175689 GCF_015228065.2 Penaeus monodon
TGCCCCCAACTCGTGTTTTGTGGCGAGTTGCAAAACAATTTCACGCCAAGGGACTACTGAATGTGTGTGCTACAAAGCTAGGATGTGATAAATTATCATGCAAA
>NC_051404.1:36175974-36176348 GCF_015228065.2 Penaeus monodon
CAAAAGCTAAAACCAAACCAAAGGAAATGAAGAAGACAGGGCTAATGAATATATTTTGTTCCAGCAGTCTCTTCGTCACACTATTATCGGCCAGGATGTAGCCATTACCGACCTCCTTGGATCGAAGCACGTGAAGAAGGAAGAAGGGGCTGCCTTAGGCCTATTTTCCTATCTCAATCACCCACGTCTTCAGAGACAATCCAAAATAGGTTTATATTGATTCCCAACTTACGAGGCAATTGTCAGAGAGAGTTATCTCGGTCGTTATTTTCGAGACACCAGGATGGCTACGTAAAATTGATTTCCTTTTTCCTCTTAGCATGTGTTAACGGGTTTCCTTGATTTGACGAGAGAGTTTGGGTCGTCTGGTTGTG
>NC_051404.1:36177509-36177687 GCF_015228065.2 Penaeus monodon
TATAAAAACAAGTCCACAGACATCCATGTGCGAGGTATAAAGAGTCACAATGATGGATAGTGATTCTTGACTCCTTAGTGAATACAGCGCCAAGCCTCATTACTCGTGGCCAATGAATATACAGTCTTTCCTTAGAGACAGTATTAAGGGGAGTAGCTAAAAGGGGTGTGTGGTATGG
>NC_051404.1:36177729-36177923 GCF_015228065.2 Penaeus monodon
AAATCAGGAACGGTGAAGTTGAAAGAACGTAATGGTTTGGTTTTCGGTTTTTTTCTTAATGTTATTGTCATTAGGGCAATGCAAAGGTGGTTGTTAAGTGGGTAAAGTTTATGCCTATGAAATATGTACGTATTTATTTAGGTTTATATACGTACGTGCATATAATCAATACATAAAGGTTACATGACGTGGAG
>NC_051404.1:36178161-36178729 GCF_015228065.2 Penaeus monodon
TTGTCGTTTTTCATATTAATGTTATTATCATTAGGGCAATGCAAAGGCTGTTGTTAAGTTTATTCATATAAAATATGGACGTGTTTATTTAGATTTACATACGCACGTTCATATAATCAATAAATAAAGGTTACAGGAAACGTACGGACTGCACGTAACGGATTTCAGTTAGTTAAACATAACATGACGTATCCGTAGAGTTTATTTCATTACGGTCCCAGTTAACTTATTTAAACTGGATGAATGTTTTGATCTCCAATCCCCCCTGAAAAAAAAAAAATTAATTATCTATCTTTATTGCCATCAATTTTAATTCTACTAATCCATCCTCCGCACATCCACTTACATCTAAAATTACCAGGAACTGTGGACGGATCTATTGAACACGTATCGACATCCCCGTCTATCTGTCTTCCCGTTTTCTTTCCTTCCCGTTTTCTTTTTACGGAAACTTCATTTGCATGCTAATTCCTGAACCTCAAACAAGCTTCAAGGTTTTCTCTCCTTTCTTTCATCTGGCTGAGACATCTGTTTATGTATATTTGACGAGGAAACCTGCGTGAGTCAA
>NC_051404.1:36178865-36179066 GCF_015228065.2 Penaeus monodon
AATGGAAATATTAGACTGTGTGTTTGCTGTGTGTAAGTGCATCTATTTTTGTTAGACACTTTTTGGATATATCAACTTCTCGTCATGTTATATATGACAGTGATTTGAATTTTAACGTATGCGTAGGAAATTGGTATATGTTAGTATAATTCTTGGGTCTGGCGAGAAAATGTTGTTGGATAATTTCTGTGTTTGTTTGTC
>NC_051404.1:36179367-36179594 GCF_015228065.2 Penaeus monodon
AACAACATCAGTCACATCAAATTACAATTCTCTCCGACGGTCGCTTATACCAAGACCCACCGACCAAACACCAGAGAAAACCACAAGACCACCTCGAACCGGTATTCGGTAACACCCTATCTTATATTTACCAAATACCATAATTTCAGCACTTTAATAACAACCTTCCAAAAATGCCGCGGCCTTCATCAAATAAAAAAAGTTAAAATTACATTCCTCAGCGTCGT
>NC_051404.1:36179625-36179768 GCF_015228065.2 Penaeus monodon
TATGATAAGGTTCGACCACCATCCAGCTGCTCTCCTGGGAAAAGGGGTGAGGGAGACACGCCGATGAAAGAGGGAAGAGGGGAAAAAATGAGATAAAGGGAAGAGATAAAGGGAGTAATGTGTTGATAGCTAGATGGTGATTG
>NC_051404.1:36180151-36180305 GCF_015228065.2 Penaeus monodon
CATCCATATAACGTCCATTATCATAAAATTACCCCCCCCCCCTTCCCGATACTTACAACGAGATAACCTCGACCAGCCATTATAAACGACTTTTATCTTGTTCCGTATCTTTATCTTCTTCTTTTATCCTCTTTCAATAATCCAATTATCTCTA
>NC_051404.1:36180582-36180729 GCF_015228065.2 Penaeus monodon
TGCAGTCTGCGGTAGTCCGGGTCATAAAACATCGTAAGCTCATGGGTTCAGAAGACCCCCCACACTCCTTCAAAGTCTTTCTTCCCTTTCTCTCAAAGTCTTTCTTTTCCCTCCCCTCTTTCCTTATTTTTACACCGATCCTTTACA
>NC_051404.1:36180765-36180942 GCF_015228065.2 Penaeus monodon
CCTCCAGCGCCTTCGGAGCCACAAATCCACAATTCGACATAAGCCTAAACTCCACTCAGGCCTCACAACTTTACCTAAGACCCCCCTTAAGAACAGGTATAAGTCAGTGACATTTTCATACCGAGGTGCGGGAGGCAGGGACATAGGAGGCCTGTGATTTCTTAAGTAATGCCGAGA
>NC_051404.1:36181851-36182174 GCF_015228065.2 Penaeus monodon
ACATCATCTGGCGACCTACTGACCATGAGCTTGCAACTAGGTCGCAACCCGTACTTTGAAGAACCCTGGTATATAGCATACTGTATATGGCATATCTGATACACATGCAGTATGTTTAAACCGAATTCCTTCGTTTTTTTTTTTTTACGTAATCTGACACTTGACTGGCAATTACTTGTGCTGAGTTTCCAGTTAATATTTTTTTAACTCGGATTTTTTTGGATCCCTAACTCTTGCAGTCAATTATCCGTTCCCGTTTTCTGTTGCTGCCTCGGAATTTCATTCATTACACTGCGATTCTAGTTGTCATTTGCTACTTTGCC
>NC_051404.1:36182297-36182444 GCF_015228065.2 Penaeus monodon
CCGTTCCCGTTTTCTGTTGCTGGCACGGAATTTGATTTATACACTGCGATTCAAGTTGTCATTTGCTACTTTGCCTTTATTTATTCTTGTTGGGACTGTTTTCCCATGTTTGCTTTGTGCATTTTACGTTATTTAGTCTAACGTGGA
>NC_051404.1:36183394-36183465 GCF_015228065.2 Penaeus monodon
AATTTTTTTCATTTTAATTTAAATTTTATTTTTAAATTAATGGTTATTTGTTATATTAGATGATTTTTCAC
>NC_051404.1:36183736-36183807 GCF_015228065.2 Penaeus monodon
GAGAGGAGAGGGGGGGGGGGGGAAAGGGCAGAAAGACAGACAGGGCACAGGGAAAAGAGAAATTTAAACCC
>NC_051404.1:36183964-36184098 GCF_015228065.2 Penaeus monodon
GGGGGGGTTTTCCCCTTTTCAAAATTTTTTTCCCCCCTTCCCCCCTTTTTACCCTTTTTTCCCCTTTTGTTTCTTCCTTTCCTAAACCTTTTATTCCCTTAAAAATTTAAAAAAATTAAACCTCGGGTTTTAAA
>NC_051404.1:36184214-36184367 GCF_015228065.2 Penaeus monodon
CCAAAAAAAAATCCTAAAAACAATAGTTTAGTCATAAATATAAAAATTATTATTTAAAAAACATAATATTAAAAGTGATGGTAATATATTAAAGGAAAGGGTTTATTATAAAAAAATGATATTAATTTGTAAAAACAACAAAATTATGATGTT
>NC_051404.1:36184473-36184626 GCF_015228065.2 Penaeus monodon
TGTAACAGTCATAAAGGTTTTAAAAATAAAAACAATGATAATAATGATAAAATTTTAATAGCCAAAAAAACAAGATATAAAGATTTAAACATAATAATTTAATAATGAAAAATAATAATAATAAATAATAATAAAAATGAGAGGATTATGAAA
>NC_051404.1:36184678-36184771 GCF_015228065.2 Penaeus monodon
TGGATATGATTTAAAAATAATAATAATAATAATAAAAATAAAAAAATTATAATAATAAAATTAAAAGTAAAAATTAAAAATAAAAAATAAAAT
>NC_051404.1:36184918-36185356 GCF_015228065.2 Penaeus monodon
CTTTAGTTTTAAAAAACAACTTACTTACCGCGGAAACCCCCCCAGGGCCCCCTCGCCCGACAGCAGTCACGCGTGCCGACCACTTCACTAAATTAACGTCTCTGTGTACTATACCGTCTCCCTTTGGCTTCTCCTTCTCAGCTGCTGGTCATTACGGCTGTTCTTATTTCGTTGGAGATGCTCTCTTGGAAACGAGGGGGTGATTTAGAGGGACAGAGGAGAGGTGGGGTGGGGTTTGTGTGGCGGGATGGAGGGGTTGTGTGGGGGGAAGGGGGTTGTGTGGGGGGAAGGGGGTTGTGTGGGGGGATGGAGGGTTTTTTTGGGGGAAGGGGGTTGTGTGGGGGGAAGGAGGGTTGTGTGGGAAGGGAGTTGGCTGGGGGTGGGGGGTTGTTTGTGTGTGTGTGTTTTGTTGGTGGGTGGAGGGGTGAGGGGGTTGTT
>NC_051404.1:36185753-36185820 GCF_015228065.2 Penaeus monodon
TGGTTCTTAAACTCTCCTTTTTTTGCATATTTGTTACTTTATGTATGTGTATGTCAGGGTGAGTGAC
>NC_051404.1:36185927-36186454 GCF_015228065.2 Penaeus monodon
AATATAAAAGCGCATTCTTTGATGTGGTTTGTTTATGCCTCTGATAGCCGTTGAGTACACTTGTCTGTGGAAGTAAGTGCGTGTGTTAATTGCCACCTCGTGACAGAAAGCAAAAATAATAAAAGAACGAAGTCGCGCAGTAACAAGCAATAAAACACGACGAAGAAATAGAAACACAACATCAAATATCTCGCTTTTAAATAATAATTTGTTTTCTCACACTATGTATACACACAAGGTATTTAAACTAACCCATGCATTCCTGACAACACTGCCCCGTATTCCATTGCCCCGTATTATTACTCTGTATGTATATGCTGCAGGTCCTTAAGCTTTGGCAAATATTATACATCAAAAGGGAACATGGATCAGCTGTCGGTACCTCATTACTAGGTCCCCTGAAGCAAGAGGCGGACGGGTCAGCTGTTCGAGGCAGATGGCGATTGCGTCATCCTGGCTCGCTGTCTCTCACTGCATCGTTACTCTGTGTGTATAAACGTAGCTTCTGCGATCTGTGTACATCTTGA
>NC_051404.1:36186702-36187173 GCF_015228065.2 Penaeus monodon
CCACCTCCTACCACCTATCTTTTTTGCCAAATGACATTTTTAATTTTAAAAAAGTCTTCTTTCCAAAGACTGATGGTAAAGTATATACCCGAAAAAAATATTTTCCGAAATATTTTTTCCTTTTAAAGACACCTCCCCCCACGGTCCTTCCTTCGGGAAATATCGTCCTTATGCAAGGGGCGTTTAAGGTCCAATTCCCAGCGTTCCCCGTCGGGTTATTGTGCGGCGGCGTGACATTGCGGGCTTCACTGAGGTCGGTTCTGGAGGCCACCGGTGCTGCCACGGCGAGCGATCTTCAAATTACTCCAACGCCGGGACTTTCTATTTCTCTCTCTCTCTCGCTTTGGTACTTTGTTTCTGTCTCTGGTTCTGTTGCTGATTCCGTTTCTGTTTCTGTTTCCGTCTTTCTGTTTTCTGTCTCTTTCTCTGTCTCTCTGTCTTTGTCTGTCTGTCTTTGTCTGTCTGTTTCTG
>NC_051404.1:36187270-36187402 GCF_015228065.2 Penaeus monodon
TACCTTTATTGTTTGTTTTGTGTCTGTGATCTTCGTTCTTTTTTCTCTCTTTTTTTGGTTGTTTACCTGTTTCTTCGTTCTGTTAGTCTGTCTGTCTCTCTGTTTCTCTCTCTATTTATCTGTCTGTCTTTA
>NC_051404.1:36187472-36188261 GCF_015228065.2 Penaeus monodon
TTTTCCTGTCCCTCCCTCTCCTTCCTTCCTCTCTCTCCTACCATCTCTCCCTCTCCTTTCCTTCCTCCCTCTCCTTCCCTCCCTTTCTCCATCTCACTCTCTCCTTTTGACTACAAACCTACACGTGCATATAGACCAGACTCTCCTTCCATCGCACAGATAATGTACAGCATCTCCTGCCTCTGTTTGACACATAAATATCATGACGAGTGAGTATTATTAACTGATATAACTGCAATGTAAATTTCTGAACCCTCGACCCAGGTACTCTAAAGAGAAATAACTCTATGGCTTGTGTTTGCTGGTTATTTTAATCAGAGACTAAGTCAGAGTCGATGTTTTCCTGTGTTCTAAGTGAAATGGTGGTGTGTGTTGATAATCTGTTTTTGTGTTATCTATTTTTGTGTAGGATGTAAATTAAATTATTGTTTTTTTTATAGATGCTTTTTTATTCGTTGTGTTTTGTTTTTGTTGTTGTGTGTTGTCGTTGTAGTCCTTTGTTTGTTTGTTTGTTATCTGTGACATGAAAGTAATGACGACGGTGAAAATGTTGGTTGCTGCAATTATGATGATGATACTAACGGGATGATTTTTGCTATGGTTATTATCACCATCAGTTTCATTATTATGGCAAGTAGCATTATCATCACAATTATTTTATCTGCATTTCATAACACCACCGTAATTTCTTTAATAGTTGTATATTTTTTACCATCTATAGCTAATAGTGATGCATGACTACGACAATGAAAACCGTTCTGAATAATGGACAAATTTTCTTATTTTCTT
>NC_051404.1:36188382-36188862 GCF_015228065.2 Penaeus monodon
TTAACCATCTCTCCTTATTCTTCCTTTAATCTTGACCTGTATCGCTAATTCCGTTGCCATGGCGACCGCACAGCCTAACAATGGTTACGCATCCTCCATAAATTCCCAGAAACACACAATGGTTTGTGAGTTAACAAGCTATCCTTTTTGAATGACATCCGGGAAATTGTGAAATGAACCGCTTCCTGGTTGCAAAGCTGGACGTATGATATATTGCATGCTATAGTTGCAATCGTCAAGTGTACTACAGTTTGTTCATTGCCGGAAAGTCCTGCATGTCTGAGCTACACGGAATTCTACTTCGTGTTGTTATATCATTCAGATGCTATGGAAATAAAAATTGTGCGTTATGTTATTGCTGATTTTTTTTTTTATTCATGTGTTATCTAATTACAGGACCTAGAATTATATGTCGTATCATCTAAGAATTCATAACCATGCAAAACATCATTATAGAATTCAGAATTTAGAATAACACTT
>NC_051404.1:36189303-36189495 GCF_015228065.2 Penaeus monodon
TAGAGAATTCGAATAACACATGACATTTTTTTTTATAGAATTCAGAATAACACATAATATTTTTTGATAGAATTCAGAATTATACAGTGTATCATTATCATATTAATGTCACCATTGCCTTTGCTGTTTGTCTTCTCTTTGGTAAATCTATTTCAAACAATAGCAATGAAGATATTTTTTCGATGCAGAACG
>NC_051404.1:36189785-36189947 GCF_015228065.2 Penaeus monodon
GAAGCTATATTTATGCGAATGAAAAAAAAGTGAAAGAAGTCAAAGTCGATTCCTCATAACGGAGTGCGTGAATGATGATTGGAAGCTTGCGAAAAGGGCCAAGAGATGGCGCGTCAGTGCAGGGGACAGGGTACGGGGCCGCGAAGGAAATGGAAAGATGGG
>NC_051404.1:36190249-36190334 GCF_015228065.2 Penaeus monodon
CCACCTTTTATTTGTCGTTTTAAGAACATCTTCAAATCCACATTTACACGATAACATATGAAACTATAACAGATAAACATATGCC
>NC_051404.1:36190367-36190560 GCF_015228065.2 Penaeus monodon
CACACCTGAATTGCAAATACTCGAGAAAGTTCTCCTGAAAGCGAGGCCGAAGGAGGATCAACTCTCTCGAAAGAAGTCGAGTCCGGGGCAGCCCTTAGCGGATTCCTCTCGCCTCAGTCGCTGCATCTTTGAGCACTTTCGCCACATTTCTAGATTAGGAGAAAACTGCTACTTGATGTAGATTCAGTCCTGA
>NC_051404.1:36191390-36191815 GCF_015228065.2 Penaeus monodon
GTGATGTGTCTAAAACAAGCGAAATTGAATTAAATCTGATGATACATGACGTACGTATATGAGATGCAGTAATAATATGCACTACAAATGACATATAATGCAAATCCAAACGAAACGAAAGGCTAAAATATCATCACAATCACATGTCATACACCAAACTTCAAAAAAATAATAATCACCCGACAAATTCTTGTTTTTGTACAGTCTTAATCGCTTTACATTTAATACAAGCACTGAGCATATGCAACGGAAATCACGGATATTCAATTTTCGTTCATATCAACTAAGTCTCTCTGACCCCCAGGTCCGTGTGCCATATTTAAAGGGCTTAGTTTGGCTGGCATTGATAGGGAGGGCGTTATGTATAGAGTTTGCACTGAGAGGAACTGAGGGACGGAAATATTAATCTGGGATTCATTCAGTGG
>NC_051404.1:36192455-36192629 GCF_015228065.2 Penaeus monodon
CGCCTTTCCCCATGACCGAAACTGAATTCGGTCTTATTTCCCGCCAACACTTCATGAGATTTCCTATTAATAACCCCCTTGCTGGCCCCCGAGTGACGCTCCTTATCACGACTCTCCAAGTCTGAGTGCAAAGTCGTAATTTCTAGTGATGGTTGTTACTGTCTCGCGATATGA
>NC_051404.1:36192657-36192740 GCF_015228065.2 Penaeus monodon
CGTAAGATACGGAATGGGAGAGATACATTTGTTTGATGCATTTTTCGTTTTTTTATCTGTCTATTTGTTTATACATACCTATG
>NC_051404.1:36192777-36193091 GCF_015228065.2 Penaeus monodon
ATAATTATATATTTTTTTATAGACGCGCCAACATTCGAGATTTTTTTGTAATGAGGTTAACAAGTAACATGCAGTATTTTTCTTCAATTATATATATTTTCTTGAGTATTATTATATTTTCTTTCGCCATAGAAATGCTAATGAATAAATTATCTATGTGATAAATTCAGTAATATATTTTTCGTGTAATTTTGAAGATCCATATATATTTGGGAGATATTCAATGAAAATATTTCGGTGAGTTTGTTAACCTTTCGTACACATTAAAAACACCAACTGGAATATCAATATAACCAGATCATTGTACATCATAT
>NC_051404.1:36193559-36194265 GCF_015228065.2 Penaeus monodon
CTTGTATATATGTATGACATCTTTGAGGTTCTAGGCTAATATGTGATATTATAGACCATAAAATATTTAGTATTTAAAATATTCACAAGAAAGGGGTGTATCATACTGTTCAGCAAATAAATATATCGACACGCACGCTACTATAAAAACACCAATGTTTGCAATATGTACATAACAGGATTAAGATTCCGCATATAATTATTTATTTTCTTTCTACCTTTCGTTCCTTTTCGTTTGTATTTTTGATGTCACATGCCTATATCATAATTTTTCACACCATCCAGAAAGAAAATCTATACCACTATTTCGAACACCATTAAAAAAAGGGCATAGATCTATATGATTTTTTTTTCGCACACCATCAAAAAAGGTATAAATCTGTACCATATTTTCGCACACGATTAAAAAACAATATTAATTTTTTTTTTCCTCGCACCATTAACACCACTTCTCCGCAACCCATAAAAAAGGGTTATAGATCTCCACCATCTTTTTTCGCACCTTTAAAAAAAGAAATCTAAGAAGAAAGGGGGGAAAAAAAACTCAATACTTGAAATATATACAAGATTCCTTTCCTCTATCAAGTTCTCCCGTCGCCTTCTTTCTGTCGGCTAGAGCGTTCTGCGCCGGACATCCCCGCCGCCAACGCAATCGGGGGATATCAAAGACACACCAGAATAGAAGCAATCTCCGGCGTGTAGAGAGA
>NC_051404.1:36194329-36194429 GCF_015228065.2 Penaeus monodon
ACGGCGTGGTAGCATCGGTATGGGTTGATTTCCACGCTGCTTTGAAAAGCCGGTGAGAGGAAGTAGCCCTTTTGCTCGCCAGCGTGAATGTAATTTTGAG
>NC_051404.1:36194460-36194931 GCF_015228065.2 Penaeus monodon
GGAGGGGGGGGGTTCTAGGTAGAATGTTTTGATTAAGACTTTATTTGAAAACTTGATTTTTTTTTCGGTTTTCTAGGTTGTTTGTTTTGATTGAGACAATTATTTTAAGATATTGATGATTTAAGTATTTTCTTGGTAGGTATTTTGATCAACACTTTATTATTAAAAAAATATATATATATGATTTTGGTGTGATTGTAAGGGATATGTGGCAATCTCTTGCTATCATGACGTCATAAAAGAACCAAAATGATACCAATCTCATTAATTTCTTTACGTCTGACCTTATCTGACCTTAGCCTGGTACGGAAGCTATTCCACCTGACCTCGAATGATTTCAGACTCCAGTTAAACCTCTCTGCACGGTGTATGACTGCATGCATGATTCAGCAGGTTTTACTCGTTCCGCTTCGTGACCCCTAACCCCCCCCCCTTGGAACCTCCTCCTGCGATCCCCTCCCTTTACCCTTT
>NC_051404.1:36195077-36195533 GCF_015228065.2 Penaeus monodon
ACTGGCCTCACCACCCCCCCCCCCTCCTCTCCCTGTTCGACGTCGGAGGGGTTAGAAAAAGGGGAAAGGGAGAGAGGAGGGGTAGGAGAGAGGGAGAGAGTAGAAGGAGGAGAGAGAGGGAGAGAAGCGAAGGAGGAGAGAGAGGGAGAGGGAAGAAGGAAGAGAGAGAGGAAGAAGGGAGAGGGAAGAGAGAGGCAGAGAGGAGGAGGAAGAGAGAGGGTAAGAAGAGAAGGGGAGAGAGAGAGAGAGAGACAGAGAGGCAGAGAGGCAGAGGAGGAGAGAAGGAGAGAGAGGTGGGGGGACCGGCGTGAATTCATTAGCATTTTGATGAAAAAAAGTAGTCTTTGCCTTCATTAGTTGCTGTCGCAGATGAATGATGGATCTCCGAGAGTTTGGGGAGATTTTTAGTCTTTTTTTAATTAAGCAAACTGAGAAGTACGATTTGAATCAGCCTTC
>NC_051404.1:36196419-36197334 GCF_015228065.2 Penaeus monodon
TATCAAGGAAGTGTAATGGTAGATTAATAATAATATATATATTAATAGTTATGATGTATGAATCCACCCGCCAACCCCTTTTACTGTCTGTCTCAATACCAAGCAATTAATATGGTCAGAGATTTTTTTCAAAATAAATGCCAACATTTTATATTAAAGTCAGCTCTTCAATTGCCAATGTCACATGAATCAACATCCCGCATATCTCTCCGTTTATGTGCTTCTCATAATGCCTCTCACGCTAACCTATTAATATGAGAACTCAAGAATAAGTATTGCGTACTTAATCATGCAAATAGACCAACTGGTATCTGCGAAGCTCAGAGGCTTGCGCTCCGTGCCTCCTGGTCCCGGCGGAATCCAATCCGACTTCATTTTCCCATTTTCTCCTCCCATTTCGCTATCGTTTTCCTTCGCTGGCTTGCATGCTAAATGCCTCTCACTCAACCCTATAGAAAATGGAAACGCAAGGGAGAAAGATCAGTCTGAATGGACGAAATGAAGAGAAAGGTGAGCGAAGCGATACGAAGAGGCGGTCCCTCCACGCGGCGCCCGGCACAAACTTAATTATAACTTGGGTCGACAGTCAAGTGTTGGGGATGGTAATCAGATTATCACTACTTTATCTTCGCCCCATCCGGTGAACAGGGTTGAACGCTGATGAACAGTGGGGAACAGGCGGGAATGAAAAATGAGGTTGAGCGCTGATGAACAGTGCGAACAGACAAGGATTAAAAAATGAGGTTGTGCGCTCATGAACACACAAAAAAAAAACAGATGAGGTTAAAAAAAAAGCGAGGTTGAACACCGCTGAACAGTGAAAAACGAGCGGATGAAAAAAATGTGATGAACTCTTATGAGCAAAGAAAAATAGTCGGAAATGTTTATAATAAGTTCTCTCATTCCTATCAAAAA
>NC_051404.1:36197695-36197965 GCF_015228065.2 Penaeus monodon
AGCGTCGCGAGGGAAAAAAATCACTGTCTCAATACAGCGTCTCAGAATATCCCTCGTCTCTTCCTCTCTTCTTCCCCCTAATCTCCTCACCTTTTCCTGTCCCCACCCCCCCCCCTCTTCTCCACTTATCAACCTTGAAGTCCAGATTTTCCCCTTTTCCAACCCCGAGCTCTCTTTCCCTCTTATCCACGTCTTAACCCTGCCCCCCTGATCCTTATTTTCTCCCCTTCGTATCTTTCTTCCCCCACCCTTAATCCTTTTACCTTTATT
>NC_051404.1:36198358-36198492 GCF_015228065.2 Penaeus monodon
TCGACTCACGCGCCATCACTCTGACGACGCAAGTATTATGAAACAGAAATAGTTTGTTATGATAGAGTCGCTGATGATTATTTTGCCTCGTTGTTTCTTCTTTTTTCGTCTGATTTATTCCCTTGTTCGCGATA
>NC_051404.1:36199785-36199898 GCF_015228065.2 Penaeus monodon
AGTTCACGTGTCACGCTCGAAACGGTTCCGCCAGCATGTGTCCGCAGCCGCTTTCGAATCAGATAATGCTGTGAAAATATTTTATGAATGTCGACCCACTCAGGACCGAAAAT
>NC_051404.1:36200234-36200523 GCF_015228065.2 Penaeus monodon
AGCGAGAAAAAATTATATAAATAATTTTAAAAAAGGAAGAGAGATGAAACTAATATGTCGTGTTTACCGGATGCAGGAAACTGACTTTAATGAGCGACAGAGCGAGACCGGATTTTACCGAATTGCACCCGCACCCGCATCATGCTTTAGGGTCAGTGCACTCTGCATTATTGTTTATTGGGCGGTGATTAACGTGCATGCATTGACCCACTGTTGCAAAAGGCGAGAGGAAAATTAATCTGTGCCATGATGTTGCAAGAATTGGTCAAACTTATTTACAGAGATGTAG
>NC_051404.1:36201077-36201698 GCF_015228065.2 Penaeus monodon
TCAAAGAGTCGATAAACCAGGAGGAAAATGTTTAATTTTATCTCGACATTTCGGATGTATCATTCATCATCTATAATCAACTGAGTAACAATTCATACATAACTAGTGCTAGAGCTAGAATATATTACAAAAGAAACACAGCATGACAATCATATACATACTACTAGAAGCAACATGTACGAAACATGTTTGTTTTTTTACGAGTCATTTTCTGTTTGCAGTTGGAGTCGATCATATTTTGTAGGGGAGACTATGGTAGTCGAGAGCAAAGTACTTTAGTATTGGCTGATGTTGAATGCAAGTTCAGTTACGGATTTTCCTTCTAAATAGACGAATACCAAGATGTCAGAAGTGAAATGCGTGGCGAAAATGGCTTTAAAGCGAGTTAGCGCATCAGGGAAGCTGTGGGTTTCTCAATTTTAATAATAAATGATAATAAATAAACAAAAGCAAATGAAGATTCCTGAATGTTTTTTCTATTGTAAACTACCTTCTGAGTATTACTAATAGATATAGTGGGATAAAAGATCTATCTTTGATTTTGAACTAATAATAAAGGTATTTAAAAACAAGTGACTTTTTTTTGGATAATTACGAATTTCATAACGCTCCCACGACTTA
>NC_051404.1:36201915-36201985 GCF_015228065.2 Penaeus monodon
CAAAATTATATCCAAAATTAGAAGAAAATAAAAGTCCATTGGGTAATTAACACAAAAAAATTGCCACAGT
>NC_051404.1:36202017-36202164 GCF_015228065.2 Penaeus monodon
GACCCGCAATTCATTAGGACCTTCAAAAAATGGCCTTCAAATTAGGCCCATTTTCAGGTAACTCTGTATCTCGTAATAGTTGTGTGATATTGTTAATGAAATTCAATGTGTCTGGCACCGTGTCTGCTCTACGTGCAAAAATTATTC
>NC_051404.1:36202375-36202757 GCF_015228065.2 Penaeus monodon
ATCGTAAGTACGAAAATCTTCTTATGAATATTTTTAAGTATAAATGATAAGATAAAAACGGCAATGCTTCCAAAAAATGTGTAAATAAATATAAGAGTAATAACCTTAGATATTCTGTAAAATGCACACGTGTGCGTAAATCGTGTGCATTTCAGCATGAGACTACGTGTGTGTATGGAAAGGCACGTTTTTCCCCCGAGCAATATCCATCTTATCATCATCAAGAGTGAAGCTGGAGCCAAGATAAGCCACGAGATAAGGTTGATGGTTCATCTTGTTTAGAGATAAAGACCGGAGGAAACCAGAGAGAGAAAATGAGGAAAGTGGTTGAATGATTTCGTAAAATGTGATGGATAGAGAAACGGACACGTCCACAGGTACA
>NC_051404.1:36204209-36204289 GCF_015228065.2 Penaeus monodon
GGATCCGATCCTCCTGCACGAAAGGGAAAACCTTAAATGCTGAGAGGCTTTGGATCCCGTCCTCCTCCACGCCTTGACAT
>NC_051404.1:36204781-36205013 GCF_015228065.2 Penaeus monodon
GATAGAGACTTGAGGAGAAGGTAAGAGGTGTCAGGGATAAGGAATCTTCTGCATTGATTTCTGTATGTATTTTGCCGTCCTTTTTTAATTTTTTTTTACGAACGAGTAAAAGGTAAAAGTTATACGCATTCAGGGTAAGATTCTCGTACGCGTTTTAATGACACTCTCATGTTCATAGTTTTCGATATTTTGACCAGAAGAAAAGTATATGTGTGTGTATGGGGGGTGCGTT
>NC_051404.1:36205223-36205456 GCF_015228065.2 Penaeus monodon
TCTCATAGCCTGAATCACTCCACCTAATTCGCTTTATCACGTAATTCCTTCTTCCAGTGTCTTCCGTAACGTCTATCTGTTTCCTCTTCCTCCTCCTCGTTTGCATTTTGTCCTCTCCTTCTTTCTTCCCTTCGTTAAAAGTTCACCTAATTATCGTGTGATAATGAGACTGTTGCAAACTCTTCAGACTCATTAGCTGAGATAAAATTGTCATACAATCTTCTTTTCCTTCT
>NC_051404.1:36205611-36205915 GCF_015228065.2 Penaeus monodon
CGAAAAAGTGTGGAAGGTCAGAAAGTAGGTCATAGGACTAGATGGGACTTGAGCAAACAGAGTAATTTGAGTAGCGGACATTTTCCATTGAATTCCTTGACCTTTTTCTTGTTACTTCTAAGAAAAAAGCGTAAAACATCCCAGCTGAATCGGCCGAAAGCGCGGGCCCAAGCAAAAAGAGTTCTAACCCCCCCCCCCCAAAAAAAAAAAAAACGGCGCCAGATCTGAAGCCTCCTCTCCTTGCGAACCCGTACATGCGCCATCTTGGAAACCCGCAACATGTTTGCTGCGACTACTTCATTAT
>NC_051404.1:36206200-36206500 GCF_015228065.2 Penaeus monodon
CTTTATCCCCATTTGATTTCTTGTTTCATCATCCATCTCTCAACTTTTCTAAATTTCTCTTCCCTTCCTGTTTCCCCCCTTTCACTCTATTTCGTCTTTTCTCTCAATCTTCCCTTCAACATTCTTCGTTCACTCTTTTCTTTCGCTATCAAAAAAGCTCTGCTAATCATCGTTTCCTAATGAGGGAGTAATATACTCTTTCACTTCATTAGCAAAGATAAAATAGTCTTATAAATCCTCTTTCGTGCTATCTTTTTCGGGGAAATTCGATTAGTCAAGATTTTCAACCTCATCGGGGCG
>NC_051404.1:36207131-36207256 GCF_015228065.2 Penaeus monodon
TTGATTATTCAGAAATCTAACGATTCGCTTCCTTTATCACTGACCTGAATCCTAGTTTAATATCATGCAGCGTGACTGATAATCTGGGAGTAAATATTCTAACCATCAAAAGTATAAACAATGAC
>NC_051404.1:36207473-36207693 GCF_015228065.2 Penaeus monodon
CCACCCCTTCTCCCAAATACGACTCGATAAAAGACTTCCTTTTTACTTATTTCACACGCGATAAAAAAAAAAAACGAGAAAAAAAGGAGAAAATCAGGAGAAAGGAGAGAAGGAGATTGAGAACGCGCCTTCGCCATTAGACTCTCGCCAAGAAGGTCTGTCTCCGAGACGGTTTTTAATGTCTTCCTTTCCGGGCTGGGGAACAAAATGGCGGACCGAC
>NC_051404.1:36208288-36208353 GCF_015228065.2 Penaeus monodon
ATTAGAGAAAATGAGACAAAAGAAATAAGAAACCTTTAAAAAGAAAAAATAATCAAGCGAAGCAC
>NC_051404.1:36208373-36209677 GCF_015228065.2 Penaeus monodon
AGGAGAAAAGGGAAGCCAGAGAGAAAGGAAGAAAAGAAGAGGAAGAAATGAAAAGATAAAAGAGAAAAAATAAATAAGGGGAAGAAAGGACGAAAGAAGAAACAGAAATAAAGAAAGAAAAGGAAGAAACAAAAAGAGAAGAAAGACAGAAAAAGGAGAAAAAAAAGAGAAGGAAAGAAAAAAAAAGAGAAAAAAAGAAAAAAAGGAAGAAAAATATACGTGTGTTACCTAATAGTCGCAAAAATACAAATATAGAACAGTGAACACTATATCGCGCAGAATATTATGCAAGGCGAGGCAATTCCCCGGAGCCGCTATCGCAAAACAGCCTCTTGCAAATCTCCCCCCTCCCCCTCCCCTCCCACTCCTCCTGTCTTTCGCCTCCTGTCTCCCTCCTCTTGTCTCTCTCCTCATTTCTAACTTTTCTTATCTCTCTCTTCCTATCTTCCTCCTCCTATCTCCTTCTTCTTGTCTCCCTCCTCCTTTCGTCCTATCTCCCTCCTCTTGTCTCTCTCCTATCTCCTCTTTTTATCTCCTCCTTCCATCTCCTCCTTCTATCTCTCTCTTTCTACGTCCCTCCTACTATCCACTTACTCTATCCGCCTCCTCTTGTCTCCTTCCTGCTATCCCCATTCCTCCTATCCCCTTATTCTCCCTCCTCCTATCTCCTTCCTCCTATTCCTCTCTTCCAACCCCCCCCCCTATCTCCTTCCTCCTATCCCCTTCTCCCTATTTCCTCTTCCCCCCCTTCTTCCCCTCCTCCCCCTTTCCCCCTACCCCTTCTCCTTTCCCTTTCCCCTCTATCTCCCCATTCCCCCTCCTCCCCCCCCCTCCCCCTTGAAAACAAATTCATAGCTTGAACATTTATTGCGCATAAACCACACTTTTCGACAGGAAGTTTGATTACCAAAAGACAGGAAATAAATAACCCTTGTCGAGCGTCGCCCCCTCCCTCCCCCTCCTCTTCCCCCTCCCTCCCCCTCCTCTTCCCCCTCCTCTTCCCCTTCCTCTTCCCCTTCCCTTTTTCACCCTTTCACCTCTTCGCTCTTCTCCCTTTCCCGCCTTCTCCCCTTCTCCCTTTCCTCTCTTCTCCCCTTCTCCCCTTCCCCCTTTCCTCTCTTCTCCCCTTCACCCCTTCCCTCATTCCTCCCTTCCCCCCTTCCCCCCTTCCCCCCTTCCCCCTTTCCTTCCTTCCCCTTTTCCCACTCAACTTTTGATCAACTTGGGATGAACTCTTGCTGTTATTATTTTATGAGCTTCCAAAGTTCACAATTAGCGGGGGCGCCATCTTTTTCCGCCTTCTG
>NC_051404.1:36210346-36211468 GCF_015228065.2 Penaeus monodon
TACCCTCCCTTCTCACGCTCTTCCCCCTCCCCCTCCACACCCTCCCTTCTCACACACACCCTCCCTCTCCTCCCCCACCCCTATCGCACCCCCTCCCCTACCCTTCTCATACCCCCCTTCCCCCTCCCTCCCCACCCTCCCTCTCTCCCCTTACCTCCCCCCTCCCCCTCCCCCTCTCTAGTCTCACGCCCCTACAAGGAAAAGCCTTGCAAGGATGGAAAGAGGCTGGCCGGAGCACCGTGTTCCTCGCCACACAAACTTTGAGTCGAGTTTCGCGGCCGTTTCGTTGGTCTTAATTTGCTTGACGAGACGCGAGTTGGCGGGAGAAATTTCGTTCTATGTTTGTTTGATTTTGTGATCGGTCGCGAGTTTTATTTTTTCAAGATTTTCGTTCTTGTTTTCTGTCCTTCTTTTGCATTCGTTTGTTGATGTGTTCGTTTATTCCTTTTTGTTGTTTGATTTTGTGATCGATTTGATTCGCCGTGTAGGGGAAACGAGTCTAAAGGATTTTTTCTTTATTTGTTTTAGATTCTTATTGTTGTTTTTCGTTCTCATATATTTATTTATCCGTAGGTCCATTTAGTCTTTTTCGGGCTGATTCTCCGCGTGGGGGAAACGAGCCTAAGCGTTTTTTTTTCTGTCCCTTCTCTTGTATATTTATTCATTCGTGTGTCCATTCCGTTTTGCTTGTTGTGTGAGTCTGTGATCGGTCTGATTCGAGTTTTTTTCTGTGTTCTCGGTCTTACGTATACATTTATTCGCGTGTCCATTTATTCCTTTTTGCTGTTCTCCGCGCAGGGGAAACGAGTCTAAAGGGAGTTTTTTTTTTTTAGATTTTCAATTTAGTTTTCTGTTCTTGGTTTTATATATATTTATTTTTTTCTTGTCCATTTTTTTTTTTGTTTGTTGCTTGAGTTTATTCTCATTTTAGATTTGTTTATGTATTTTTATCTATCTATATATTTCTATTTATTATTTTTTCTTTGTTGTCTGAATCTTTTTCTTTAACTTTTCGGTTTATCTGTTTATTCACTGCTCACTCCTTTATTTATCCTTACTTTCTCCTTCCTTCCCTTCTCACCCGTTCTCTTTTCCACCTAGTTTATTACCATTTATTTCAAT
>NC_051404.1:36211755-36212327 GCF_015228065.2 Penaeus monodon
TTTTGTACGTAATATACAAGACCATTAGCATTTGGAGGAAAAAAAACGTATATTATATCCTTAAATAGCATACGCTGCATAACGTATATTATATTCAAATAATTTTCTCTAGTTTGATTTAGATTATATGGAAATGTGGTATTATTTTTTGCATGTTTTTTTGTTATTTATCTGTTATGGATTTTATGGGACTGAATAATTGTGAGTTGTGAGTTTTTAGCAATGTATTATCAATTATTTTTAAAAAGCCTTGAATTGCAGATATTGATACGTAGATCGAATTAAGTTTTTTTTTCGTATATACTGATTTATTATCTATAATGATTGCATTCTTTCGCTTTTTTGTTATTTCTTCTTTGTCTTGTTTTTCTTATTCTCATTTTCTTTTCTTTTTATTGTTTTTCTTATTCTCCTTTTCTTTTTTCTTTTGTTTTGTGTTTCTTATTCTCCTTTTCTTTTCCTTTTTTGTCTTGTTTTTCTTATTCTCATTTTCTTTCTTGTTGTCTTTTTTTTTTCTTAATCTGTATTTCTTTTCTTTTTTTCATTATTTATTCTCATTATTATCACTGTTA
>NC_051404.1:36212493-36212849 GCF_015228065.2 Penaeus monodon
CCAAGCAAGAAAAGTCAATCAAATACTGAAGAGTTTGTTTATTAGCAACGAAAGTAAGAAAAAAACAAACAACGTAACAAAAAATGTTCTCAAACAGATACAAACAAACAAAGAAATCAGTAAGAAAAGATAAAAACATTAAAAGCCATTAAAACGCCGTTGATTTTGTGTATTGGCAAAGTTGTTTGTTTTAAAATCCCAAAATAATCAACAGCCAAAAATTCAAAATATAATAATAGGTGGTTGAATATTAATTACTGTTATATCCGTTAGTGAATAGGGAAAGGGTTTTTACGAGTTATCGAAAAATCACAAAGAACGTTTTTTCACTTCACGAGAAGATTGAAGAACACAAA
>NC_051404.1:36213445-36213545 GCF_015228065.2 Penaeus monodon
CAGAGAGGTGTAAAAATAAATAAATGATAAGCAATTCTGCATTATCTATTAAACGTCTTTTACTTCAATCTCACTTGTTGATTATTGTTGATTATCAGTG
>NC_051404.1:36213570-36213899 GCF_015228065.2 Penaeus monodon
ACCCCCATATTTTGTGGTGTGACATAAAGACTATCAGTATCATACCTTAAAAACCAACAATTAATCATGATAAAAAAAAACACACACACATGGCTCTAAAATCGAAATCATTACACAAAACCAAAAATGGCGTTCATATTTTATTTTCATTTCCCTCGAAAATGTTTAGAATTTCTCTTTTTCATTTAATCCGCAAATGTCTTACGTTTCTGATATACTTTGCATTTCCCCTTCAGTCTCTCGGTTATTTCTTTTTCCACAACATAAATCTTTCATAAAAATCTCTCATCGGGGCTTCCCAGTGCATCGCGCATCAGGGAGGTTTAGCT
>NC_051404.1:36214827-36215426 GCF_015228065.2 Penaeus monodon
ATTTTAGTATACAGACGCCTTTCTTTTGGAAATCAATCATTATTCACCTTTTTCTATCAATATTACGTAATGACATTTATATACATATCAAAAATAACTAAAAAAATAACGTGCTAGCATAATACAGAACAAATTAACAAATTATTTATTCCAACCACGTTCCATATTCTACCTTCACTCTCCCCAACCCTACAAAAATTTTAAAAAATGGTAACACTGCTTTTTCTAACTTCATCATAGAAAGTTTAAAGCCCCCTTTGCATAGAAAGTCCATACAGCCCTCCTTTTCACGATCACATAAACTGTGCGGAGATTTCTTAAAATTTTTCTTTTTTTCGTACGTTTCTCGTGGGTTTTTTGGATGGGCATTAAAAACCCGGGAATTGGTTTTTTTCTGTTTTTTGGGTCTTTTTTTTCTTTCTATCTTTCTTTCTGTTTTTTTTTTTTGTGTGTTTTGTTTGTGTTTGTCTATTCCCCTTTTTCTTTTCCTGTCTTTCCCTTTTGCCTCTGTTTCTTCTCTTCTCCCCTCCCTTCTGAGTCCCAAAAAAACAAAATCTAATACTTAACCATCCCATCTGCCCCGACTCCGGCTTCCCCGC
>NC_051404.1:36215461-36215758 GCF_015228065.2 Penaeus monodon
TTCCCCCACTGTTTTCTTTTGCACCATCACCCCTCTCCCACCCCATCCCCTATGAACCTCCCCCTATTCCCCTCCTCCACTCCCCTCCTATATTCTCCTCCCCTTTCCTCCTCCTCCATTCTCCATCCCCCTTTCTCCTCCTTCATTCCCCTCCTCCATTTTTCTTTCTCCATTTCGCACAAACATCACGGAATTGATGGACAAGGAAATGAAAACATTCTTTTCTTCACCCATTAAGAGGAGAAGGAGAGTGAAAACCCCGGCCATTAAATATGTCACGAAAATGTCTCAAAGGGA
>NC_051404.1:36216588-36216961 GCF_015228065.2 Penaeus monodon
TGTTAGAAAAGTCGGTAACTGAAACATTTATATACTGTTAAAATACGATATCTTTGCACTCAGAATTACTAAAATGTTAATAAATGTATTACGCTTATCAATACATCGAGAAATCTTACGATCTTATTAGCAATAAAACCACAGCATTGAGGGTACTAGATTATTGCATTAATTTACATTTTCAAAATGTATTTACAGTGACTTTCTTTATGAACTGAAACTTATCTTCAGCGAGTTTTTTCCACAATCGGCACATAGATTATTTTTTTCCCTTTAAATAGAATAAAACAACACCTATGCTCCCTATAAAACGCTCTCTTTTCTGATCACAGTACTTTATCAACTGTCTTCGTCAGGTGCAAGGTATACACCT
>NC_051404.1:36217017-36217121 GCF_015228065.2 Penaeus monodon
AATATAAAAAAATATATATATATGTTAAATGTTACTTTTAAATTGTCGTGTCATTATCATCTGAAATATGTTTCGTCCAATTTCCTTCTCGCTAATAACGTTTA
>NC_051404.1:36217231-36217302 GCF_015228065.2 Penaeus monodon
AATGTATCCATATATAAGTTTTTAGGAGTTATATATAAGAATACCCACCCCACAAGGAGCAAGCTTCTTAG
>NC_051404.1:36217540-36217778 GCF_015228065.2 Penaeus monodon
TAGAGACAAAAGCTCTTGTAAAGATAAACAATTCTTCCCAACCAAGAAAACCAGACAAGAAAAAAATAAGTATATAAAAGTCTTAAGACTATATATATTTTTTAAATAGTATATATTTCCCCTTTGCGAAACCGATAAGCCTCTGTTGTCTTTTTTTTTCTCTCTCGTTTTGTATGAGGTTTTCATCGCCAACAGAGAGAAGGATTTCTTTGACCATTCTCATTTGGAAGAAAAATAT
>NC_051404.1:36218058-36218129 GCF_015228065.2 Penaeus monodon
AGTACACTTTTGTCATTTGTCACCCATTTATCACTTTCCCCTTTCTCCATTCTTTTTTTTTTTCCCGCCCG
>NC_051404.1:36218147-36218277 GCF_015228065.2 Penaeus monodon
ACCCCTCAGCCTGTCGCCCAACATCACAGGGAAATAACTACCTCTCATTTTTAGCCTTAGGGACTCACGGCACCCACAAACAACACGTCATTAGCATAGTTTTCCTCACCGTTGAACGTTCAGCCCGTGA
>NC_051404.1:36219265-36219978 GCF_015228065.2 Penaeus monodon
ATGTTATTTCTTGGGATCCAGTAAACAATCTTTTCTAGTAAAATATCAAGTTTATCCTTTTTTTCGCTTTCATTATCTATATCGCTTATTTTACTTTGCCCACGTACGATAATCTCTTGCTATTTAACACTTTTAACATCAACCACAACATCGTTCTTTTATTCTCTCCATAATTCGTTCAATTTTCTTTTCGTTTCATTGCAGGTTTCGTGTCATTATCACTTTTCCCTCGTAGTTTGTGACCTCGCTTTGTTTACTTGTTTAGAAGAGGTGATCATCTTGCTTTGTTTACTTGTTTAGAAGAGGTGATCATCTTGCTTTGTTTACTTGTTTAGAAGAGGTGATCATCTTGCTTTGTTTACTTGTTTAGAAGAGGTGATCATCTTGCTTTGTTTACTTGTTTAGAAGAGGTGATCATCTTGCTTTGTTTACTTGTTTAGAAGAGGTGATCATATGTTCCTCCTCTGTTCTTCCTTTTGTTTACTTGTTTAGAAGCGGTGATCATCTTGCTTTGTTTACTTGTTTAGAAGAGGTGATCATCTTGCTTTGTTTACTTGTTTAGAAGAGGTGATCATCTGTTCCTCCTCCTTGGTTCGTTTATGATTTTTTTTCCTTTTTCTTTTCTTAGTTTTCGTTTGCAGTTTTAATTGGTTCGTATCACTTCGCTCCTCTTCACATAGTTTATTTGGTCTTTTGCGTAAGATCCTTCATTG
>NC_051404.1:36220463-36220584 GCF_015228065.2 Penaeus monodon
CATCTATCATGTCAGTCAACTTTTTTTTTCCATTTATTACTTAATTTATTTTTTAGCACCCTTTGCTTTATCCTTTTTTCCTCACTTCCCCTTTTCTGTTTGTATCTTCGTTTTTACCTAT
>NC_051404.1:36220923-36221184 GCF_015228065.2 Penaeus monodon
CGTCTCTCCACCACTCCTTATTCTCTTTCCTTTCTCATTCCTTTCCCTCTCTTTACTATCTTCCTCTCTTTCATCATTTATTTTTTCGGATCCTTTTATCCTTTCCCATCCTCCATCACTCCAAAACACGTAAGACCATTGTCCCTTCACTATATAAAATTGCCGAAGTGACGGGTACATTAAGCAGACGTCCCAGCGGATACTTTCGTTGAAAAATTATTTTGTCCTCCTCTGTATAAATGCTTCGGTCTCGTGTGTGTA
>NC_051404.1:36221360-36222504 GCF_015228065.2 Penaeus monodon
AGCTTGTCTGCATTTACTTGTGTATCTAAGTTTTTTTGTCCATCTGTTTATATGTGTATTTTTTCCTCTAATTCTTTATTTTTGTTTCTTTACATTCCTTGTTTATCAGTCTGTTTAGCACCTGGTTCCTCCATCCCTTCCTTCCTCCTTTACTGCCCGTGTTTATCAGTCTATTACTTCATTCACACAATTCCGTCCACTCCTTGCCTTCCTTTTCTTCCTTACCTCCCTTATTTATCATCCCCTCCATTCAGACCTCTATTCCCTTCCTTGCACTGTTCTTCTACCTTCCTTACTCCCAAAAGAACAAAGAGAACGCCATAGTTCTGTCCAGCGTATCAAAACTCCTGTAGTTACAATAACGACAGTCTGCAGAATCATTAACGGCGAGATATTCTTGCCACTGCTGTGTTGTAAAAGTTTTATTATTGTATATTAAGGCTGAGTCTACTGTAGGATGTGTGTGTGTGGTGTTATGTCTTTTATCGTGTGGTTGGTAATGCTTTATTTTAAGTCTATCTGTGTCTTTTGTGTTGCTGTTGGATCCGAGGTGAGGTTAAAGCATCTATTTTTGTATTTGTTTGTATCTATGTATCTTCCTTCTGCCGAGTAAGTTTATTTTGTCCATATGTGTCTATGTGTCATTGTTATGCTAAATATTATCTGAAATCAAATCCATGATTCTGTATCTGTTTATAAGTATCTCTGTTACATAAAATACCAACTACGTTTAACCCTTGTTGCTGTGTGTACTGTGTCTGCGTACCCAGTGCCAGATGAGCCTTGTCCTTGATATAAACCAGTCTATAGAATATGGTGCAAATATGTATTAACTGTATACGCGCAGGCCATCCATCAATACAGTGCCAAGACCCCCTCAGTGGTGCCAGTGCCAAGATCCCCTCGACGGTGCCTCTCTCAGCCCTGTGCCTCCTCGCCCCGTCGATGCCTTTTTGCTGCTGCCGAGGTAGAGCTGTCGGAGGCTGCTATCAGGCGATCTGTCTGTTTCTTTTGCTTTATTGGAATTGTTCTCTGATGGAAAAAGAGGGGGCGGCCCGTGCGAGTTTTCCCTGCGTGAGGGTCGTTTTTCTCTCCTCAGAACATATATGTGATACACACACACATATAGAAAGGATATTTGCGC
>NC_051404.1:36222650-36222738 GCF_015228065.2 Penaeus monodon
CAAACACACACACAGATATTATTTATGTTATCAGGTAGTTTCAGATATTATTACTACTATCGCAATATTTCATATAGTGTTTCAGATA
>NC_051404.1:36226171-36226267 GCF_015228065.2 Penaeus monodon
TCCGGACGCTCGTAATCACCTCCCATCTCAAGCCTCTCTCGTTAGATCACTTCTCTCCTTGCCTATCATTACTGCACACAACACCACCCTTGGCCC
>NC_051404.1:36226846-36226915 GCF_015228065.2 Penaeus monodon
TGCAGGACGAGGCAGATCCGTTGCAATGATTAAACATTTTGAATTTTTGCTTTGGTCTCAATCATTCTT
>NC_051404.1:36227011-36227211 GCF_015228065.2 Penaeus monodon
CACCTCGTCTTTCTGCCTGTCTGCCATTTTCTTCTTTAGATCGACACAGACGTTAACAAAGCATCGCTTAAGGAGCTTTTTGTGTTCGCTAAACTACATAAACACAGGCGCCTCCTTGCAGTCTGGGGCGCTACGTAACACGGTGAGAGACGGGAGGGGGGGGGGTTCACGCTTAGAATTTGTTTTACTCTCTTGACGTG
>NC_051404.1:36227310-36227450 GCF_015228065.2 Penaeus monodon
CCGCCCTTTTGTTAATATTATTTCCACTTCTCCCACTGATTCTCTTATTCAACAGTATGGAGAACGAGGGAAAATTCTCGGACTGGGAACAAACAAAATAAGATTTTATCTTTCTCTTTCTCTGTCTATCAATTTATCGC
>NC_051404.1:36227728-36227871 GCF_015228065.2 Penaeus monodon
TCTCTCTCGCCCTCTCCTTCTTTCTTGTTCAAACTTGATGAATATGCGTTGACTACGAAACAAGAATCGCTATTGTCTGGGCAAGACAATGGTTGTTTTCGTCGAAGGAAAACGAGGGGGCGAATTAAGATAATTTGTAAGAC
>NC_051404.1:36228168-36228426 GCF_015228065.2 Penaeus monodon
AAAAGAAGTGATTTTCTATTTTTAAAGGAATCTCTCTCCCTGCACATGAATCAGGTGTGAGAAAATGGCTCTTTTAAGATTTAATTTCGATGTTAAGCACAAGAGGAGCTGGAGGAGAGAGAACAAAGAACGCTGCATTTGTTTCGTTGGCTTTGCTTTCAAGATTAGGAGAATTTACTTGAAATAAATCGACACAAAATGATAAGAAGGAATTGTGTATGAAATCGATTTTTTTTTCGAAGATAGGATGGCGAGAGA
>NC_051404.1:36228507-36228970 GCF_015228065.2 Penaeus monodon
CAAATGGTTGTTTCTTTTGCGTGAATATAAACTTACATACAATACGGTAGATACATATATTGTATATTGAAAGAAATATCATTAAGATTCGTTTTTATTATTGTTGTTGTAGTTTGTATGCCAATTTGTTTGTTTTGTTTTTTGTTTTTTCTACATCAAAACAAACGCAAATCACGACCAGAAAAGAGCAGTACGGGAGAGAATAAGACATAAAGTCGAAAACACGCAAAAAGGGAATGGAAACGCATTCCTAACCTAAACACCATTGATTCCACGGTCCCAGTGGACACCGCCCGAGTGCTGCCGCAAATGTGTGGCGTCGGAAGATAAATATTAGCATGATGGGTTCAGCTACACTTCCTATTGTGGTTCTCATATCTTGTCGGCATCGTACGTCTGGCAGCTGTTGGGGATCTCGCGATAGGCACGTAGCCCAACGAAACAGAAGGGGGAAACGAACGAA
>NC_051404.1:36228993-36229503 GCF_015228065.2 Penaeus monodon
GTAAATGTGGATGAATGGAGGTTATTATTATATTTAGCGGGATTTATGGCTTGCCGAAAACTAGAGTATATGTCTGTGTCGGCTGCGAGCTCGTAATTTTACGTTGCGATTGTGATATTTATGGGATGGTTTTAACAGAATCGCGAGGAAAATCGGTATTGATGATTTACTTATTAAACTTATAATTCATGAAGCATAGGACTAGGTATAGATAAGATAAAATGATGAGTAATAAAGATTTAAGTGCAGATTTTATATACGCAGATTAATACAATGACAAACGGAGAGGAGAAATACATTGAGACTATTCTTACGTCTGTGCGGTCACGAGATTTATTGATAAGGTAATAACTAACACGTGCGGCACATATTATGATAATATTCTGGGACCAGATTGTCACAAAGAGCAGAACAAATCATAAAAAAAAATTCCAGATCAATTACACAGGAACCTCAGCGCAACATTGACATTCTCCGATTCAATAGCCGCTTTTTATGCGTCTTTCCCGA
>NC_051404.1:36231590-36231930 GCF_015228065.2 Penaeus monodon
CTCTACATTGCTCACACTTTGCCCAGTATACGTACTCCTTCGGCGCCACACCTATCCATCATCAGGCAATCCATCATCTTTTCCCAAACACCCGACTGCAGTTGTATATGAAACCCGCCAGGACCCACACTCAACCAGGCTAGCCAACCCTCCCGCGCGCCCACAAAGGGAAATTAAGATTCTTTGGGGCGGCCCATTGTTACCAACCCTGAGAACAGCTCCCCGGCTCATGACCCAGCACTCAACACACAGATTAACGCCACTACACAGCACTCTCTTATCTGGCAACAGCTGTGTCACTCCACACCATGAAGAAGGGGGTGACGAGGAGGGTTGAGGG
>NC_051404.1:36232059-36232179 GCF_015228065.2 Penaeus monodon
TTACTGATTAAATCTCAAGAAGGAACAAGAAGAAATGGGGAAGGTTATTCTATAAGATGATATCAATATTAACTGGTCATGTAACGATATTGTGATAAGACTGCATAAGCAACCTAGCAA
>NC_051404.1:36233976-36234346 GCF_015228065.2 Penaeus monodon
TTCTCCGCACCCCAGCGCTGACCCGTGGCGGCCAAGACCAAGGCACAAAAACCTGAAGCCTTTTCCCTAAAATCTAGTTTAACTCCGTATCCCCCTTCTTCTTTACTTTTCCTCCGAACTTCGCACATCGGAAAACTCCTCGCGACGGGAAATGAGAGCGTATATCATTACCCTCTGACGACAAATTAAGGAAATGAAGCATAATGGAACGTTTTCTTTCGCCCGGATATTGCGCCGTTCGCCACTTCGCTCGGGTTTCGGAGGCACGTGTCCGGCGCGTGTCGCTCGCCCGTTCGCGTCGCCGGACACTTACCCTTAGTGCTACTTTGGACACGTGTTGTCGTGGATATACATGTGCCTGCGCATATGT
>NC_051404.1:36234739-36234968 GCF_015228065.2 Penaeus monodon
CGTCTTCTAGCGCAATACGTTAGCTAAAGATTTAGAAAATATAAAGACGAGGACATGAAGACTTCCAAACTTTGGCCAGAAGTTTATGGAAGTTGCGTCGTCAAAAGAGCCATCCAACTTCAAGCAAAGCGTTCGCGAAAACCGGATTAAGAATGAGTAAATGCGGATGCAGGATTCAGCATTGTTGCCAAGCATAGAAACCGAGAGGGAATTAGGTGTTATATTTGCC
>NC_051404.1:36234999-36235356 GCF_015228065.2 Penaeus monodon
GCTATATTTCTGAATATGATAGCGAATTGTTGAAATTAGCCAAATAATTCATCGTATTTAAGATTCCTGTCTGTCAAATGTTTTGCACTCGGTGAGAAGAAAAAAATAAAACATTTGCTTGCCAGTTAAGTTAAGCTTGACTGACGGGATGTTTATCGATGTTACCGTCGCGAATAGAGAATCTAAAGAAGAAATAAAGATATTATTTATATTATCCGATTATTTCAGATATCATTTATGTTATCAGGTAGTTTCAGATATTATTACTACTATCGCAATATTTCATATAGTGTTTCAGATACTGTTCAGATGTTGTTTGTTTGGCTGACGCTGCAACGGTAGGGAATAATATAGTTG
>NC_051404.1:36235490-36235616 GCF_015228065.2 Penaeus monodon
AACTTCTCATTGTTAATTTTTGTTGCCACAGCTTCACTCGGAAAGTATAATAACGATATTAGGATTAATGAGAGAACTTTCTTGTGTTCGTATTGCTGGCATTGCTGGACGAGACATCCGTTGCAA
>NC_051404.1:36237018-36237093 GCF_015228065.2 Penaeus monodon
ACTGAAAGGAGGATGTCACAAGGGAAATATGAGACTCTTTTGTCTACTTACATGCACTTGGACACACATATGAAT
>NC_051404.1:36237312-36238833 GCF_015228065.2 Penaeus monodon
TCCGTTGATGCATTATACATCCCCCACAACGCGAAGAAAATTAGAAAAAGAAAATGATATTATATATTTTTTTTTCATCTTTATTTTCCCTATTCAATATATCTACTTAAGTCTATCACAGTTACATATTTTGTAGTACATATTTACATGTTTTACATATTTTACACATTTACATATTTTTCTGATATATATTTACACATTTATTTCCATATAATATTCATATTTATACAATCTGCATATTCGTTAACATTTTTTCATATTTATTCATACTACAGACTTACATATTTACACACATATCTCCATATTATTATCATATTTACACATCCATGCCAACATTATAATCACACACATCATTTTCACATTTTCATATAATTTCAATATCATAATTTTCATATCTACACATTCATTTTCTATATATGGATTCATCTTCATATTTACCTCCAAATTATTACCATATATACACATTTATTTCAACACTATTTTCATACGTACACATCACATTTTTCATCTGTCATTTTCACATCCACACACTCATTCCTCTGTCATTTTCACATCCACACATTCATTCCTGTGTCATTTTCACATCCACACACTCATTCTTCTGTCATTTTCACATCGACACACTCATTCCTCTGTCATTTTCACATCCACGCATTCATTCCTCTGTCCTTTTCACATCCACACACTCATTCCTCTGTCATTTTCACATCCACACACTCATTCCTCTGTCATTTTCACATATTCACTTTCACTTTCACATCCTTTTACTATCTACCTTTTCATCTTTCTACCACTATAGTGTCTTCAGTGTTCGACGAGAAAGACATTGTAAATGTGTCAGTGATCTCTCTACCATATAGGTGCAACACTATATGTATTTCACTATGTGTAATCAGATCACCTTCACATTTACATATTCTTTTCTCTGTCACTTTCACAATTGCACCTTCACTTTCACATCCTTCTAATATCTACACTTTCATCTTTCTATCACTATGCATCTCATGTTCCGAGAGATCATTTTCAAATTCCTCGGTCATTTTCACATTTACACATTCTTTTCTCAGTCACTTTCACATTTACATATCTATTTACATGCCATGTTCACATTCACTTGTTAATTTCTCTATTTTCATATTTACACATTTTTTCTGTCACTTTCACAGTCACACCTTCACTTTCACATTCTCAGTCACTTTCAAATTTACATATTTATTTGTATGTCATTTTCACATCCACTCATTAATTTCTCCGTTTTCATATTTACACATTCTTCTTCTTCTATCACTTTCACATCCACACCTTCACTTTCATCTTTTATGCTCACTTTCATGTCTATCACTTGTTGTCTATGTTCGGAGGACGCTGTGTGGTGTCGCTGCGTCTGACATTTATAGTTTCTTCGCTGAGTATATTCTGAAATTTCCGTTGTCGTTTATCACGTTTTTCTTCACTTATGTGTCGTTGTTCTGTAATGTTGCGGTGTCCGCTGGTTGCAGTTTTCGCTTCCTGTCGCGTTGT
>NC_051404.1:36239569-36239728 GCF_015228065.2 Penaeus monodon
GAACATTCTTTTCATTTTCTGCTTTTTCTTATTTCCTTTTTTAATTCATTTTTCTTCATGTAGTACTGAATAATTATTGTCTACATCTCTGGACTATATTTAATATATATCAGCTTTTAATATATGCCTATCTGTCTAGCTGTTTGTACAAGTATGATA
>NC_051404.1:36240135-36240515 GCF_015228065.2 Penaeus monodon
CTCGTATTTTCATTTTAACACTCTAAATCTTCCAATCTTCTCTTGCTTGCTCTCATTCTCCCTTCCTATTGCGTCTCCCTTCGTAGAAATCTCAATCCATCCCTTTAGCTTGTTTTCCCTTATCCCAATCTCTTTTCTTCTTGTTCCCTCCTCCCCTCTCCTTATCTCCCCTCGCCTGTCTTTATTTACTTGATATCCGACCATGAGGACAGACATCAATCACAGCTCGTTTTATAAAAATGGAAACGTAACTTTGAAATCGTGTGTTTGTGTTGTAACTTTCCCTGATAGATATATCATCAGCATCTTTGGGTTTCATTTGTAAGCGGTCGTGTTACTTATCATTTCTGGTTATCTGTGTGTCTGTTAATTTGACTATG
>NC_051404.1:36240713-36241036 GCF_015228065.2 Penaeus monodon
ACTTTGGAAACAAGAAGCTTATAATTACTCTTAAACAAAAATTGAGCGAAAGACGAAGTGGCAACATGCTGTCTACATGCAAACACTTTATTCAAATTGAGATTAATACCTAGTATATTCAGTGACCTTCTGGCAGAGAATTCTGTCTGGTGTATATCAAGCCAAAGATTATTTTCCCCGTGGAATAATTCAATTTAACTGCATTCATATTTAGCAGTGGCAAGAGGCATTACTGTGAGTGCATGTGAAAAAAAAATGTGTGTATTTTGTGTTTTTATTTAAGGATCGTTTTTAATATTGCAGGCTAGAAGTACCTTCCTGCT
>NC_051404.1:36242482-36242907 GCF_015228065.2 Penaeus monodon
GTCAGTTATAGGAGAAGCAACATAATTAACACCAGCACAATTATAACTAAAAACTAATATTAAACGGCTGTATCTTGTTCCACTTCACAGCATCTGCGCGAGAGACGACTGGCAGTGGGATGAGGATGAGGATTTTAACCATGAAGATCACTCTTGAAGAAAAGCTAAATTAAAGATCAGAGTTTTGTTCCTCAGAGAAGCATCCTCGAGTAGGAATGTTGTACGAGATGTTCGTTCGTTTGCTGTGAGTTTCGTTCACTTTTCCGGTTTTTCCCATCTGTGGCAGAGCGCATGAGTGAACGGGGAAGATCGCGAAGTGCAAATAAACAGGTGTCTGACTCACAGAATTTTGCTTATCACGATCCAACGTGTGGACAATAAACTTTAAAATATTGTCTCATACCATCGGATTCTGCCAACACTAA
>NC_051404.1:36243371-36243889 GCF_015228065.2 Penaeus monodon
TGTTCAAATTCTCACTCGCACCTATCTCTCGAGGTTGACCTGACATTGAGGCGGAGGACGAGGATGAAGGACGAGTTCTCGAGGCTGAGATTCGAGTAGAACCAGAGGCATATTTCTCTCCCTCGAGGACGACTTCTCGAGGCTGAGATTCGAGTAGAACCAGAGGCATATTTCTCTCCCTCGACGAGTTCTCGAGGCTGAGATTCAAGTAGAACCAGGGGCAAAGGAACTCTTTCTCCCTCGAGGACGACTTCTCGAGGCTGAGATTCGAGTAGAACCAGAGGCAAAGGAGCTCTCTCTCCCTCGAGGGCGGGCGGGCGTCAGGGCGAGAAGGATCAAAGTGACATTTACATCTCCCGCGCGTCAACAGCATCACAGCCTCCATGTCATTTTGGTATGTACGTGTGTGTGTGCGTATGTGTGTGTTTTCAGCTGGGGTGGGGTAGGGGGTGGGGGGGAGGAGCGAATGTATGTATGTGATTGTGTTTTTTTGTGTTTGTGGGGAGCGTTGTGTGTGT
>NC_051404.1:36244102-36244179 GCF_015228065.2 Penaeus monodon
AGAGCGAGCGGAGTGAACTTGTGGGAGTATTAGAAGAAGAGAGAAAAAAAGAATAGTCAGGCTGACAAATATAAACA
>NC_051404.1:36245729-36246569 GCF_015228065.2 Penaeus monodon
CAAAAAGGGAAATAGGGATTGCGCAGGAAAAAAATGGTTTTGATATAGTCTCCCCATACATATAGTTTTCTTTAAGCATTAACGTATTACATAGAAAACGTACTTTTGACCTTTTGCGTTATCTTGCCCAAAATAAATCAAAAGTAAAACTCACCACAAATCAATGAAAAAGGAAAAAATATATATGTGTGTATGTACATAATATTAAAAATCATATCTTACTTGATCCTAATATATTTTAACAGTCAGCAGTTATATCGGCCGAATCCTTTTAAACCCTGAATATTTTTATATACATTTCATAAATAGTATCATATTGTTAAAATACCTTCCGCTGTCATTATCTGTCAATTTACTCTGATTTATACACTGCGATACTACACATACTTTGACGCTTTGTTGCCTGTCTGATTATAACCTCATGTCTGTATCTTACGGAGTTCTTGGAAAAGGCGAAAAAGGTGAAAGGTTTTATTGTCATTATTTTTAGATTTCTTACATATTCACCTGTCTGTTTCTTGTTGTTGTTTTTATCTCTGTATTTCGATGTTTCTTTCGTGTATGTGGATATGAGTTATTAATTATTAAGTAGAGTCCATAGAATTATGTATAACTATATACATGCACATAGACACATATACACAAAAAAATACTTGCAATGATATATCGTCTTGTTTTATTGGTTTGTTATTTTGTTTCATGAGGAATAAAGTATTAGCGTCCGATCTTATGAGTATTTAAAATCATATTAGGCAATTGTAATCATAATAATTTGTTATCATCTTAATGACAATAATGTTAACAAACTCTATAAGAACAACGATGGTGATACGGCGACGT
>NC_051404.1:36246711-36247416 GCF_015228065.2 Penaeus monodon
AATCAAATATGAAAACAACAGATTTAGAGCAATGACGATGCTCATTCGATAATCATAACAATACAAAAAATGAAAAGAGATCATCAAAATGGCAAGTGGAAACAGTAAGGGAAAAAAGTTATTAGAAATTATTTATAACACAACTCCACTGAAAGCAGAATCATAAGAAGGTGTTATTGTTCGATAACTTTTTTCGCCTTTTGTTACTCGGTGCAACTGACCCGAATCTTCAGCCGCTGGAAAAGAGCGTTCGTATCGATTATGACATGACAAAAAAAAAAGTCATTTCCAAACAGAAAACATATATAGGAATGCTGTTTGAAAAGAGAACAATTATCAGGTATAAAGATATTATTTGATCTGTAGAGTGAAGGGTTAAAGATGTTATTTTCAAAGATGACACCCTGAGATATGTTATTTTCAAAGAGAACAGTTAAAATGTGTTATTTGGTCTTCAAATAACACACAGAGAGCAATGTAAGATATATTATTACCTAAGAAAACAACAAGAGGAATGTTATTTGCAATGCGAAGGACAATTATCATGAAACAAAACACCCAGAAGAGAAAACTAATAGCGGTGTTATATGCAAATAGAGCACTGAATAACCACCACCTGCACGCACGTGTATTGAATTCAACCAAAGTATCGAATCCAAGTCGTAACAGGATTCTGCTTGTGTTATGAAATGTGTGAAAGGGAAT
>NC_051404.1:36250012-36250430 GCF_015228065.2 Penaeus monodon
TCAAGGACATTCTTAGTACACCATTACGTGATTACATAGCGGACGGTCTCATAATTATATCGCCAGCTCAGTAATCATTACTGTCATTACATAAAGTGCATGAACAACAATAACATCAAAGTTGCTATCAATTTATTTGCATCCATTAAAGTCATCAGCGTTATTTTCGTAACTGTTCGTAATAACTATTAAATCATTAAACCATTACTGCTTTCGAAACATGAATGTCGTTCATCCCTATCTCCACATATCAAAATAACTGCCGAAAATTTATATCCTGTTTGTAGAAATAGGTTACTCATAAAAGTGGAAACGTTACCTTTCTATTAGCATCACGCGAGGCTATATATGAAAGTGATGTCAAGAACTGGAATTATTGTTCTTGTTTTCGCATTCCGAAGATATCGTATCTATTTTA
>NC_051404.1:36250460-36251289 GCF_015228065.2 Penaeus monodon
ACTTTTAGGGGGGGGGAGTATGTATTTCTTGATATTAATTATTATGTTAATCTAATTGTTTTTTGGTGCAAAAATAATTATTTCAACAATGAGAAACTTTGATTTTGAAAGAATATGTGGCTTACTCATCTCAGATGTAACAAGAATAAACACCTATTCGCATTCATTTATCACAGACTTTGTCGCTAAGATATGGCACTAAAATATGGCACAGAAGTAAAGGTGTGCCAAGTAATGCTACATCCCTTTGTCCTTTCTTTAACTTAAGGTTAAAACTGCAGCCAAAAGTCGCTGCCTAAGCTGTACAGTTTGCTCTCAAATATTTCTGGCAGAAGGCTATTCTATAAATAACTCTCGGCTGGGCTGTAAAGGATACATTAGTTAGAGATATACAGCATTATAGAGTAAGGCGATGTCCCGCTAGATTTAGCGGTTCGCGCTGTGGAGAAGCGTGTCGGACAGCATCATCAATTCTCACACCCACGCGCCAACTTTTTTTTCCCTTTCTTTTCGTGCATGGCCACATCACTCTCGGCCTCAAGGCTAGCCACACTTTGGGGGGCAATGTCACATTTTCATTCTCTGATGACGTGGAGGCGTGTATGTGTTCCTGTGGTGAAGGGAAATGTCGTGTGAGAGGATGTCCTTCATTACAGTGCGATCGCAGAGTCGCTATTCGGAGAATTAGCACATCTGGCGTCGCGAGTGCCAGGGTCACAGGGGGGGTTCAGATGACGGGACAAGCCTTGCTAACTGACTGAAAGAGCTTCGGTCCTATGCAAGGGCTTAGAGGTTATCTATGATGCTCATTATACCACTTAAGTACGAA
>NC_051404.1:36251534-36252268 GCF_015228065.2 Penaeus monodon
CTTTATAAATGTGTAAGCCCGACAGATCGTATGCCTACACATTATTGGACAAATAGATTATTAAATATACGCCCCCAATAACCGTCCCTCTGGGTTTCTAGGAGACTTAATATACCATATACTGTTTATAAATGTGTATCGATACATACGTGGTTACTTTATCTCAGCACAAGATCCAGGTATTAATATGTCTATTTTTCTCTGAAGAATTCTAGATAGGCCTATGGAGTTGAAAAAAGTGTAAATGAGTAGGAATAATTATGTGTAGCAATATATGTATGGTGAGTTGTGTGTGTGTGGGGGGGGGGGGCTTTGTTAATAAAACTGGAAAACTCCGCTTAAAGTGATAGTAACAGATTTTTTTTTTATATAAATGATATTTTTTTCTATTTAAAATATAATACGATAATGTGAAAATACGAAGTATTTGAGCACGCAATATGGGCATAACGTACATTTATATACGCCCTACTGTCTTCAGAAATGGAAACCACATCACATATACATATCTTTTAGGGGCACCTAATTGAATCATTTGATATGTTCGTGGATCAATATTCATGAATAATCTTTTCAAATAAAATCATATCACAAAGCACAATCAAATACGCACACAGTATACAGACACACACTCACAACCCAAAGCCGCCGACAGAGCAGAATACACCTTCGCAAAACTGCATTCACGCCCGGACAATTAGGGCGGTAGGGAAGCCTATTGAGTGGCGACACCA
>NC_051404.1:36253905-36254205 GCF_015228065.2 Penaeus monodon
CACAGATATGATCAGATACAACCTTAACACAAACTTATATAGTTCCGACAGATCGTATGCCTACACACTATTGGACAAATAGATTATTAAATATACGCCCCCAATAACCGTCCCTATGGGTTTCTAGGGGACTTAATATACCATATACTGTTTATAAATGTGTATCGATACATACGTGGTTACTTTATCTCAGCACAAGATCCAGGTATTAATATGTCTATTTTTCTCTGAAGAATTCTAGATAGGCCTATGGAGTTGAAAAAGTGTAAATGAGTAGGACTAATTATGTGTAGCAATATA
>NC_051404.1:36254233-36254662 GCF_015228065.2 Penaeus monodon
GGGGGGGGGGGCTTTGTTAATGAAACTGGAAAACTCCGCTTAAAGTGATAGTAACAGATTTTTTTTTTATATAAATGATATTTTTTTCTATTTAAAATATAATACGATAATGTGAAAATACGAAGTATTTGAGCACGCAATATGGGCATAACGTACATTTATATACGCCCTACTGTCTTCAGAAATGGAAACCACATCACATATACATATCTTTTAGGGGCACCTAATTGAATCATTTGATATGTTCGTGGATCAATATTCATGAATAATCTTTTCAAATAAAATCATATCACAAAGCACAATCAAATACGCACACAGTATACAGACACACACTCACAACCCAAAGCCGCCGACAGAGCAGAATACACCTTCGCAAAACTGCATTCACGCCCGGACAATTAGGGCGGTAGGGAAGCCTATTGAGTGGCG
>NC_051404.1:36256325-36256818 GCF_015228065.2 Penaeus monodon
TTTGTGTGCGTGTGTGCGCACTTCCAATGTGAAATGCATACCACCTGAGTACATATGCATTTATCCGTTACGCTCCAATTTTTATAACTTTCCATACCGGGACGAAGATGGGAAACCGTTATAGCGTGACAAGAATTCCTCCAACATTTTACAATTATTAATAGACTTAGTAATCTCTACAATATATAGTAGTCTGATTAGCTTAAAACATTATCAGATTAATATTCTACGTAAGGACCTCGATAATAAATACAACAGTTATAAAATGAATGTCTTTTTATTTATTTATATGCAGTAAAAAAAAAGCACGGCGAACGAGAACAGGTAGGAACACGCGGTCGGTATAAATTCCCATAAATGGATCTGTTCCCACTGATTTGAAACTTTAACGGCCTTGAACCTTGTGGCTAGTCTTACGTTCATTTGTTGATAAGTTACGGATTGCTATAGCTTTGATATATTATTGATAACTGATTAGAAAAAAAAATCGCTG
>NC_051404.1:36256866-36259479 GCF_015228065.2 Penaeus monodon
TGTAGTTCGACCTCAATATCACGAATAATATGTGCTGATAAGTGGTATCGCGTCAGGACTATTATGCGCTTTATTAACCGTTATCAAATGTTCTTGAGGTTTTACCTGTAAAGAACCAAATATAGCAATTTTATGACGATCTCTCGTTTGCCGAATCTTTTTTTATATCGATTTCAACAATTCTAGCGCAAGGAAAGTTCAGAAAGTTCAAGTACAGTTTTTATTCATTGCAGAGCAAAGCACGTGTAAGCAAAATTCCCAATAAAAGGTGAAGAATCGCGTTCAGATGAACATGAGAACTCCGCTAGCCATGCGTCTGTAGCGGGAAGGTAGCGCAGTCAGCGGCCTCAGCGCTGGCAACACTGACCAAAACAAATCCCACGTCAGTCGCGGAGTCGCCGAGGCTCGCGGATTTTCTCTCCCGTTTAAATTCCGCAGGATCCCCCCCTGTAGGATTTTTCTTGAAAATGAGACCATGGGCCAATCAAGGAATACTCCCCGGACACTAACGCCTCGTCGGGTGCACTCTTGCTGCGCGTGGAAGGACGTAAATCGGTGGAAATAAGGGTGATGTTCGGCCGCGGCTGGGCAAGGGCTGCGGATCGGTCGGGATTTAAAATGGGAAATGGACCTCGCAGGTGTTGCAGGATCGGAGGCCTTGAAACACTGGCCTTTATCGTCATTTTAATCTTCGCACAATGCTGGTGAGTTTAGGAAGTGCCTTTTAGTGAAATTTTAGAGGAATATTAAAAAAGGTATAGATGTGGGGAAAGGGTGATGGTGGTGATGGACTTGGCAGGACCTATTTAAAGGTCACGGTTGTGATGGTGGTCTTGGGCTGAGTTTCTGGTTTTAGAGCTGAGTGTTTTGCTCTTTGAGGTTGTCATTAATGGTTGCATGTATATAAAATGTGAGTAAGCTGATATTGGCTTCATAAGTAGTGTTTCTGGGATATCTTGATCAGTAGTATGTTTATTTCATAGTGATTTTGGTGTCATTTTCTCAGAGTGAAAACATGCTTTAATGTCAGTGTGAGAAGTGATGAATTGGTTACATTGAAGAAAGTCGGAATAGGTATAAGGAATATACGTACTAGACCTACAAGTAGACAAACATTTTACCCATTCCAAAGAATTTTGGCAACATTAAATATTTAAGACAAGAACCTGGCTTATGTAAGTTCCAAGGCTCATTTTCAACAAAACAGCAGGCTGGAACACACAGCAGTATCCCATAGGTTTTGGTCGTAATTCTGAAAGTTGCTCTTGCACAAAGAATTCATGGAAATGTACATTTTTTATGTATTATTCAAGTAAAGTAACTTCAGTTGGATGTGTGGGGGCCATTGTCAGGGAAATTGTAAAGGAAACCATGTTCTATCTTTTAGCATCAGATTTTAAAGATAAATAGAAGTCTCCCTGGACCAGCTGCTCCTCAAAGCCAGTACCCTAGTTTAAGGTGAAAAGTTACCCTGGACACCCAGGACCAATTCAACATCAGCCTGGGTGACATAGATTGAGAGTTAGAAACATCGGTTTACTGTAGTTTTGCTAAGATAAGCGTACTTAGGAGGTAAAAGAAAAAGGTGTTTTCTAGTATGTAACAACCACAAGGCTAATGACACATCATATTTGATACTATAAAATTCAGAGATACTTTTTATTTTCTTTATTTTTTTTGTGGCAACTTGAAATTTAAGTTGTTTGATATGTAAATAACAGCTAGGTATATGCTGTGTTACATTCCAGCTAGCTATTTGATATGTTCCAATAAGCTGTCAGAACATAGATGCCTGATGCTAGTTTCTTTGTTTCTACAAAATGTAGAGGTCTTTTAGACATCCATGGAGATATATTGTCCAAGAAAGAACATATCCAAGCTCTTTATCATGGCAGAGTATATATAAAGGAGGTTTGTTAGCCTTTGCTGAAGTACTGAAGGTACAGATGCAATTACTCAATACTACTCATTATCGGGATGTTATTTACAATACATTAGAATTTGTAATTCATATATCATAAATGAGTAACCTAAAATTTGTTTATTGAATCCATGTACTGTCTGCCTTATGGTTATTGGTTATCATATATTTAGAATTTAACATGCGAATCTTAGCTGACTTGAAAAATGTCTTTAAGAAAGATTATGTTATTAAAGGCTTGTTGCTGTTTGAAAAGGAGTTGCAGCCTTTCAATTTCCCCAAGAGGATTTACCTGTTTTCTTAGAATGTTTATATAAATTAATAGTCAATAGCACTATATAATGGCTGATTGTTAAAGACAGTTTTCTGTTTGTTATACTGGTAGAGCTGATGATGGATTTTGAATTAACCCAGTAATTATGGTAATTACATCCTACACAGTTTTATGTTGAACGTAGTATTAGATTTTTTTTCCCCACGGTCCTTGTGAAATGTCAAAAAACAGGCAATGATTTAAACAGCAATAGTGATGAGCAAAATGCACAAAAAAGGGAAAAGAGGTAGTGGGAGGAAAGATACTAGACTTTGTTTTTTTCTTTCTATTTTACCATGTAAAATAAGTCTGAAATATTTTGGCTGTTTAGGTTGACTAACTACTTAGTTACATAGTGGCTGGGTTTTTTTTCTTTCCT
>NC_051404.1:36259570-36259726 GCF_015228065.2 Penaeus monodon
ATCTGGTCACTGGCTCAGCTGTTATGTTTGGTATTTTCCTTGACTCCCATGAGGCTGGACTGAGGCCTGAGTCTCTGCCATGGCTGTAAATTTCTTCATCCTCTTTTAAAGAAATCTAGAGGGTTTGTGTGGGGTGAGAGAGAGTGAGTTGTTATA
>NC_051404.1:36260102-36260811 GCF_015228065.2 Penaeus monodon
GTTTAGTTGGTAATATTTTTAAAGGTGTTAGTATGAATGAAATTTTGCAGTAAGCTAAAGATTTGATGATAAAAGAATTGTATTTTGCTTATAAAACTTTTTTTTTGAGTTGGGGTGGATGAAAGAAAGAAAAATGAACTATCAATGAAAAGCAATTGCTAAATACTTTTTTTTTAGCATTATAGATTTATAACTCGGTACTGAAAAATGTGAAATTATCTTGCAAATTATTTTTCTCTTTTCAGTCTTTGTCAGAGTGAAAGTGTCCCCCAAAACACAGAGGACAGAGTAAAGACAGATGGTGCGAGACGTAACCTAGACAAGGTGTTGACTCCACCCCACACGTCAAATCCAAAACGACATGAGATTCATTCAAGAAGTAGTGTGGAGAATGCCAAGAGAGTTTTAGGAATCCTTGAAACTCGCTCTAGCACTAAGTCACCAGCACCCAGTCCCAAACCTGCACAAAAGGTATTTATTTTCGAAGATAATAAACGTGGTGGCAAGCATCAAGGACCAAGGGTAATTTTTGCCGAGGATGTTGTTCCGAAAGAAAGAAAACCGAAAGCGGAAAAGTCTCCAGTCGAAGCTCCTGTTGCAGAAGACCTCGTGGATGAGAAACCATCAAAAAGGTCAAAATCAAGTAGTACCATAGCAGATGACTCCGTTTCTGAAGATGAAACACAGTTAAAACCAACACAAGAAACAC
>NC_051404.1:36260873-36260963 GCF_015228065.2 Penaeus monodon
ACAGGCAAAGATAAGGCCTTGAGAGTCAAGTTTATATCAGATATTGAGAAAATTACTGAAGAGGAAACTATCAGTCAGAATGAGCCCCTC
>NC_051404.1:36261180-36261932 GCF_015228065.2 Penaeus monodon
CAGTAATCTAACTACTGATGCTGGTCTAGATAGAGAATTTTGGTATTTTTAATTTCTCATTACAGTTATATGTGTAGTGTACTAGTAATTAATTGTAGTTTCATCATTAAAAGGGTGCTTCTCTATTAATCTAATGTCAAAGTTACCTGTTATGACCAGATATCATTAATAGTTAAATATTACTGTCATTCGTTATAGAAATGATATACAGCATGAACTTTCAAGGTGACCATTAATGAATTCAAATTTGCCACACAGGATTCAGGAAAGCTAGACCCAAAAGAGAACTTTTCTGAGAGCAAAGGCAACGAAGAGAAACGAGCGGAAAAAGCAGCGGAAGGACATGATGCTGACGAAAATAAGAAAAGTGACGAGCCTAAGGACTTGCCAGAGAAAGTGGACCAATATGTAAAGTCGACCATTTCCAAAGACAAGGGTGGAGCTCGGGAAGAGAAGTCAGAGCTTGAAAAAAGGGCTGATGACATTGTAGATATAGAGGTTCCTGATGAGGCGTACGTAAGGGAGAAGGCAAACTTACTGACAGCTTTACGTAGGAAAGTTCATGATATGGTGGAGAGTGAAAGCGTTGATAAAGTGAGTGACAAAAGTGATGTGAAAGATGCAGAGAAAGTGGAGAAGGAAGTAGAAGAGAAGAAACAAACACAAACGGCTTTGGACGAAATGGAAGATAGGTGAGTACAGTCTTGGAGTGTTTCGTAGGATAACTTTTTATCTTTACACTTCTATCCCTT
>NC_051404.1:36262000-36262169 GCF_015228065.2 Penaeus monodon
CTTATTCTTTGTCCTTTGGTTGATCTTTGTTTCCAGGATGAATAAGTGTTTTTGCTGTTCTCCCTCTGCTGAGATGCTGTTGACTGTGAACAAGCTACACTGTTTACATCTAAATATTTTGTCATTTTTTTCATGCTTATCTTCAGAAACTCCTTTACAATATATTCAT
>NC_051404.1:36262237-36262503 GCF_015228065.2 Penaeus monodon
ACAATTTGATTATGATGATTATTGTGGGATTTTTGTGTTTTCCATTTTTGCAGTTATTCTTGGGGTATGTTAACCTTTTTTGTTTCTTTATCTTTTTCTGATATTCCTTCCTTCTTTTCCTCATGTGAATATTGGATATGAAATCTTATTGTTCCACTTTCTTTTCCTTATATTTTCTGTATAATCTTCACGCCATCAGTGCCTGTCATCATCACTGATAATATTGAATAGATATCTGTGGCTTTGGATTTCTGCCATTCTCTAAA
>NC_051404.1:36263159-36263359 GCF_015228065.2 Penaeus monodon
TTTCTATATATCATGCATGTCTCATGAGTGCGAGTGTGTCAATGAAAATGAACGGTTAGGCTCAATTGCTTTAACTTTATGTATCAGCAATGAACATTTAAGTGGTTTGTTCAAGGGCGCTGTCCCACTTGCCCTACCTTGAAGGAATACGAGATTAAAACCTGTTTATATTTGCCGGAAGAATTGTTTACGTTGGGTCA
>NC_051404.1:36263398-36263544 GCF_015228065.2 Penaeus monodon
GTATATTCGATTTTTTTTTATTGTGTGATAGGATTGGGTTATCCATTTTATTATTGATTGGTGGATTAAGCATGCATGTTAAACCTTGCAACATTCCTGTTTATCGGGTGATTTTTTCCGTGTTCAGAGGCAATCCTAGAAACCTA
>NC_051404.1:36263710-36263869 GCF_015228065.2 Penaeus monodon
CAAGAACTCTAGTTTTTATATCATACGGGCAGCCCGAATCCCGTTCTGGCAGCGGTCCACAGGGAGTGGCTGTACAACCGCACTAAATTTACGATTTGTTTTCCTGGGTACTCCAGTGGGGGGGAAAATACCCCCCCCCTCGCCACGGAATACCTTAAC
>NC_051404.1:36263954-36264173 GCF_015228065.2 Penaeus monodon
TAACATCGTTCTTTTGTCATCCAAGGCAAGGAAAAAGAGATTGGGAAGGTTTTCGGGAACACGTACTTATAGAGATCGAAATGTGGAGACGAAAGTGCGTTTCTGCATCGTGGGCATGGCAGGCGGTCTCGGCATTTTTTTCTCGAATCGTTTGCCGGTATTGCTTGGCTACTTGCGAGGGGCGCGATCGAGGCCACTGCCAACGGGGACTCGAAGGCC
>NC_051404.1:36264273-36264348 GCF_015228065.2 Penaeus monodon
CGCGTGCGTGCGCGCGTGTTTGTTTTCGTTTTTTTTTTGGTGGGGTTAGGGCATATATTTTGCTTGTGTTTGATC
>NC_051404.1:36264479-36264788 GCF_015228065.2 Penaeus monodon
CTACCCCCCCCCCTTCATCCATTTGAAAGAAGACTTCTATATTATTTATATATGATTTGATTTCCAATGTTTCTGCTTTTTTTAAATTATTTATTATACTTCTCTAATGAGTTGCAGATGCGTGCATTGGAGAATTGACCTAGCGTTTCACTTTACGTATTTGCGGTTAGATCTTCTGTCTCGAGATTTAGAAGGAAAGTTTGAAATTGGAGAGTTATTTGTTGGCTATTTGGCTTTGGCGCGTTAGGTAAGTCTGTGCTTTGCGGTGTTTCGGTGTATCTTGGTTCCTTTGCTTGTGACAGATTTCTG
>NC_051404.1:36264848-36265039 GCF_015228065.2 Penaeus monodon
TTTTGTTTTGTTTTGGGTTTTGTCTGTAATGGAGATGGAGCTTTTGATTGTGTTTCTTATATTTCGTCAGAGGTCATTTATTTTCGGTTTCTGGCTGTGTATACGCACGCCCGCGCACTCACGTACGCATAAGGTCTATGTAAGTATATAAAAGTTCCGCACACACGCACTGACGTATACGCGCACGCGCG
>NC_051404.1:36265219-36265414 GCF_015228065.2 Penaeus monodon
AATGACAATTAGAGATGATGACGGCGATAAGCACGAAGGCGATAGGAGGCGATGTCACGATTGGAAATGATGACGGCGATTGGAAGTGTGTCACGTGATGATGACGTCGATGAGCATGATGACCTCAGCGCGGCGGCGGCGGCGATCCTTTCACTCATCAGTCGGGGCTGGAGATGCGGGGTCGGATAAGGGGGG
>NC_051404.1:36265617-36266166 GCF_015228065.2 Penaeus monodon
GGCCGCTCATCCTCCCTCTCACTCTCCACCTTCTCCTTCCCCTTGCCCTTCCCCCTCCTCCCCCTTCCTCCCACATTCCCCTTTCCCCTTCTCCCTCCCTCTTACCCCCCTTCCTCTTCCTCTCCCCTTTCCTCCCAGACTCCCCCTCCCTCTCTTCCTTCCCCCTTCTTCCCCCTCCTCCTTCCCCCTCCTCCTTCCCCCTCTTCCTTCCCCCTCCTCCTCCCCCCTCTTCCTTCCCCCTCCTCCTTCCCCCCTCCTCCTTCCCCCTCTTCCTTCCCCCTTCTCCTTCTTCTCTGCCTTTGAAGCTATTCGTAAATTTCGTGGAATGTGTGGCAGTCTTTTGGCAGATTGTCTGTTTCACTCCTGGCTTGTGTTTTCTTGTGTTCGTTTGTTCCCGATTTATTTGACTGTCTTTTAAAACCGTCAAGATTTAAGGGAGCTGTTTACGAGCCCTTGAGTGTATTCAGTTTGCTGTTAGGTCTACTTTGCTTTTATTTTTCGTATCGCGGGGATGGAAGGAGGTAAAAGGCGAGGGTTTGGGATCTCTCT
>NC_051404.1:36266209-36266393 GCF_015228065.2 Penaeus monodon
TCCTTCGCTTTTTATTTTTTATTTTTGAGATTGCTTGAACACACCTTCGATAAAAATGCCGCTTAGCTTTTTTTTTTGCGTGTTTGTGTTTATTCCTTTGTTAATGTATTTCGGGTATATATTCTGTCATGAGTCGCTTTGATGTCATGCAATACGTTTGTGTTGCAACCTTGTTGTTTATCTC
>NC_051404.1:36266562-36266674 GCF_015228065.2 Penaeus monodon
TTAGCTCCTTTTTCAAGCTCCCTCTCCCATTTTCCTCCCCTTCTCTCTTTGCTTTTCTCCTTTCTCATTTTCTCCAGATATCTATTCCCTTTTCACCTCCGTTCCTGTTTCC
>NC_051404.1:36267037-36267172 GCF_015228065.2 Penaeus monodon
CGAGGACGTAATTAAGGGAAGGAATAATGATAACTGCGGAATCGGTCGAAAACAGGTGCCATGTCTGAGATCACGATTTCGCGTGTGGGAGGTAGTCATTTCAGCGAAGGAGTGGGAGTATGTGGGCGTGTGTGT
>NC_051404.1:36267927-36268225 GCF_015228065.2 Penaeus monodon
GCAGTTGCAAATCGATACCTGCATGATCCGAGTGCCTGCTAGACCTGGAAGTCATTGTTTTTTTGTTCTGTTCTGTTTTTTTTTTCCTCTCCTCCTCCTTCCCCCTTTTATTGATGTTGTGCTTACTCCTCTTTCTATCTTTCTGTTCGGTGCAATTTTTTTCTTCTCTCGTTCTTTTACCCTTCATTTCACTTTTGTTCCACCTGTGTGCGTCTCTCTTCATCCGTGCTTCCTTTCTCTCTTCTCTTCTCTTCTTTTCGGTCTTCTTTCGATTGCCTTTCCCCGCTTCTTATGTATG
>NC_051404.1:36268505-36268569 GCF_015228065.2 Penaeus monodon
AAATTTCCCCCCCTTTCCCCCCCCTTTTTTGGGGGCCCCCCCCCCCCTTTTAAAACCCCCCCCC
>NC_051404.1:36268755-36268843 GCF_015228065.2 Penaeus monodon
CCCCCCCCCCCGGGGCCCCCCCTTTTTTTTTCCCCCCCCGGGTTTTAAAAAAGGGGGGGGGGAAAAAGGGGTTTTTGGGGGGAAAAAA
>NC_051404.1:36268941-36269124 GCF_015228065.2 Penaeus monodon
AAAAAAAAAGGGGGGGGGGCCTTTTTCCCCCAAAAAAAAAAAAAAACCCCTTTTCCCCCCCCCCCCCCCCAAAACCCCCCAAAAAACCCCCCCCAAAACCCCAAACTTCACCCACCCAAAAAAAAAACCCCCCAAAAACCCCACCCCCAGGGGAAAAACCCCCCCCAAAAAAAAAACCCCCCC
>NC_051404.1:36269248-36269395 GCF_015228065.2 Penaeus monodon
TTTCCCCCAAATTTTTTTTAAAAAACCCCCCCCCCCCCCGGCCGAAGTTTTTCGGGGGGGGGGGGGGTAAAAAAAGGGAAAGGGCCGGGAGTTGGAAGTTTGCTCAAGGAAAATCACGGATAAAAAGTAGAGGAAGATAGCGGTAAG
>NC_051404.1:36269480-36270222 GCF_015228065.2 Penaeus monodon
GTTGAAAATTTGCTTTTTGAATGAAATTTATGCCAAAACATTTTTAAACAATATAGGAAAAATTTTGAAACGTTTTTTTTTTTTTCAAAATGTCGTTTTAGAAACGAATTGTTAAAAATTATTTCAGGGTTAAAACCTGCTCTTTTTTTGGGTTTAAGTAAACAAAAACCCCCTTTCATTTTCAATTCTTAAATTTTTTCTTATTTTCCTTACTTTTTTTTTTTGAAAATTTTTTTGTTTTTCTCAAAAATGGGGGTAAAATTCCTTGTGGGTTTAAATAAATTTCTTTAACCGTATTTTTAAATGTTTTTTTAAAGGAATTTACTTTTTTTCCCGGGGGTACCCCTTTTTTTAATTTTAAAACCCCTACTTTTTAAATTTTTAAAGAGGGGTTTTTTTTTAAAGTTTTTGAAAAAAGGTTAAAAAAAAACCAAAAACCAAAAACAAAAGACATCAGTTGAGCATATTCCCAAGTATAAACAAAAGGCTCTACTGGGAACGCACAAACACAAAGGGGATTTTTTAAAGATCTTCGAGCAGGGGGCTTTTTTGGCACGATTTTTTAGCAAATAAAAAAAAAGCAGGGAGCATGCCCTTCCCCAAAACATGCAGTTGAGCACGCGGGGGGGGGGAAGGAAAAAAGCGGCCCAGGGGGGGTCCAAACTGCGCAAAAAGGAAAATGAGTGTTTTGTGCATGCCTTTGTGTGTCTGTTTTTTTATGTTGTATATTGGGATAATTAAA
>NC_051404.1:36270887-36270968 GCF_015228065.2 Penaeus monodon
AAATAGTTTTGATATAGATATATTTTATGTTATATGTATAATTTTTTTTTTTCTTTTTTGGGGTGCGGTGCCCGGGGGTTT
>NC_051404.1:36271038-36271180 GCF_015228065.2 Penaeus monodon
TAAAAAAAATAAAATATACTATTAAAATTTTCCTATTTTATAATAAATAATATATAATTTTATATCTTATTATATTTTATCTATAAAGGTGGGTTTGTGTGTATGTTTTAAAGGGTAAAGTGTTGTGGGAATGTGTAAAGTG
>NC_051404.1:36271906-36272015 GCF_015228065.2 Penaeus monodon
AAAAAGGGGTGAGAGAAAGGGGGGAAAGGGAAAACCCCCCCCGGGTTTTCGGCGCCAATTTTTTTTTTAGAACGCGTTTTTCCGTTTTTTTCCAAATGCCCCCCCCTTA
>NC_051404.1:36272049-36272128 GCF_015228065.2 Penaeus monodon
GGTTTCCCTTGGGGCATTTTTTTTTTCCCCCCCTTTTTCCCCCTTTCTTTTTGCCCCATCCCCCCCTTTTTTAACCACC
>NC_051404.1:36272145-36272564 GCF_015228065.2 Penaeus monodon
GGCCCCCCCCCCTACAACCCCCGTTTTTTAGAAAAAACAATTTTTGGGGTGAACAGGGGGTATTATCTTGTTTAACGGGCCCGGGGCCCCTTAAAAAACCTTTTATTTTCTTTTGGGGGGGGAGTTCCCCCCAAACCCCCTTCCTTATAGACAACCCCGTAAACGGGTGTTAAAGGCCCCCGCCCTCGCTGCGGGTGGGGTCTTAGGGTTGGGACCCAGGGGAAAACCCCGGGCCCACGGAAAATAAAATGTTATCCCCCCTGCAGTGTTTTCTTATATTGGGCCATTTGCCCCTTGGGCAGCCCCGGGCCCGCCGGGGTAACCCGTAACTAAATTCTTTCTTATATGCTGGGCAACTCCCCCGGGGAAAACCCAAAACCGTACTCCCCTAAGCCATTAATTGGTTCTTATACCCGTTT
>NC_051404.1:36272875-36272996 GCF_015228065.2 Penaeus monodon
TATTAAATATTTTATTTATTGTGTGTGTGTGTGTTATTTTTTTATTATTATATTTTATTATTAAATAGATAAAATAGTAATAGATATAGAAAAGATTTATATTATGTTTTTTATTTTTTTT
>NC_051404.1:36273961-36274177 GCF_015228065.2 Penaeus monodon
CTAATAAGCCTAAGGAGGGAAGTGGTGGGAGGGGGGAGAGAGGGGGAGGAGGCGGGTGTCGGCGACAATGAGACTCAGTCCGTGCCATGCCACTTGACACACGTGGCCTTGGGGCATCTCATCTACTCTTGGTCTTTGACATCATTTTACACTTGGCTCGCGCGCTCTCTCGGTGCATCTGTTTGTCTGACTTTTCTTTTTCCCTCTTGCTGTGTC
>NC_051404.1:36274782-36274860 GCF_015228065.2 Penaeus monodon
TATTTCTTCTTTCCTTCCCTTCCACCCCTTCCCCATTCCTTTTTACCGTCGTGCCTTCCATTTCCATCTTCCCTTCTT
>NC_051404.1:36274989-36275468 GCF_015228065.2 Penaeus monodon
GGGGGAGTGGGGGAGGGAGAGGGGAAAGGCCACCGCCGAGGGGACACTGTTACACGAAGCAGCACTCAGCGGCATCAAATGAGGGGAATAGGTTAGCGCGAGGGGCGTCACGGAGGCCGAGGGGAGAGGCGAGGGCGGTCAGGACGTATCGATGGGGAAAAAGTGATGGGGGGGGGGGGTGGATGTCGGTAATTTTTGTCCAGTCTGTTTGCTTGTTGATTGGACGGGTTGATTCGTTGATTGGGGGGGGGGGGTTAATGGATTTGGTAACGGCGGGATGCTTGGAGCGCTTTTGTTTTGGTGCGATGGGGGTCGTCCGCGTGAGGAGATAACGGCGCTTATCTTGGCGATCTTGTGTGTCGGAGTTGGGGGTGTAGATGCCCTTGCTTGGGGGGGGGGAGTTGCGTCATTATCGCTAATAATCCGTATTTCGTCAGGTTGCTGTGGATAGGGGGCTGAGATACAGATATATTGATGGG
>NC_051404.1:36275522-36275915 GCF_015228065.2 Penaeus monodon
TTCTTCCCCGCCTGTCTTTATCCCCCTCTTCTTCCTCTACTCTCCTCCAATATTTCACGTTACATACACTGAATGTCGATATAGCGAGAGGGAGGGAGGTCGACTTGTCGTTGTAACGGGGTCTTGCAGCGGGTAATGTCGACCTTTTTTATTCTCAGAAATAAGGGGGGGGGGACAAAGAGCGAATGCCGGTGGTGATTATAGTGAGATTGGGATGAATATGGTGATGATGGTGAATGTTGCTGGTGGCCGTGGTACTTGCCCGGCCGCGGGTGGGTTTCGTAACTGAAGTTGTGGTGTTGTGCATGGAAAATCGGGTGTTGCAGGTGTATGTATTGTTTTATTTATGTGAGTTATTGGTATAAGTCTTCTTGCAGATCTCGGTGTTTTTTT
>NC_051404.1:36276026-36276294 GCF_015228065.2 Penaeus monodon
TGGGTAAATGTCAGGAATGTAGCTTGGGTAGAGTGTGAGGAATGTGTCCTTGTTGTAGAAATGTAACCATGAACATCGACCATCTGGGGTCTAGGTTCCAGGTTGATATCAACGATTTTTTTCGATGCATATTGCTCTGATAATTGTGTAAGCGTGAGTGAGATATTCGAAAACACAAGTATTTAAATATGGGGTCCATTTTTGGCCTCGAAAGGTATATAATTTACTTTAACCTCACCGGCTCTGCTTTGAGATTCTAGTCAATCTC
>NC_051404.1:36276338-36276547 GCF_015228065.2 Penaeus monodon
TTTACTTTTAGTTAGTCAGTCAAAGAGGTTAACTTCTGGCCAGGGATATACCCAGTAGCTCGGGATTCTGGAGTTTTATTTAAGTCATGGTATTACAAGATGAGTAAACGTCACGTGACTAATGCTCCGTGATATTTGTAAAATTAAATGGTGTGATGGAGGCTTAAAATGTTAGGAGGGCAGTAGACATAATCCCCAAGCCGCGTTTA
>NC_051404.1:36276996-36277131 GCF_015228065.2 Penaeus monodon
ATCCCGGGCGAAGAGGCGCCGGATGAGATGTGATACATTCGCTGTGTAAATTTCCGGAGGATTTAGTTTTCCAGATATGTGCAATTGCAGCGAGGACGGTTGACCGAGTCCTGCGATGATTCTCCCCCCCCCCCC
>NC_051404.1:36277532-36277780 GCF_015228065.2 Penaeus monodon
TTTTATCGCGAGCCGTGCTTTCCGTATAGATTAGGCTTGCCAGGTGAGCGGGCGCAGGATGCAGCCTCTGCTGACGTGGCCCTCGTCGGGGTGTCCACGTTGCGCATGGCCATGTCTTGTCTGGCTTTTCCTCCTTCTTTCTCGGTGTATTTCTCTTTTTTCTTTCTCCGTGTTGCCTTTTTGTGGTTCTTTATAGATCGTCTGGAGTGGTGGTTCTCGAACTTTTTGGTATCTGTTTCTCCGTTGTG
>NC_051404.1:36278260-36278570 GCF_015228065.2 Penaeus monodon
TCAGCCGCTTTAGCACCTTTAGCACCCCACCCGTGCCTCTCACCCCCTTATCTTACTACCCACCCCGTCCCCCTCCCTTGTATGTACCACCTCCGTCCCTTCAGGCGTCTTAATCCACGTGTATCTTGTTATGGAGGAGAAAAGGCAAATTGGCAACTGACTGATTATTGCCAAGCGCTTCTAGATTATTGCATTTTACAAAAGGCCGTGGGACTTTCCCGTTGTGGCGGCGAGAGATTTCTTTCCTTGATTACGTGGCTGGGTTCTGGCATTGATTTAATTTGGAATATTGGATACACACGCCCGCGAG
>NC_051404.1:36279017-36279379 GCF_015228065.2 Penaeus monodon
GCCTATACATATGCATATCACATGATCCAGTTTATCTTCATAGTTACGTAAAAATACCGGTTCTCTTCCCTCTCCTTCCCATCCCTCCTTCCCCTGACTCCCCACTCCCTCTTCCTCTCCCCTTTCTACTTCCCCTTTTCTCCCCCCCCCCCCCCTATGAATCACGTGACCTGCTTCACCCCTTCGGCTTTCCTTAACCGATTGTCATGTAATTGCTGTGAATGGGGTGTGGGCAAAGGGGGAGGGGCTTGTAATTAGGCCTATGGCGATGGTGAGTGTGCTGGTAGAGAAAGATTTTTGTTGCATTTGTTGCAGTTTTGGTTGTTGCTGTTGCAACAGGGATGGGGAGAGATGCGAGGTGC
>NC_051404.1:36279470-36279578 GCF_015228065.2 Penaeus monodon
ATGAGGAAGAAGGGTATGAGAAGATGAGAGGGGGGAGGGAGACGTATATATAGATGGAGAAGAAGAGGGAGAGAAAATTTGAAAGGAGAGGGAGAGGGGATGAAGAGG
>NC_051404.1:36279738-36279831 GCF_015228065.2 Penaeus monodon
TCCATAGGAAGGGGGGAGAGGGGGGAGGAGAGGCAGCAAAGGGTTAAAGAGTGGATGAAGGGAGAACAGAAACTATTTTTCATTATCTCCATG
>NC_051404.1:36279872-36280122 GCF_015228065.2 Penaeus monodon
ATATTGCATATTGGGGCAGAGAAGAAAAGCGATATGCATTGTGTAAAGGCAGGAATTGAATATTGGAAAATACAGACACGCGAAAAGACGCACACATGCATACACGACAGATAAACACACATTTTCCGAGTCTTCGATTTTTTTTCTCTATTTTCTTTCGTAGTTCTAAAATCAAGTTTCGCCTCGTGTCGGAGGAACTCACTTTTTTCAATTTGTTTATGAAGAGGATTTAATACTGTATATATATATA
>NC_051404.1:36280527-36280627 GCF_015228065.2 Penaeus monodon
TGAGAGAGAGGGAGGGAGGGATAAGAAAGGGCTGAAGAGACAGATGGACAGGCAGTGAAATCGACGTAAATATGGATGGGGGAGTGAGAGAAAAAGCTAA
>NC_051404.1:36280668-36280777 GCF_015228065.2 Penaeus monodon
CACCTCTGAGCCTCTGTCGTAACTTCTCCTTCAGAGGAGCATGGGATTAGCCCAGGGTGACCTTAGACGCAGGAGGGACACATCGAGACACGTGATGATTCGGGGAAAT
>NC_051404.1:36280954-36281255 GCF_015228065.2 Penaeus monodon
GAAGAAAAAGGGAAGAAAGAAAAAAAGGAAAAAGGAGAATTTAAAGGAAGAAGGGAAAAAAAGAAAGGATATGGAAAGAAAGGAAGAAAGAAAAGGGGAGAATGGAAGAAGAAAAGGAAGAAAGGAAAAAACATCGGCCCTCCTGTAGTTACTTCCTCGCTTTTGGAACCTCTTCGGTATGGAAGAAACCGTAATGGGTAAGAAGGTGGCGCTCGAGAAAATCGAAAACGTTTTCACACTCGACACAATGAGGCTTTCTACGTACATCTACCTTCCCCTTCCCCTTCCTGCTCCTTTCAGT
>NC_051404.1:36281576-36281974 GCF_015228065.2 Penaeus monodon
CGGGCGTTTTAGGGCTCCATGACCTCTAAATCTCATCTCCTGCCCCTGTCTCATCTCGCTCTCCCCTTACATACATAGGCCCACATAAACACGTTTCGAACAAGTTTGGAAGTTGGTAAACGGAATGTCACATCGCTCCATTGGGTTTCGAGTAAAACGAGCCTGTAGTTAGCGACGGGTAATATTTAGTGCATGATTCTTATCACTAAATTGTATATTTTTATTGGATTTTAGTAAGTGTTGGATGTGCAAAAAAAATATTTAGTTGTTTTCTCATCGCGAAAGGTTAGGAAATGATCCTATGGGCCGGCACTTGTTTTTTTTCCCTTCCGTTCACCGTCACGTAATGCGGGCGGCCAAGAGCCTCCAGTGGAGGTTTTAAGAGTCGTTCCCACGCC
>NC_051404.1:36282217-36282592 GCF_015228065.2 Penaeus monodon
ATCGCAGTGTGCCATGGAGCCATAAATCCAGGGGGCGCCCATGATGCAGAAGATCTGGGCCATTCTGATCCACATGACGTCAAAGGTTACGTCACAGTCTTTCGAGAAGGCTGCGTCTGGCGGAGATAAGTGCAGGTAGCGATGGTTGCAAAGGGCGGCAGGTGAGGGAGACGAACATTCCATGCGCCACAGTGCCGAATTCCGTCGGGTCATGCAACGCTCAGGCGCCCTCCGTGTCGCCTTCTGCGCTCGCTCCCAGATGGCGGTCGGGGCTCTGGCGTCGCCGCCTCCCTAGGCCTATGTTCACAGGCGCTATGCCACGTACGCACGTGCACGATGATGCACGCTCATGGATTACTCCCTCGTATTGCCATA
>NC_051404.1:36282625-36282735 GCF_015228065.2 Penaeus monodon
GCCTAATGCACTGCAGTCGTTGTTGTCATCTATTATGGAATCTAGCATTGCACATGAACAGCCGTATTTCCCCATGAGAGCGCGACAGGCTGGAACCGGCGAACTAGCTC
>NC_051404.1:36283076-36283163 GCF_015228065.2 Penaeus monodon
AGTCTTCGACTCCGCCCGGGCCCCATAAATCGAGCGCAAGTTCGGCATTATGGCGTGACTCTGGTTTTTAAGTAACGGTAGATTTTA
>NC_051404.1:36283188-36283317 GCF_015228065.2 Penaeus monodon
GGTGTCTGTCCACGAGGAAGTTTGTGTTATTGTTGCTTTTCTTAACCTTGGATTTCTTTGATGTCTTTTGGTTGTGTTAAACGCATACCAAGGTGTAAGCAATTTTCTCACTCGTTTTATTTATGTTGA
>NC_051404.1:36283372-36283451 GCF_015228065.2 Penaeus monodon
TTGTGAGCAAATAAGGATAGTGTAAACAGGAGCAGACAGGTTTCTTCGCGAACGTCCTGTTTTGGACTTGTGACTGCCA
>NC_051404.1:36283631-36284468 GCF_015228065.2 Penaeus monodon
CTCTTCTCTATGAATCTGTTTGGCTGCGTGCTTCTGCCTATCTGTGTGTCCTTCCGCTCGTGTTTGATCGCTCGCCCATGTGCTTGCGGGAGCGGAAGTCATGAGCAAGAGTGCTTGCAGGGAGGGAGGCCCCGGAACTCCCGGCCGGCGGCGCCACTGCACGCGGAGGTCGATTTGCGGTTCGGTGACTGGGCGACGTGCTCAGGAGGGAAGGGAGGGGTAAGAGGGGAGGAGGGGAAGGTGGAAGGAGGCAAGAGGGGAAGGAGTGAAAGGGGGGGAGGTTGGTAAGAGGGGAGGAGGGAAGGAGAGGAGGAGAGAGGGATGGAAGGTGGAGTAGCGGAGGAGAGGAGGAGGAAAGAGGGAACGAGAGAAGGAGTAAGGAGGAAGAGAGAGGGAGAGAAGGAGGAGTAACGGAAGAGAGTAGGAGGGGAGGAAAGAAGAGAGGAGATATTGTTGAAGGTCGCCTGGAGGTGCTGGTCTTTTGTCATTTTTTTCTAGGAAGGAGGAGGGGGGGGGGAGCGAGGGAATGGAGAAGAAATAAGTCGAATTGTTAAAGTGCGTCATGTGTGTGCGGGTATGTGTGTATGTGGATATAGAGTATGTTTGGGGGAGAGGGAGTGAGGAGAGTAGAAGGAGAGAGAAAAATCATAGAAAGGACTTTGAGCAACAGACACACTTCAACTTTCAATTGCCTGTCACTCTCAGCCGTTTGCAATTGCATGTGTGCGTGATCATATCCACTAAATACCTAATTCAGTTTTACAACGGTTTTCTGGCCCGTGCAACACGAGCACGTTATACCAGGAATGTATTTTCTCCGCCTGCGAGGAAACCACT
>NC_051404.1:36284566-36284635 GCF_015228065.2 Penaeus monodon
TCATTGTTATACTCGGAAACTGTAGCATGACGAGGGTTGGCGAGGGAGGGCAATGTTTGTGTTATTTGT
>NC_051404.1:36285007-36285325 GCF_015228065.2 Penaeus monodon
TTACCTTGTTTTCACCCTGGCCTTAATGAAACCCCCCTTGAAGCTGTCCGAGTGACGCGCCAAGGAGAGCGACCTGTCCGGGCCGAACGGAGTCATTAACATAATAAATGCACCGGCGATACCACTGCGTACCACCCCACGGCTCGCCAGATTCCTCCGGCTCTCGCGGTAGCCAACGAGAGGGAGGTGGTGGAGGGGGGGGGGGTGAAGGAGGGCGGTTTTGGGAGAGAAGGCAAGGTAGCGAAAATGTAATTGTGTTCGTGTCGCGCGTGGTGCAGTCTACACACGTATATACATACAGTCACGTGCACGCACACG
>NC_051404.1:36285464-36285647 GCF_015228065.2 Penaeus monodon
ACGCAACGAAACGATCGAGCGCCTCCCGATAAATTGGGGGAGTGGCGCCCAAGAGGTAGGTCGGTCGGTTACCACATGTGCGAAGCTGCCATGTGGGCGCGGGTGAGTAATGAGGCGGGTGATTAAGCACATTGGCGGATGAATCACGGGTGAGGACGCGTTAGGATGTCGGTGGCGACGCGA
>NC_051404.1:36285947-36286297 GCF_015228065.2 Penaeus monodon
CCCATCCTCGTTTTGAAAAATGATACAAGAAATGTCACATATAAGGGAAGTGTAGAGGGGGTGGGGGCGGGGGGATGTCCTTGCAACATCAGGGGGGAAGTGTCTCTGATGATTGGGCATGTCAACGGGCGAAGGCGTGCCCCCCCCCCCCCTGCTCCTCATCACCCCCGCCCCCTTCGTCTCCGAAATGTCTAGGTCGGAAAAGGGGAGGAGGAGAAGCTGGTGGTTTTGGACTCAGGGGTGAAAGGGGGGGAGGGAGGGGGGACTTTTTTTTTTGGGGGGGTCCTGGTGGGGGTTCCTCACCCCCCCCACTCCCCGCTTTTTTTTAAAGTCCCTGGTGATTTTTTGAT
>NC_051404.1:36286499-36287232 GCF_015228065.2 Penaeus monodon
ATATATACATTTACGAAGGACGCAGTAAGGGGGGCCCAAAGAAGGCATAAAAAGGAGAACAGAGATGCTGCCGTGTGTGCTGTTAATGTTTACTTTTTAACACGCCTTGCTGCGTCATGGGAACGTGAAGGTTAAACGGGCGTGTTGGTGTGTTTTATACCTACGTTTTTTCTTGTAATTTTCCCTTTTAATGTTTTTTTTTAGAGGAAGATACATCTCGGCAGGTAGATGAAAAAGTTCGAATTTCTCCCCCTCGGCTGCTGTGGCGCAAGGCGATGCGTTTTTGTTGCTTTGAGAAGAGATCTGGGGTTTTATGTGATCGGTTGATGGGGATGGAAAGCCAAAACAAGCAATAGTTCAGGTGTTAGTAAATGCTGGGTTTGATATTGCATCTTGAAGGAGGAGCGAAAGACGGTCTACGTTCGTTTGTATGAAAGGGAAAGCGACAGGTGTGTGGCGGAGGCGGTTTACACTTTGCAACTTCTATTGCAACTTCTCTTCACGTCAGCAAAATATTCCTAAGAGCCTCTCGCATTTCCGCCGACCCGCGACTTTTAACGTTCGGTTACGAGGAAGCAGTTCCCGGCATGAAGGACTTTATTGTAATCTCTTCGATCGACCTCATCGCAAGGAGGAATCGGACGCGGGAGATATGCAAATGAGAGTCGCTCCGATCTCAACTCTTCCCAAGGCTGGCGAATGTTTACCGAATAAGGCAGGCCGGCGCAGGTGA
>NC_051404.1:36287537-36287632 GCF_015228065.2 Penaeus monodon
GTGGGAAACGATGACGTCCGCTTTACGTAGGAGCGGGAGAAGCGAGAGGAGAGTCCGGGGAGAAAGAGTTGTGAAGAAGCGTGGTTGTATGTTAA
>NC_051404.1:36287679-36287779 GCF_015228065.2 Penaeus monodon
TGAACGAAAATTCCATACTGTTGCGGGGCGGACAGCGAACGTGCGTGCCGTACCTGTCAGGCAGGAAACTGGCGCAAGCAACCACTGACCCGGTCTACGT
>NC_051404.1:36287885-36288057 GCF_015228065.2 Penaeus monodon
ACCTATTCGCCAGGCAAGGTTAGGGGCTGTGTGTGCCGTGTTTGGTGTGATGCCTGCGCGCTCCGGGAGGCCGCCCCGGTAATGCTCACCTCATGCAGGCTTTGATTTATAGAGCGTCCGGGTGATCGGGGCAGCTCCTTTCATTCTGTGTACGTGTATGTGCATTTCCGTG
>NC_051404.1:36288145-36288304 GCF_015228065.2 Penaeus monodon
ATTGCACGTAACCGGGTACGTATACGTGTATTTTTTAAACTACTCTGCCCCTGTCCTCAGCTGTCGTGTTGCTAAGACGTTGAAATATCTTGCGAGGCGTAACCAAGGAAAAGGGGGGGGTTAAGAATGTCGGAGAGACGTGGCCATGAGACGCCGAGG
>NC_051404.1:36288363-36288466 GCF_015228065.2 Penaeus monodon
TCGCTCAACAAACCCTCTGCAGGATTTAGGTTTCGGGAAAAGCGACGTTGAATAGCATTTCCGAGGCCTTCATTCATTCATCGCTGAGTCGCGGAGGAATGTC
>NC_051404.1:36288503-36288643 GCF_015228065.2 Penaeus monodon
GGGGAACTTTCGATTCCTCCAGCAAGCGCGTAGGAAGCAGGACCTCTCGTATCCTTTTTCTTCCTGTCTCCTTCGTTTGGGATCCTTGTTGTTGGCCTCCGCCGAGATTTGAACCAGAAAGAACTAACTCTGATAGGACG
>NC_051404.1:36289057-36289125 GCF_015228065.2 Penaeus monodon
ATGTGTAACTGATATAGGCTGTATAAGATTTCTTATGAATGGTTGTTAGGGTTACGACGAGTTAGAGT
>NC_051404.1:36289165-36289296 GCF_015228065.2 Penaeus monodon
GGATAAATACAGTGCATAATCCTCCAACTGGTTTCGGGGGGGGGGGGGGCTTCTTTTAGTGGCTGTATCAAGCCAGCAAGTTTTGGCTGTCTGTCTTGTGTCTGTTTATTTTACTTCTTTGTCTGCCTAGT
>NC_051404.1:36289465-36289633 GCF_015228065.2 Penaeus monodon
AAATCGCGCCTCGTTGTATAATCCTGTATACCAAGCACAAATTGCAGATGGGCCAGACTGCAGCAGTTCAACCAGAGTGGCATTGCGGTGGCGGAAGCATGAGGCGAAAATACGCGACCATCAATGCGAGAAAGAGAAAAAGACAGAAAGTAACAGTGAGAGTGGGAG
>NC_051404.1:36289675-36289767 GCF_015228065.2 Penaeus monodon
AGAGTAATTTTTTTTTTTCGCTTCTTGAGACGTTGTTCTTGGCGCTTCATCTTCACCTAATAGAGATACTGACCTTGTTGTGGTATGGGCAG
>NC_051404.1:36290280-36290462 GCF_015228065.2 Penaeus monodon
TGTTTGGTTGATTTTCCTACCGGCGCAGCTTTAAATCCTCGATGGAGGACTTGATCGGGTCTGTGCTCTTCCGTCCACCGGGTCGAGTTCGATAATACGTCCCTCGTGTTGTGACCTTTGACCTTTGGTGACCCGGTGTGAGTTGGGTTCATGCACGAGAATTCAGGCTGCTAGTCCTTTAT
>NC_051404.1:36290725-36290838 GCF_015228065.2 Penaeus monodon
AGACCTTATTTTTATTCATTTTCAGCACACATTTCATTTGTTTTCTCTTCCTTCCGTGCTATCGACCTTCACCTCATCTCTCACTATAACCTCCCACTCCCCTCTCCCTTTAT
>NC_051404.1:36290877-36291041 GCF_015228065.2 Penaeus monodon
GCTCTCAGAGTGAAAACCTACTAAGGCCTAAAAATATTCGCTTTCGTCAGCAACATCCGTAGGCTGCTAACGTTCTTATTGTTGCACCTTCGTAGCTAGTATCTTGGGTCTGCTATGGTGGTCCTCTTCCTTATGATATAATTCGAATGTGTGTATATCTGTTA
>NC_051404.1:36291174-36291354 GCF_015228065.2 Penaeus monodon
TTACACCTGCACAGCCACTTGTTCCGGTCCGATAATGGCCTTGTCCTCGACCAGCCGAATTGGGACAACGGGCCACCTGAACCTAATTCCTGGTGACGCAGTTCCCGACACACGTCCTATTTTTAAAGGCCATTTTGTTAATGAGAATAGCATAATGAATGTATGTTGTTCAAAATCTTT
>NC_051404.1:36291416-36291520 GCF_015228065.2 Penaeus monodon
AACTGGTTAGTGTTTCGTGTGAAAGAATTGCATGTGAAGATACAGAAGTGGTTCGTTTAATGCTAAAAATTTGGCAAAGGAAGCTAGTCAAGAGATCACCGTGG
>NC_051404.1:36291749-36291931 GCF_015228065.2 Penaeus monodon
TCAGTGACCCTTGACCTAGTAAGTGAATCCCTGAATTTACAGTAGAAGTACTTTGTGTACTGTAGAGCTTCCTGACCTTGGCAGTTCAGGGATTTTTCATTTTAGGTCGAACAGCTATGAACTTCAATGTCAGTCTTATCCTATTCAAGGCTTATCCGATGATTATGTCTGGTCGTCGCCCT
>NC_051404.1:36292270-36292642 GCF_015228065.2 Penaeus monodon
GATATAGATATATGATTATATGAAAACTAACAAAGGAAATGTAAAGACAAATAAGGCAATAGATTATTCGCAAATCGCCTGCATCTGTCATGTTCCCACAACCCAAGTCCTTGATATGTTTTCCACCTGCGTGCGTATGCTTGCGTCAACATTCCAGAGTATGTCTATCTCCTGGTGTGTGGCTTCCGTATTTCGCTGTGTAAGGTACGTGTCAGTACAACGTGACGGACAATCAGACTAAAAGGAGGCGAGGGTGGGAGGAGCTACTAACGCGATCCTCGTCTGAAATGGCTTCAGTGGCGGCGCTTTGGGACGAAACTCTACGGGCGGCGACCCGGCTTTCATTCGTGGGACCGGCGCTCTGTGTTCTTG
>NC_051404.1:36292875-36293246 GCF_015228065.2 Penaeus monodon
TGTGTGTGCGTGCGTGCGTGTCAGTCAATATTTTGGTACTGCAACAGCTGTTATTTATATTACATATCTCAATATATACTTTATTTACATGCTCGTTAGGTGATCAAGTGTTTGATCGATATCAAAATCCTCATACTACTTTCGTGATTTCTAGTAATTTTATAAAGGTTAGTATTGTGTTTTGTCTTAACCTTTAAGAAATATATCAATCTCGGTAAAAGAAAAAGAAATATGTAGACGATAGTCGTTGGCGAGTGACTCATAGCACATGTGTACATTGGATTTTAGTACTGTGCACTTACCTATTTTAGGCGTTAGTTTCTCTTCGTTTATTTATTTACGGAATATACAGTCTTTGTTTTTATTTGTTG
>NC_051404.1:36293448-36293777 GCF_015228065.2 Penaeus monodon
TTTACAGGTGTTATGATATGATGTATTGAAATAGTATGATTGCGCGCTGTTGTAATGGGAGTCCTCGAGTGAGTGTGTGATTGTTGGTTCTATGTTGAAAGTCAAGGCTGTCTACATTTTTGGCGATTTATTGATAATCATACTGATTGAGTTAGGTGGCAACATGGGTATGACAATGAGCAATGGAGATTGGCATTAGCAGTAAATAGGATGCGGGAATATTGGGTCTGTGTGTGTGTGTTAAATAAAATCATTAAATATGCAAAATGAGGAGTATAAGAACGACGTTCAGTTATATATGATATTCCATATATAATAATGTAATCTTC
>NC_051404.1:36293802-36294508 GCF_015228065.2 Penaeus monodon
TCTTTTAATCCACGTAGGAAATTGGGGAATTCTGGGGAAACGTGCCGGGTGCGTCAGCCGTTGACGTCATTTGGGGAAAACGACTTCTTTTTGCGATCGAGCCAACGACGTCTCGAGTTTTTATGGTTGAAACGAGCTATTTTATGAGTGTGTGTCTCTGCTAATTACCTGTTACTAATCTCTTCTATTCTCTTCCAGTCTCTAAGAATAATTTTGCATTCATAATCAGTGTGTATTTGTTGCACGAAGTTACGCTAATAACTTCATCGGCAACGTTGGAATTCGCCTGGGTGTGAAAGAGCTTGAAAGATGGCTTGCATGCTCGTCCAGCTCACCCAGTGACTGACAGACGTGTTTATCCACTGCACGGAAAGTCTATACGAGCCGTGAAGATGTGACTGGCGGCCCCGTGTGAATGAGGCGGGCCTTCTACCCCCTCACCAAAATGTAATGTTAATTGGCCACAATTGGTGGGTTCGATTTGGCTTTAGATTCAAGAGACGAGAGTGTTATTGCAAGCCTGAAACGAGAATATATATATATGTATAAAATTTTGATTCATTGGCCTATAAAAGTGGAGTGATATCTTCGTTTTTTTTTGTTTGTTTGTAAATGTGGATTATTTTCACTTGTGATTTGTGGTCACATGGATATTAAGTTATTTGTGAGCCGTGTTCGCTGAGGCTTACGTACGTAAAACTGTTTA
>NC_051404.1:36294579-36294976 GCF_015228065.2 Penaeus monodon
ATAAAATCTGAATGAACCTCAGACAATAAAGGACCAGATACTAAAAAATAACAAGAGATTGTGTACGTCACGGAAACCCCCCCAACGGAACCTCAAGGGAAACCTACCGCACAAACCTCCCCGGAAACCAACCCCCTCTACGGACAGCACCAACCCCTCTTCATCCATCCATCCCCCCCCCTCCCACGCCCTTGAGACCGCATGAGCCTCGAGTGCTTGCGATGCTGGTGGTGGTGGGCGGAGGGCGCGGGTGGTGCGCTGCTGCTTCCTCCTCCGGGCGTGGTCGTCGCCGCTGCCTCCCCGGCGTCTCTGGTCGTCCTGCTCCTCTGCATCGCCTTCTTCGTCCACCCGGCGTCCGCCCTCGTCAACACCTTCGATAACAACAGGTAATGAGGGA
>NC_051404.1:36295086-36295179 GCF_015228065.2 Penaeus monodon
CTTTGTGACTCTGCGGGGTTTGGAGGTCTGTGTGTGTATGTGTATGAGTTAACTACTGTGTGTTGTCTGGATAACATATGTAACATATAATTT
>NC_051404.1:36295516-36295742 GCF_015228065.2 Penaeus monodon
GGACACAGTATACCGGTCCGTAACGAAATCCCGCCGTCATGAGGCCGTCATGAGCACTTGGTGTGTCGGCCAAGGAAGTGTTCGGTCGGCCTCTCGCTCACGTCACTTAGCTTTCGGGGTTTCCTCCTTGTCGGCTTTCGTTCATTCATTCATTTGTTTGTTTGTTTGTTCGACTGTTCTATTGGCTGAGCCTGTTTCAATTTTTTTTTTCTTCGATCTATCCCCC
>NC_051404.1:36295919-36296315 GCF_015228065.2 Penaeus monodon
TTGCTCTTCACTGGTTCTTTTAAATTACTCTCACTTTTTTATTCAATTTCTCGCTGATTTTCTCCCTTTTATTTCTTCCCTTTTTGGAGGAGGTCACGCTGGACGCAGAGATATATTTCCTTGTTTGTCTTTCGCTCCGATTCTTGCGTTATCGTCTTGTTTATGTCCCTTTCGAGATGTTTTTGATTGATAATTTCCCGTTTCTTATCGGCCCACTTAGCATCTTTATCTGGCCGCTGTCAGGGTTAGTGCTTTTGTGTGTTTGTCATTCTTTATTTTGTGTGTGTTGCTTTGTGGTTGTTCTTTGTATTGTTTTTCACTTTTTAACATAGGGTATTTTTTTCCCAACCTTACACCGTTATTTCTTCGGGTGCTATTATTCAGCATGTCTAGCCT
>NC_051404.1:36296808-36297120 GCF_015228065.2 Penaeus monodon
CTCCCCGGACTGTCGACTGAGAAGGTGTGTGATTACTTCGAACACCTGGGAATGGTCGAGGCATGATGGCGCCGCGGTTGGTGTGGATTTGCATCTTGCTTAGGAGGATAGCGATGTGTGAATGTCAGTGGGTTTCGGTGTGTGGATAAGGTGTGCGTGCGCGTGTGTGCGCCAACGTGCGTATAGTATATAATATGTATTATTTTTTTATTCTTGCTATGTAGTACTGGGAAGTCATGGCGCTTAAGCCATAGTTCTTTGAGTATGGTGGGCGAGGCGTCACACCGTCACGAAGCCTACCACGTGACTGAG
>NC_051404.1:36297365-36297580 GCF_015228065.2 Penaeus monodon
TTTTAATGTGCAGTTAATTTTAATTAATTATTCATGTTTCGCACATTTGGTTGTACGGAGAACGTATTTAATGTTTTGCAGTATCGATATATGTTGGAAATATTTATGTATGAGAGGTTGTGGTCGAGAGAAGATATATGGTGAGGATGCGAGTAGTAGAGATGTATGTGTGTAATGCCGTATAGATTATGAATACGGTAATTTTATGCGCGGTA
>NC_051404.1:36297637-36298252 GCF_015228065.2 Penaeus monodon
TTAATAGTAATGACGATTTATAATTTCCTACAGGACCTTTATCCGGTTATTGCCTTATTTATTTTAATTATTATTTTTCTTCTCTTCTCCTTTTTTTCTTTTTTCTTATGTTCCTTGCTGCCTTTCTCCGTTTTCTGTCCTTTCTTTTTGCTCTTCTCGATGTGTTATTCTCTCTTCGTTGTCTCTTCTGCCTTGTGCGCCACTCTTTATACTCATTTTTATCTCTGTTTCTCTCTCTGCTATGTCTCTGAGTCTGCCTTAGCCTGTTCTTTCGTCTGCTCCGTCCCCTCTCGACCTCCATCTGACTGTCTCTCTCTACTCTCACCCTTCACTCACCTCATGCTCTCTCATGTATCACTTCTCATCTTCTCTACTTACTTCACCTCCATCTCCTCTCCCATCCTCCATCACCTCCTCCCTCCCTCTCCTCTCATCCCACCCATCTCCTCCCATCCATCTACCCTCCTCCACTCCTCACATCTCTCTCTCACCCCTCTCATCTCTTCTCCTTAATCACCTATACCTACCCTCTCTCTGTGCACACGAGAATCCTTCTAAGTTCTCCGTATTTCGTTGGATTATCTCGTTTTCTTTTCTTTCCACCTATGGTTGGGA
>NC_051404.1:36298308-36298775 GCF_015228065.2 Penaeus monodon
ATGCTCATGAGGAAGCGTAGAAGCGAGTGTCTCAGTCATCGCTGGATGGAACATATAGGGGATCGTTCAGTCTGTGTGCTCTTTCCTATTCTGACCTCAGATTCCCTCTCGTTGTTCTCTTCTCATATCTTCTATTATCTCTATTCATATTCAATATATCATTACTCTAATATCATCATCTTATCATTTATACTTCATATTCATCTTTATTAATATCATATATCTCTATCTACTATCTATCATCTCATCTATCATCATTTTACTTCTATCTCATCTTCTTACTACTCTCTATATCTATCTTTCATATCTTACTCTCTCCTTATTCATTCATTTCATTCTCTAATCTTCATTAATTCTCATCTCATCTCTCTCTTCTCTATTCCTCTGCATGGCCTTACTCTCTGCTCATCTCTTCCTTTCTTCTCTAGTGACTATCTCTCTCTCGTTCTTTCTTCTTCCTCTTTTCA
>NC_051404.1:36298855-36298948 GCF_015228065.2 Penaeus monodon
CAACTTTAAAAAAAGCGAAGTGAAAAAATTCTCTCCTCCTCCTCGCCAATCAGTTATTGACCCTTGCTGCCCGAAGGCCCCGTTTATTACGTC
>NC_051404.1:36299407-36299485 GCF_015228065.2 Penaeus monodon
CGCATTATCTGCATCCCCTTGGGGGCCTCACGTCGTGTCTGGGCTGCGCGCTAATGGGGCTGTGGGGGGGGGGGGGGA
>NC_051404.1:36299807-36300041 GCF_015228065.2 Penaeus monodon
ACTAGTGAGGTTAAGAGAGGAGCAGGTGGGTGTGTCTTCTCATGGGGGGGGGGGGGTTGTCATAGGCCCTTAATGAACGGGTTTCTCTATCGACATAGGCCTTTATGGTCGCTTAGCTGCCTCGGGGGAAGTCGACAAAAGCCTCTTGTGGTGTTTATTCTGTTTGTTGTTATCTGTGTTTTGATTTACTGTTTATATGGCGAGTGGCTGATTGATTGTGATTATTAATGGGTA
>NC_051404.1:36300089-36301080 GCF_015228065.2 Penaeus monodon
CTGGCAAGGATGATTGTTGTATATATTTTCTTTTATTGAATTATGTCGTATTTTGAATATGTTCAGGTATTTATATGTGTGACAAACGGTATATGGAATAGCCTATTTTCCTCGTTTTAGTCAAATTTCTGTCATATCAGCATGTTTGTTTTGTGCAAAATTCTAAAGCGAGACTTGGTTTGCATTAGCATGTGAGATCATCAGCGTGCGACGTGTTTGCGTCCCGTGACAGAGGTCGAAGGAATATCTTAACCCCCCCCCCCTTTCCTCTATCTCCCCCTTGCAATCCTCTGTCGCCGCCCCCCCCCCCTTCCAATTTTCTTTCTTCTCCCCTCCCCTCCTCCTTGCAATCCTCTGTCCTCTCCCCCGCTTTTAATCCTCTTTCATCTCCCACCTTCTAATTCTCTTTCATCTCCCTCCTTCCAATCCTCTGTTCCCTCGCCCTTTCCAATCCTCCATCCCCTCCCCCCTTTCGATCCTCTTTCTTCTTCCCCTTTCCAATCCTTTGTTCCCTCGCCCTTCCAATCCTCTGCTCCCTGCCCCCTTCCAGTCCACTTTCAACTCCCCCCCCCCCCCACTTCCAATCCTCTCCCATCTCCCCCTCCTACTCTTCTCCCTCCTTCCCATCCTCTTTCATCTCCCCCTCCTACTCTTCTCCCTCCCTCCCATCCTCTCTCATCTCCCCCTCCTACTCTTCTCCCTCCTTTCATCAGGTACATCGTGCAGAGTGTACACATGTAGGTTCGCATTCATGCTCGTTTCCCGGCCTGTTTTCTCATCCTTCTTTATCGATCACATTTCTTTTTTTTTTATTCTGGTTTCCCAAGTTCATTCGCTTCCCCTTCTTTACCCTTTCTTTTATTTTCCCTTTGCTCCCCTACGTAAAGGAATTTTCATGTTCTCTTCCCCTCCCTCTTTCGCTTTCCCCTTCGTTATCTCCTCTCCCTTTCCTTTCACTTTTCCCTTTCTCTTCTTGTCTCATTCCTTTTCT
>NC_051404.1:36301677-36301820 GCF_015228065.2 Penaeus monodon
TACCGCGTGACTGTGCAGCGTTCCTGGTACTGACTTGGACTACCGCCTGGTGTGACCGCGCGACCTGTTCTGATCCCCGAGGCGTGACCCAGGGCGGTCGGGGTGGGGGGGGGGATCAACTAGCAATGAGGAATGAATCGTAA
>NC_051404.1:36301997-36302238 GCF_015228065.2 Penaeus monodon
GAAGTAGCTGGACGAGAAAGTGAAAGACGGAGGAGGAAAAAAAAGACGTTCTTATCCGAGAGACCAAAGCGAGAGAACGAACGAGGATATACTTATTGAACCAAGAACCCAAGAAGGAAGGAAGGCGGTGAAGGCGCTCCTTCACAGCGACAGCAAACTAGCTTCCCGTAATAGCTAGTAAGAGTGGTCCGTGCCCCGTGTGCTCGGTTGGTGATCGCAGGGCGTGGACGAGCGAGGCTGG
>NC_051404.1:36303099-36303235 GCF_015228065.2 Penaeus monodon
ATCATTATATGACACGAAATAGAGAAATGGATATCGGAGGATCGGATGTGAGTTCGGGTTTGATGTCCTTTCTTGTTATTCTTATTTTGATTCTTGTTATTTGCAGAGTTTACTTTGTTTGTGATTCTCTCGGTCG
>NC_051404.1:36303534-36303956 GCF_015228065.2 Penaeus monodon
TTCTCTCTCTCAGAGGTACTGTAGGCTGGGCATGTAGGTCACGGTCCTGCCCGCCCCGGTCGGACGCACCCAGCCCAGCGCCGATTGTTTATGTGACGAACGCGACTGGGGTGGGGGAGGGTAGTTGGGGTGGGGGTAAGGGGGAAAGAAGGGGTGGGTTATAAGGGTAGGGGGTAAGGAGGGTTGGTAGTGGAGGCGTTTGGGGGGGGGGGGGTAAAGAAGGTTGATAGGGGTATGGTATGAGAAGAGGGGAAGGAGGGGTAATAGTGAGAAGGAGAAGGGGAAGGGGGTAAGAGTGGAGGGGAAAGTGGAGGGAGGAGTTGGGGTCGATATATGCTTTCCCTATGCTCTCCCTACGCTATCCCCCACACTGTCATCTGCCCCCACCCCGGTCTGTTTCCCATGCGTGTATTTTAATGGTC
>NC_051404.1:36304191-36304347 GCF_015228065.2 Penaeus monodon
CTTCCTTTCCTGTCTTTTTGCGCGCGTGTCATATTGTTTCGTTTCATCAGATTTTCCGAACGATTGGCCAGTATGTTTTGCATTTTGTTCGCTTTCGTTGGTATGTTGTCGCTCGTTATATTGTTGCAGTATGGACAGCCCTGTTGCACGGATGTT
>NC_051404.1:36304400-36304643 GCF_015228065.2 Penaeus monodon
AATGATATTATTATAATCCCCGAACTTTATTGTAGTAATGGCCGTACTTTATTGTATTTTGTCAGTTTTATTAGCTGAGTTTTTAGTCGCGGTGAACATGATTTTAAGAATTTATTGAGTGACTGAAATCATAATGCTAATGTTTGTTGATTATTATTTCTCTGTAATTTGAAGATTGCCATAGTCACAAGTGCCATCGTTATCGCCGTCACTGTGACCGCTATCATCCTTATCGGAGTTGCA
>NC_051404.1:36304666-36304890 GCF_015228065.2 Penaeus monodon
AGAGGAGGAGAGGATGGGGGGGGTGGCGCTAGAAGGAGGATTAAGAACGATTAATCAATGGGATTTTGTGGATTAAAGGGTGAAGGGGATAGGCTAATTGGTTGTGAACTCCGCCCTGTCATCGCCCTCGTGATAACGGCGAGGGCGTGGGCGAGAGCAGGTGTTTATCGATACTTTTATGATGATAGGTTTGCGTTATCGAGGATAGGGTTAGATGTGTGTAG
>NC_051404.1:36305060-36305199 GCF_015228065.2 Penaeus monodon
CGAATCACGAATCGCCGTAGCTGCGTTACCTCGTGCCGCGCGGGGGAGGGAGAGGGGGGGGGAGTGAAGCGTGAGCGGAGCCGCGAGCGAGCCGGGCAAAGCCGCATCCGGTTACGCGGTGCGGCTTGCGGTCCAGACT
>NC_051404.1:36305254-36305337 GCF_015228065.2 Penaeus monodon
ACGCAGGTGTAGGGCAGCGACTACGCGGCGGACTCGAGCGGTACTTACGCAGGTGGATTTAGGTGCGAAAGGCGTTGGGGCGG
>NC_051404.1:36305525-36305744 GCF_015228065.2 Penaeus monodon
TGAAGTAATGGCTAACAACCCACATAGAGGGAGGCCATAGCCGCAGCCACGTCATTAAAAGCTCCTTGAAAATGCCCCTCGGCACATCTCCCCCGCTCGCCGCCGCCCGCACCGCCCACAGCGAGAGCACAGAGGCGCCCTTGATACAGCGGTCGTTCGTGGTCCTTCGCGTCGCAGGAGAGACGGGGCGGGAGGGAGGGGGAGCCTCCTGAACGTCGA
>NC_051404.1:36306284-36306533 GCF_015228065.2 Penaeus monodon
TGCGAACGAACGACGAGAGTAATCCAAGCAGGGAGGGGGGGATAACCGGGTACAGGATGGGGGGTGTCACAATAAATAGAGGAATAACCATGGAAATGGAATGAAAGTTCGATAAGAGAACGTAAAAGAGCAAGCTATAGGTGGCAAGGGCGCTACTCCATCGGGCAGCTTTAAGTCTCTCTCTTTCTCTATGCACTCCTACTCTCGTGAATCCTCTGCCGTCTCCTCCTCTTTGTTTCTCCCCCTCTT
>NC_051404.1:36306738-36306870 GCF_015228065.2 Penaeus monodon
TCCACTATTCATATTTATTCAGGATCTCATTTCCACATAAATTGCTGAAGGGAAGGGTATTTAAGAAAATGCCGTATGTCATATTTTTTTTAAATAAAAAAGATAAAAAAATGTGACATGTAATTTTCAAGA
>NC_051404.1:36306893-36306978 GCF_015228065.2 Penaeus monodon
GGGGGGGGGGGCTTGTCTTTGACCTTTGACTACGAAGGTTAGGATTTGAAGGTGAAAGGAAGGATGATGATAAAGCTGTTTTTGA
>NC_051404.1:36307186-36307251 GCF_015228065.2 Penaeus monodon
AATAGAACAAGAAAGAAAAAATATATATAGACTGATTGAGAAGTAGAAACGGGGGACTGAAAGGG
>NC_051404.1:36307283-36307469 GCF_015228065.2 Penaeus monodon
ACGTAGATAGATACAACACATACATTTAAGCAAGCATTAATCGTCTCTCATTAAGCTAAAGCCTGAAAGGGAAGGGATACCAATCGATATATAAAAGGTGACAGAGGAAAGAGCAATAAATGATAAGAACATATTTGGCAGAATAAAAAACACACAGACAAAGAGGGATATGAACATCCTGCTTTC
>NC_051404.1:36308116-36308201 GCF_015228065.2 Penaeus monodon
AGCTGTAGCTCTCTCTCGACTTCCTTCTCTTATCTGTTCTTTATTTTTTGTGTGTTTCTGATGACTTCTCTGCCTGAGTCTTATT
>NC_051404.1:36308312-36308554 GCF_015228065.2 Penaeus monodon
CTGTCCTCACTCCCTCCCTCACGCAGAATAGCCTAAACTACCGATCCCCAACATGAAAATAAAATGCCGTGACATTTAAACGCTAGATTTGCGAATAGAAAAAAAGGCGACGTTAGCTCGGCGTAAAGCGGCGGGAGCGTTGGCAAGCGTGTTCTCGAAGAGCCGGGATTCGAGAAGCTTCCAGACGGGCCGAGAGAAAGTTGCATCTTGGCGCCACAGATACCGCGGGGAGAGTGACCTGC
>NC_051404.1:36308638-36308714 GCF_015228065.2 Penaeus monodon
GTAGTGGTGGCAGTGGAATAGGGTGGGGTCAACGAGAGAGGGCACAGGTATGCATAGGATGATGTAACTTGGATGG
>NC_051404.1:36309181-36309529 GCF_015228065.2 Penaeus monodon
TTCCTCTACAATCACAGCATCTGTATGCTTGCGATAAGTGCGGATATCCACTTGAGCACATCTTACTGTACTTTATATCTTTCCAAACTTTACAAATGTTTGTGTTAGCATGCACATATTTAGCTCATTTTTATTTGCTAACTTTGCAGAGTTGGGGTTTCATGCACCTTTTTTTTTTAGATTAATGTTTGCATCAGTTTGCTTCCGTGCTTTGAGTGGGGAGGAGCGGGGGTGGGGATGTGGGGAGGGGGCGGAGGGGTTGATGCGTGAGTGATTGCTCAAATCTTATGACAAACTGAGGAGGCTTCCTGGTAACCGATAACGCAGATTGCACACTTGTTGGGGCGT
>NC_051404.1:36309689-36310244 GCF_015228065.2 Penaeus monodon
GTTGAAGAGGATGCAGGATTTGCAATTGTTATCGAAGAACGTTTAAGTTTAAGCTGTACATTTGCCTTTAAAACCTTGATTAAACAAAACACATAATCAGATCTTTGCTGTGTCAGCTGTTTTGCTGAAATAAATTATGAATCCTATTATCAAGCAGTTGTCGCGCTGCATTTTCCTTTTTCGCCGTTCTCATATTTTTCTTGCATTTGTCTGTACATTTTTCTTAGAGCTATAAAAACCCGAATGCGTTTACCAATTTGCCCAAACATGGAAGATCTTACTCAGTCACACGCGGTGTTGCACGTGCGATGGTAAATATAGCTTGGAAGGAGGAAGCAGTCAGGCAGGTGCAATGGACACTGCCTGATTATTAACCGCACGTTTGTACAGTCGCGCGCGCTCGCTCTCACACTGACACTTCGCGGCGGAAGGCGGTGGTGGGTGGGGGGGGGGGTTGCTTGTTTATATTCCTTCCGTTGATAGGAACGCTTGTTTATGGTTTGTTAGTGCGTGCATGTATTCATCATGTGGATACGCATATAGGCATATCGTACG
>NC_051404.1:36310536-36310672 GCF_015228065.2 Penaeus monodon
GGGGTGGCCATGTTTTTGCATCCTGTATTTTCGGTGTGTCATGTTTAGAAAATTAAAAGGAGAGGCAGACTAAAAAACTGCATGCAAACGCACTTTCAAGCACGCGCATGCACGCAGAAGTTTCTCGAAGATTGTT
>NC_051404.1:36311002-36311234 GCF_015228065.2 Penaeus monodon
TTTCCTCTTTTAAAGAGAGATGGGACGTTTTCCTTCCCTGGAGATGCTGACAAGTTGACTTACCCACATCTGGCGCGGGTTTACAGAAACAGGCCAATATGTCTCCAGAACTCCGCGTAAACCAGTGATTTTTTCTTGACATGGTTCTCTTTGGAGTGTTTTGGAAGATTCAGAACACAGCTCCTTTCTCGGTTTCTCTCTTATTCGCTCTTTCTCTTCCCTTCGTCCTCTT
>NC_051404.1:36311521-36311810 GCF_015228065.2 Penaeus monodon
GCTCGCGATCGCGCTCGTTTTTTTTTTTTGCTATGTCTGTCCCTCCCTTCCATTTTCTCTACCTCTCTTGCACTTGTACACTCACGCTCTCTTTCACTCACTCATGTTTGCCAACACACGTGTCTAGAAACCGCGTGGGGTCGGCACGGGGTTTCCCTGCAATATGACGCTGTCTCGAGGGGGTCTTTTGCCTGGTCATCTGGTGTCTGTGATCAATTATGAATTACTCGCTCTATGTGAAGACAGACAGATAAGACCAACGACATGCGAACGCACATACGCAGCACCA
>NC_051404.1:36311906-36312147 GCF_015228065.2 Penaeus monodon
CTTCTCAGTATACCCTTCGCACGCCCTGTCTCTATCCCTATCATTCAAGATCATAATATATATGTATTGTACCAAACACAGTACCCCCCCCCCCCTTCCCCTAAACGCCTAGATCCGGTGGCTCAACGAGAGAGACAGACAGACAAAGGTAGACAGGGACAGAGCGGTAGCCACTTCCAACCCGTGTCCTTGTAAGTACTGCAGTTGCTAGGAAACCGCAGCTGGGATGTGGACAGGATGT
>NC_051404.1:36312215-36312471 GCF_015228065.2 Penaeus monodon
TTAGAAAAAAAAAGAAATGTGCTTGGAATGTTCAGAAAATCTTCCCTTTTTACGTTCATCTTCCCCTTGTTATACGTTCATCATTTCCCCTTTTTTACGATTATCATTTCGCTTTTTAAACCGGTCGCTGAGTTAGCAAATGCCTTGCAACATAGTCCAACTAATGTAGTTCATGGCCACGCAAGCACTCCGCGGGCATTGCACATAGCAAACTATGCGAGTAAAAACATCAACTTCAAAAAAAAATCTCATCTTG
>NC_051404.1:36312732-36313036 GCF_015228065.2 Penaeus monodon
GCACTTCATGTCACCAACGAGTCCTTTATATAGCAAATGCGATTTATGGTGAATAATGCATTGATTTAACGGTCTGGTAAATGAACCCATGCTGTGAGTTACAACCAAGCTCGTAAACGCTTTTTTTTCCTTTATTGAACATAGAGACGGGAGATCGAAACATAACCTGTTCTCTTTTCTTTGAGTGTTTTACGTAAGCTGTTCATAAATATTTGGTTTTATTGCGGTGTTCATTTTGGGGAAATCGATCCTTGGGGTCGCTGGGGGCGCTCTCGACCTGTCCTCTGGGGGGGACGTCTTAGCA
>NC_051404.1:36313471-36313614 GCF_015228065.2 Penaeus monodon
TCGTGAATTTATTGACCGCCAGAAATACTCGGTTTTTCCTAAAGCAAGTAAAAGAGGAGAGAGTAAGAGAGATAGAGGAAAAAATTATGTTTATGCAGTCAACTAATTGCGCGTTTGGACATTCCCGTGAGCGTGGGTCGCCT
>NC_051404.1:36313818-36313966 GCF_015228065.2 Penaeus monodon
GGAATGAGGGAGGGAGGGAGGGGTAGGGGACGTAGTGAAGTACTTAGATAGGCAGATGGATGTCGTCCCAACCGTAAAGAGACAAGAAAAGATAATTAAAAGGGGTGAAGAAAATACATTGCACGGTTGAAGTAAGTGGGAAACAAGC
>NC_051404.1:36314126-36314254 GCF_015228065.2 Penaeus monodon
CTATATACTATGAGAACAGAATATGTAGAGGAATCAATATTTCTCTATGTGTGTGAGAGAGGAAGAGAAAGAGAAATACTCGTAAAAGATGTAGACGCAAGAAGAGTCTTAGCAACAAGCGCCTTTCT
>NC_051404.1:36314278-36314930 GCF_015228065.2 Penaeus monodon
TTTTTTGTGTATGCAGTTTGCCTCGGGGCCGCGGAGCCTGGGTGAGCGTCCTTGCGCCTGCTGCTCCATCCAAGGCGGTCTGGTCCTTTGTTCGTTTTCCTTATTTCGATCAAATTCAGTTGTTCCTCGCGACCCAAATTTGGATTCTCGTGGTTCGTCGGGTTGTCCGGAGGCTCGCAAACGGCCGTGAGGGAAGTTTGAAGGCAGGGAAGAAGGAGGAGCGTTCAAGAGGCCATTATTTTGTATCGGTCGGGTCTCCCTGCACTGCACTCGCCCTCCGTACTCGTGCTCCTCCGCCTCCCCTCCCTCTCCCCTGCCTCCCCACCCTTTAGTACCCGGCCCTCTACCTCACGCTGCCCGTCGTATCCTTCCTGCCTTCCCTCCTGTCCCCACGCCCCCACCCCCCGCTTGCCCTCCTTCTCCCCCACCCTGGCAAGACGAACGGCCTTGAGGTTGTGTGCGCCAAAACGGGAGTGGGATGAGGAGCAATTCTGATGTTGCTTTGCCTGCAGCCTGCAATGCTCCCGGTCCGCCGCGCGAGCACACGCGCGCGCGCACTCGAACCCCCCGCTGCTGGCGCCACGACGCTTCAAGGGGAACCAGCGGAGCGTGGAGAGATCGTACGGGTATGAGAAGGGAAGAGAGAGTGCTT
>NC_051404.1:36315026-36315410 GCF_015228065.2 Penaeus monodon
AGTGGGCAGTACTGCGCAAAAGGCACCTGCTGAGACCATTGTTTACCCCTGCCATTGCACAGGCACGTCGAGCAACAGGCCACCTTGGTCAAGCGGCTCCCTCGCCTCTCATCTTCTGCTCTTTCATCCGTTCGTTTCTTTCCTGCTCCCCCTTTCACCTGCTCTTCCTCCTTCCATTGAATGTTTGGTAATTCTCTATCTATCTTTTTCTCTCTGTCATAGTACTCTATCTGTATGTCTTTTAAACCTCCTCCTCATTCCCCTCCGTCCTTTCATCCTCCTTTCCTGCTTCCCTCCCTCCCATACTGCCTCCCTTCCTCTCTCCCTCAGTCCCTCCCTCCCATACTGCCTCCCTCCCATACTGCCCCCTTCCCATACTGCCTT
>NC_051404.1:36315444-36315716 GCF_015228065.2 Penaeus monodon
ATACTGCCCCCCTCCCCGTTGCTTTGCCGTAGCCACGTTTTCAGTTAGCATGCAACGCCGCTGCCAGGGTACGCATTCCCGGCGCAGGACCTCCGGGTGAATGTCGTTTGTCCCCCGGTGGTTCGCCGTCACATATACCGTCTTTGGTTTGTTTTCGTGGTCGTTTTTTTTATATGGCGTCATCATTTTGAGAATCGTGTTTGCGAGTTTCAGTGTGCCGGCATCGCCATTTATATCGTCGGTGATTCTTATTGGCTTATTGTCGTTAAGCG
>NC_051404.1:36315902-36315977 GCF_015228065.2 Penaeus monodon
ATGAGAGTAGCAAGGTCACAAGGTAGTTCAGCCGATCAATACCAACGAATGTTTAACATTGTTTATAGAGGGGCA
>NC_051404.1:36316002-36316210 GCF_015228065.2 Penaeus monodon
TTTGTTATTTTTTCTTTTCTTTTTATAAATGTGTATGGGAGGAAAGGTAGGTTTATATGTATCGATATGTGTCCGTGTGCGTGTACGTGGGCACAACACAATTACGAGCAGGTACACACACGTGAATTCCCTCAACGGATGATTTCATCGGGAGGAATTAGAACACCGTTTGATGTGATGTTGCAATCTATCTTGTTTATGAGCTTCC
>NC_051404.1:36316513-36316765 GCF_015228065.2 Penaeus monodon
AGGTAAGAACGGAAAACAAGACCCCGGCTCACCAGCCCCACTCGGGCAGACTCGGAGGTACACATAAGACATTCCCTTGGCTACACAGCTTCTCGAAAGTGTGGATAAGTAGCGAGTTTGGAAGGGTTAAGGGGGGGAGGGGGCTGGGAGGGGGGTAATGGGTGGTGGGAGGGAGGGGGAGAGGGAGAGGGTGTGGTGGATGGTGGTAGGGAGAGAGCAAGGGGGAGGGGAGGATTGGTGGAAGGGGGCAGG
>NC_051404.1:36316813-36317042 GCF_015228065.2 Penaeus monodon
GTAACGGTGGAGTGGGGCTACAGAGAGGCGGGTTGGGGTTGGAAAGAGGTAGGGAGAGGGGTGGGGGAGGGAAAGGGGGCTGGGTGTGAGAATGGAAAGAGAGCAAGAGGGAGAGGGGGTGGGAGGAGGGAGCGGTTGGGGTCATTGAATCGGGATAGTTATGTAATGCGGCGCCAAAGTGAAGGGGGAAAGTATGGCAAAGAGAATGGCGCTGGCACTGGCGGTGTGA
>NC_051404.1:36317491-36317603 GCF_015228065.2 Penaeus monodon
ATGTGTGAAAACTAGAGGGTGGGAGAGGACGACGCATGGCGGAATTACAGGTGTATTTTACCTGTGCAGGTGTTCCGAGGGTTGATGACAGAAGATCGTTTAGATGAAAAGA
>NC_051404.1:36317698-36317891 GCF_015228065.2 Penaeus monodon
TGGCAGGATGCAAGGAGAGGGGCAAACGAGGGAAGAAATAACCAGACTGTCATTGCTGGACATTGCATAAATACCGATAATATTCAGACACACAAAAAAGGTGATACCTCAGTAGTTACTATTCGGCGTTGGTGCCCGTGTGCCTGTGTGTGTTTCCCATGAGATAAGCGCGCGCGCGCTCACCTCTCGGGAA
>NC_051404.1:36318095-36318193 GCF_015228065.2 Penaeus monodon
GATAGGCTCAGGGTTCGAGTGTAGTGAGGTGAGGTGACGCACACAAACCCCCACCACCTCCCCCACCACACACATGATGTGCCAGTCTCAGTTTCCTT
>NC_051404.1:36318266-36318519 GCF_015228065.2 Penaeus monodon
GTGACGCGCGTGAGGCCAGCCGCTGCTTGGGTCGTGCTTGAATCATTCGCGCTTGAGTCTTCGGGGGTAGCGGGATGCCCTCGCCTGTCGTGTCGGTGCTTGCAGTCGCGGTTCTCGTCATTACCACGGTCACTGACGCTTGGACAGGCAGGAGGTGCGAGGTCTGTCGGACGCGCCGCCGCTTGCACATTAGGTAGGCCTATGTTGGGGGGTCGTTCGTCGAGAGTTTTTTTAGGACACTGGTTACGGTTGT
>NC_051404.1:36318964-36319770 GCF_015228065.2 Penaeus monodon
TGATGTTTTTCCCTCTTGTGTACACCGGTGTTTTTTTTTCTACGACTCTAAAAACGCGGAGCAAGAAAATGTAGAAATGAATCATGATCAGCTGTGTCGCTTGCTGTCCGTATTCTTAGTGTTGCGGAATTTTACGAGTTAACAGGTGTCGAGGGAGACATACGCTGTTTGTGTGTTCTATTTTGTGTTGGTGCTAAGGAAAAAGGCCGGTGATAGTGTGCGAAGGGAAGATGTGTGTTCATTATGTGGTGTGTTTTGTGCTAATTATTCTCGTTGTTTGATATCTTATGTAATTTTATTGGAGTGTTCTGTTAGTGATAGAAATAGAAATGTGTATGTGTTTATTTTTAGTGTGAATTACTGTGTCTTTGGGGACGAACGCGGTGGAAAAGCAGCGTGGGGAATGCTGCTTTGTGCGTGATCTCAACATTGTGAGAGAAAACGGCAGAGGAAACGTTAATATTCGTCATGCAAATCATTACGTGTGATGTATCGAGCAAGCGGAAACTCGTCTGCTTCGTTTCCCCCCCCCCCCCCAAAAAAAAAAAAGGGGGGGGGGAAGATGGAAGTTGAAGAAAGAGAAAAAAGGGGGAGAAACGAATGAAAAGAAGACCGGTATCCCTTTTAAGGACAGTGCCTCGAAACAAGCTCATGGCGGTGCCGGAGATCTGGCGCACCTGGAAGGCCTCCGACTTGTAATGCCAGGCCGCGGTGTGTGACGTAAAGGGAAAACAAGTAGGGCTGTCCCCGTGAGCGAAGCGAGGACGTAACCGGGATAACGTGGGGTAGAGATAGGGTGAGAGAAA
>NC_051404.1:36320215-36320369 GCF_015228065.2 Penaeus monodon
GACAGGTGTATGCAGGTGAGTGCGACGGTGGAACTAGGGGTCGTAGTGATGGTAGTGACTGATAAGAGAGAGGGTGTAAAGGAAGGCAAATGTGAGAGAAGTAGAAAAGGGGAGGAAGAAACGAAGAAAACGTTTGACAAACAATCAGGCAGGT
>NC_051404.1:36320651-36320798 GCF_015228065.2 Penaeus monodon
CTAAAACACTCAACACCGAGCCATCCCAGTATCGGGCGGGAAGCGACAAGCGTAATCTGCCTGCGCTGGAAGTGTGTCACGTGGGGTCCCTGATTAGGGGCGACTCGGCAAACAGGGTTTCACTCGGGGACCCGGTGCTGCATCTTT
>NC_051404.1:36320902-36321060 GCF_015228065.2 Penaeus monodon
TGCAAGTCTTCAAAATGGCGATGAACGATTGCGATAAAGAGCGCTAAAAATTTGCTTTATCTAGCGTAAATAAGTGTGCCGATTGCCTCATTCCCTTCTGTTGTCGATAAAGATATTTCCCTGTCACCAAAATAGAGGATTTCTGTTTGCTATGTGCG
>NC_051404.1:36321162-36321781 GCF_015228065.2 Penaeus monodon
GTTACTAAGTCGGTTTCTCATGTTGGTGGGGTTATTTCCGTCGCTTGATAAGTGTTCACAACAGCCATATGGTCTTGTTTTGAGTGAAGTACATGGTTTGTTCACAGCTGTATTCTCGACAAGCGTAGTTCTGTCATTAGGAAAGGTCTTGTTTCTCGAACATCGGTAGTCTTGTTGTTAGCTGTGGTATTTCGTTAGGTTTTGCTGGCAGTAAAGGATCTCTGTGATCAGTCGTAAAGGTATTGTCTTTATTGTGGGGATACGCCTGTTGCTAAGCTTAATATAGTGGTCCTATGAAGGTCGGGGGAGGGAGAGGGAGAAGAAGGGATGGAATGAGGTGAGTGAGTGGGTGAGTAGGTGGATGAAAGGGGGAGGGAGAGGGAGAGGGGGAATGAGAGAAGGAGGGAGAGAGGGGGAATGAGAGAAGGAGGGAGAGAGGGGGAATGAGAGAAGGAGGGAGAGAGGGGGAATGAGAGAAGGAGGGAGAGAGGGGGAATGAGAGAGAGAGAGGGAGAGAGAGAGATTATTACTGAGTACTGTAGGTTTTCTGTCTTTCACCTAGGGTTGATGCATCCGTTTATAATTTATGGTGACGGATAGTGTGTGAGTGAGTGAGTGC
>NC_051404.1:36321814-36321954 GCF_015228065.2 Penaeus monodon
CGAACTGGACAAAACGCCACGGAAAAGCAAGCTATAAGCGCAACCAGAAACATTCACACACCGACGTGAAAGATATGAGACCTTCCTCTCCCTCCCCCCTTACCCCTCCCCTACCCTTAGCAACCCCATACACCCCTATA
>NC_051404.1:36321986-36322153 GCF_015228065.2 Penaeus monodon
TAGCTTTGGCGCCCGGCCGTCCCGTCCCCTTAGGGCCTGTACCAAGCCTCCGTAACTGGTTTGAACAGGATTCTCATGGTTTAAGGGGGGGGGGGGTAGAGGAGGAGTAGGAGGGAAGGGTCATCGAGTACTGGGGTCCGTCGGCTCCCTTGTCTCCCGCTCTCCTG
>NC_051404.1:36322239-36322318 GCF_015228065.2 Penaeus monodon
CGTTTTCCTTGATCTTATTTTTTCCCCCGTTTGTGTGTTATTCCTGGTCAAACTCTTTTTGATAGGTTGTAGTTCTTAA
>NC_051404.1:36322395-36322529 GCF_015228065.2 Penaeus monodon
GATTCATCATTTTCACTTTGTCGTCGTTGTCTTCCTTCTCCTTCTTCTCATTTGTACATTCTCTGCCACTTCCTCATTCCTCCACTTCCTCCCCCTCCTTAATTCTTGCTTTCATTCTTCGTCATCCTTTCCCC
>NC_051404.1:36322688-36322865 GCF_015228065.2 Penaeus monodon
TAGAGTCCTACAGGGAAATAAACATTCTCCGACTGACTAAATTTTCACCATTACTAAGATTTATCGTCACTCCCTTTCCCACAGTTTTTCGGTCAGGTTTCAAAATGAAATAAGGTTTTTCAGTGCACCCATTCACGGTCTTCGAAGACTTTGGCAATGAGGAGTTCCCCATGTCAT
>NC_051404.1:36322942-36323024 GCF_015228065.2 Penaeus monodon
TTTTCCTTTGCCTTCTTTATTATCTTCTTACTTACGAACTCCGTAGAAGTCTTAGAGAGAGGGAGATAGCAGGATACAAAGG
>NC_051404.1:36323133-36323415 GCF_015228065.2 Penaeus monodon
AAGTAAAAGTGTGGAAATATGTGAATTGATTTCGTTATTAGAGTCGTGTTTGTTGGCATTGCAAAATCCTTTTTATTATTTTTTTTTTCCCCAATTTTCTTTATAGTAAGTAATCGATTACATGTGAACGTGGCTTGGTATTCCAAAGGAAATGGAGAGGAAATACTAGCACAGCTATAATGTAGTAGTTTCATAGACTAACTAATGAGGGGAAATTTCTGTAAGACTTTTTGTGCTTCGTATACACCACCAGAGGAAATGTGTGTAATTACCACAAGACCC
>NC_051404.1:36323885-36323966 GCF_015228065.2 Penaeus monodon
AGGGTTAGACCTGTGACGACAGTTCTGATTTCCTCATGGCGACAGTGCCATTTCCTGTTCATTTTTACTTTCATTCTAATT
>NC_051404.1:36324341-36324762 GCF_015228065.2 Penaeus monodon
CCAAAAGCAGTAGATTTCCCGGACTCCAAGCGTGGCCCGGAAATGCCCCGCAATCGTGGCCAGGTGAAAGGGAGCCCGAATTAGGGTAGGTGCTTGCTTAGGCGCCGGACGTCGTGTTGCAGGGGAAGGAAGAGCTTTTGTTTACAGTTATTTAACTCTTTTTATTTCAACTCTTTCCTTCCTTTCTTCTTCTTTTTTCATTTTCCTTTATTCTGCTTTATTCGCCTTTGTCCTCGATTTCTTTCCTTCCTTTCCCTCGTCTCATCCGTCGTCTTTTCTTTCGGTTGACACTTTTTTTTTCTTTAATTCCTTACTTCGCCTTTTCTTTTCCTCTCTTTCCTCTTCTCTCCCTTTTCTGTTTTTTTCCCCTTCTTTTTTTCCCCCGCTTACGTTATTCCCAGGTCGTAGAAAATCCAAGTTT
>NC_051404.1:36324876-36325183 GCF_015228065.2 Penaeus monodon
GTTTGGTGGTTTTCATGCTTTTTTTTGCGACACAAGTATTTCTATGTAATTCTCAGTATGTCTACTTATTTTTCATCTGTTTCTGCTTTCTGTGTTTACTCCTCTTTATTATCCTCCTCTCCTTTACTATCTGTCTCTTGTTCCTGTGTTCTTTCTTCTCATTATTTTCCCCGTGGTATTATCTGAGCAAGGTTGACTATACAGCCGTTTGTCCTATATTCTAAAATCATTTCGGAGTCCCGATTTTCACTTCCATTATCAGTATATTATCTTATCCCATTCACTTGCTTCTCGCTACCGTGGCACG
>NC_051404.1:36325232-36325433 GCF_015228065.2 Penaeus monodon
ATTTTTTCAGCCCAGTTAATATGCTCAGGTATGTCGCGCACCTGTTGATAAGGACAGCGTAGAGTAAGGGAAAGGATTACGTGTCATTCTCGGCCTTATCAACTGGGTGGGTATCGGGCGAGTGGTTATCTAAAATGGCCTTGCGAGGTTGCTAGGGTTTGGGTAGCGGTAGGGGAAGGGGGTTGGTGATAGTAGTGGTGG
>NC_051404.1:36325460-36325609 GCF_015228065.2 Penaeus monodon
GGTAAAGGTTGATGGGAGACTCCCGTTTTCTGTTGCTGTTTGTCTTTTTGTTTGATTTTTGTTAGTGGGATTGCTGTGGTTTTAGTTTTGGTGGTATTTTTTTCCCCGTTTGTTTCTCTTGTGTTTATCAATTTATCATATTCTATTCA
>NC_051404.1:36325686-36326265 GCF_015228065.2 Penaeus monodon
TCTTTCCTCGGCTCCTAGCTTTCCATACTTTACAGTATTTAGTGCATTACGCAAGTTGAGAGATAGTAATTCATAAACAGCAATTACGTGCCCGAGTTTTTGTACAGCCCTGCGGTTGGCTCACCCCCGTTAACAACACGTAAAAGGGCGTCGTTACGAAAACAATGTAGTTCGTTGTAGTTCGACGCGAAAACAGCGTAGTTCGGTGTAGTTTGTCACCAAAGCATTGTAGTTTGTCACGAAAACAAAGTCGTTTGGTATAATTCGCCACGAACCTCGGTGTAGTTAGGAAACGCACGCGCCGCCAATTGTGTTTATATACAGTATAGAAAATTTGCAGCGCCATGCAGAAATATGCGACGCCAATGCAAATTCGTAAAAAGAAAAAAAGAAAACGGGTTTGGTTGTCTTGCGGCGCTCCCGATGCGCGGAAAAACGAGTTCGTAGTACTGTTGTTGCAGGGTTGCTTGCGTTGTCTTGCAGTAAGATGTGGCGGGGTTGTAAGTTATTTTTGAGGGGTGTGACGTAACGACGGGCATTAACGTAGTAATCGTGGCTTGTTTTGCTGGTCGTTTTGGA
>NC_051404.1:36326353-36326760 GCF_015228065.2 Penaeus monodon
GGGGGGGGGTAGAGAGAGTGAGAGTAAAGGAAATGGCGCCAGAGAGGGAGAGAAGTAAGGAAATGGCGACAGAGAGGGAGAGAAGGAAAGAAAGAGATAAAGAAAAGGAAGCAGGGAAAAGAAGAACAAACAAAAGAGAAGAGAATGAGTCAAGAGTGAGAAGGTAGAAAATCCGTGAAATTTAAGGGAAAGAGAGAGAGAGAGAGACGTTACTCTATTTACGTCCCTGCATGTTTTCGTTAGGCTGATATGTGGTATGTGGTTCGCGAGAGACGGAGCAGCGAGAAGTGGCGCCCGGTACTTCGCTTCGACCCCCCCCCCTCATTTCCCCCTCTTAAGATTAGTGTTTATTTGATTTGGTTATTAGTATGGTAGTTTTGTAAGGAAGGTTTAGACTGGCCACAATG
>NC_051404.1:36326868-36327029 GCF_015228065.2 Penaeus monodon
CTGTTTTTTTCACTGGGGTGTTAGCCAAGGTCCAGAGGTTTCACCATCAGACCCGCTCGGGCGCTGTGGGTGTGTCTGTTGATCACATAATGAACGTTGGTGGGTGAATGAGACTGAACAAACCTTTGTTTGGGTAAAGTTTGGTGTCGCTTTGTTATTAT
>NC_051404.1:36327107-36327369 GCF_015228065.2 Penaeus monodon
GGTCTACTCTCCGGTTCATCTGTTCCGTTTCCCTACGTCGACCCAGGTCAAGAAAGTACATTTTGCATTAAACTTAACCAGAACCTTTCTGATGATCTCCAAATTATTCTTGGTGTTTTTCTTATACAAAATATCATCTTAAGTGATTCTCAGAATAACTTCGATTATTGCATGATTATTGCAGGTATACACTTTGCCATTATTTGCATCTTTGCTCTTTCCCCTCGTTTCCTTGGCCTGTCCCCTCCACTGACCGTTATAC
>NC_051404.1:36327724-36328228 GCF_015228065.2 Penaeus monodon
TAGTTACTTTGGACTTCCATGCCGAGTTTTGTTTGTCTTTGTTAGTTACAGAGCTCTTCCTTGGCTTTTTTCTAGGCTCTTACTCGGAACGGTCACCTTGGCCGTTGCAACATTTAGTCGTATTGTCTCCCAGACATATCGGCCGACGCTGCCGATCCGTACCACTCGCTACCAATTTGTACCACTTGTTACCAGCCAGTACCACTTGCTACCAAGCTATAGTACTCGTAACCAGTCGATATCCCTTGTTACCAGTGTGTGTCCGTTCGTTACCAGTCTGTATTATTCACTTGCAATCGATACCATTTGCTATCAAGCTGTACCACTCTTAACCGATACCACTTGCTACTAAGCTGTACCACTCCCTTGGACGGAGTTTTTGCAGCAAAAAGAGGGCTGACCATGTGTTCGCTTGCAAGAAAAAGGGCGTGGCATCCCGGGCGAGTATGGTTGCACGTGCAGCCGGAGAATTCTATGCTCCGAAGAGGGAAGAGGGAGCAGAGG
>NC_051404.1:36328433-36328842 GCF_015228065.2 Penaeus monodon
GCAACTAAGCACATTTACTCCATTCCAAGATCCCACACTCAACTTTGCTTATTATTATTTGCTTTGCTTTGCTTATCATGTGTTTCGGATAAAAGGGCTGGAATTTTGAGCGCCGGGAACTGTGCCATTTCTCAAGATCAGTAGATATAAGTAGCTGTATCTAATTAACTTAGTGTATGTTGCATCTGGCCTAAGTGATTCCTCCTTCCGTACGCCACACGCCAGCGACTCTCCAACCAGGCGGTACCTCCGTCGCAACGCCTTCTGTGTTTCCGACGGCGTTCTTCCTCCGTTCTCTCGCTTAGAACATTGCTCTTAATCCTGTCGAAGTAGTTGCCATTCCCCCGCACGAATTGTTCTTTGGTTGCGCTCTGTTATCAATTGGAATGAAGTTAATCTGACGCCCTTT
>NC_051404.1:36328878-36329130 GCF_015228065.2 Penaeus monodon
AGTCGCCATAACCACTTGCGGGGGCGATAAGAGATTAAGGTGGGTTTATCTGGATTTAAGGAAGAAACTGGATTTAATAGGGGAAGAGACCAGCATATTCGAGTCCAGTTTATATATATATGAGGTATAGGGGAGGGGGGGGGGCAGATTCAGGGGAGGTTGGTGCCCGAGTACAAGCTAGATGTTTCGGTAGCTAGATTTTTCGAGCCGAGTTGCTGGCGCGCCGAAGATGGCGAGTCGTGCAAGTCGTCT
>NC_051404.1:36329186-36329579 GCF_015228065.2 Penaeus monodon
TTAATTATGTGGTCAGGTGGTTCGGGTTTGAGGGATGTTGGTCCTTATTGAATACCCGGCATAGGGGCGATTGTGGAATGCTCTTCACTCGCCAGGTGGAAAAGAGGGGGTAGGGGGAAGAAGGGAGGGAGTAGGGGGTGGTAGAGAGGAGGGGAAGGATGGGTGGGGGGGTAATGATTGGTATGGGGGGGAGGGGGAGGGAGTGGGTGGAGATGGTGGAGGAGGAAGGGGTGGATAGGGATGGGATGGAGGGGGAAGAAGAGGAGGAGCAGGATGGATAGAATAGGGAAGGCAGGCGAAGGACGGCCCCGGGATACTGGTAGTTGTTGCTAGGCGGTTGAAAATCAACTGGAGGGTGTAATGCGTGCTGTAGCATGGCGTGTTTTCCCACCC
>NC_051404.1:36329757-36330043 GCF_015228065.2 Penaeus monodon
AATTTATCACTACATTACAGCAAATTCCTTGTTGATAATCACGAGTCATGTTGCATAAATTGAGTATATTTTTTTTTACTTTTTTTTCCTCAAAGCTAACCTTGGCGGCCACGGGCACGGAGACATCAGTCGTCGGGGGGGGGGGGGGTCTGTTCCCGTCCCATTGCCATAAGTTGGCTGAGTATTTCTGGATGTGGAGACGTGGGGGGGGGGGGGGTTGAGCATGCTTTGCGATGGCCGTCGGTGTTTTGGGTCTTAGATAGGGGGTATTTTTACGCTTGTCCGC
>NC_051404.1:36330132-36330921 GCF_015228065.2 Penaeus monodon
TGTGTAAAGAAAGAAATTTGAAAATGAGAGGAAATGGAACGAAGTCCTACGTCTGTTTAACCATATCCTTGGTTCTACCACACTGCCACACGTATTACGTTCCCCGCGCAGACGGACTTCACTCACTCTAAATCATTTCAGAATGGGAGAGTTTATGCAGGCGGATTATTGGTAAGCAGGAAAACGGAGCCGATATCACGAGACTGGAAGATGAAAATATGACAACTTGCAAAAAAAAAAAAAAAACTTTTGATGCAAGTTTATGCAATCGAGATTAAGGTCAATTTGAATGGAATAAGTGCCAGTGGGACATAACCTATTGATTTTTATTTTAAGGTCTTAATTAAACTGCATATTATTTTCTATAATTATTTGGGTATTTTCCCTCCAATAGGCATAAATTCGTCCCCCCGATGATTGTAATTGCATCATTGCTGGGGCCTGGGGGGGGGGGATTAGACAGTATGTAATCTCGATTTTGATTCGTAACTATCGCATCATCACTTATTCGTAAGGTCTTAGTAGTTGTAGTAATAAGATCAAAGATACAGCATCCTTTTTCCCCCGTTATAAAGATTGCTACATTATTTAATTGATAATTCGTGGTGTATACTATTCTCTGTAGTGTGTATATGATGGCAACAAACACACTGTCAGATGCTCATTTTGATTCGTCGGGGGATAATCTGCTCTTTAGAAATCTTCGTATTCACGGTCTGAGTTCGAGAATGAAGTAAAAATGCTGATTAATGCTTGCGTTGAGGAATAGGATCGTGTCAGAACCGGGTA
>NC_051404.1:36330947-36331068 GCF_015228065.2 Penaeus monodon
AAAGACGTTCGGATTATGGCGCCCGACATCGGAGTCTATAGAAAGGAGGTGTGGGAAACGCACTTTTCAAAACAACGTAATGCGGTACTGTGTGCGTGGCTCAGTTCTGTTCTTTCTGTCC
>NC_051404.1:36331510-36331610 GCF_015228065.2 Penaeus monodon
GAGCTGAGGATACGTGGGGTTGCATGTGCCGGTGGCGATGATGGGGTTGCATAATCAACGGGCCTGCGTTCCCTACACCAAGGACTCGGTTGCACGCTCA
>NC_051404.1:36332003-36332179 GCF_015228065.2 Penaeus monodon
CACACGCGTAATGTTTCAAGGTTAAACCTCGTCCATATGTTGGCATTCCGTCGTCCCCCATTCCCCAGTGGTTAGCGGGAGGACTGCGTAGAAATGAAGATCCGATCTGATGTGAATTTACGTTGCGCGGACCGAGTTGGGTGTCCTCGAATAAAACAGATGGAGGTTTTGTATTA
>NC_051404.1:36332240-36332431 GCF_015228065.2 Penaeus monodon
GCGGTGGTGGCGAAGGTTATTATGGAGTAGCAGTGCTAATATTATTACTATTGGTGAGGGTACTCTACAAAGCCAAAGGGGTAGTCACGTGTCCGCTCAGCCCGGCAACGCTCGCTGGCACGTGAGGGCGGTACCGCAACGCCTCGCCCGTGTTGCGAAGCGGAGATTGGAGGGAAGGGGGATTAGAATGA
>NC_051404.1:36332646-36332772 GCF_015228065.2 Penaeus monodon
GAAAATGAGGTGGGTTGAGATGGCTTCTGCCTGGATGTGTTTGTCATGAAAGAAAGTCCTGTTGCTGACGAGAGATTAAAGACGGTCACTTCAACATTTTCGTACCCACAATCCGTTCAGAAAGTT
>NC_051404.1:36332946-36333198 GCF_015228065.2 Penaeus monodon
TGTTATGATTTTTTTATATGCATTTCTCATTTCTTTTTCATTCCGTCACAACCGAAGAGTTTTTTTTTTCATTCTCTCTCTCGTCAATGATTAAAGTGTTTACCAAGTAAGAAGTCGAGCACCCGAAAGGGCCCGCGATGATGGTCAAGGGCACCGATGTTGCGGGGTCGATATCGCCCATGAATAAATGATACACACAGGGTGCCGTGTCGACACCACCCCCGGACGCCCGCCTTATCGAGATGCAGTTAC
>NC_051404.1:36333221-36333364 GCF_015228065.2 Penaeus monodon
GCAAATGCATAAGGTGTGGATGAGAGGGATTGTGTAGGATGTGTGTAGATATTGTTTTGAGCGAATTACGGTTTTCTTCTAAGGTTGAGGAGGGGAAGGAGTAAAAGTCGGTCTTTTACGTATGGGTTCAGGCTGCCCCTGAT
>NC_051404.1:36333462-36333649 GCF_015228065.2 Penaeus monodon
GGTAGCATGAGAAACGCAGTTTTGGTGTAGGGGAATAACTGTACGCGGTGCCAAAGGAGGGGGAATGGCGGGGGGGGGGGGGCAAATCACTGCCATGGTGTTACGGGCGTGTGTAATGCGTTAGTGGGAACAAGGTGCGCGATTTTTAGCTCTGTGAGGGTGAGCGTTTTGAAAGAAGAAATAGTCA
>NC_051404.1:36333939-36334377 GCF_015228065.2 Penaeus monodon
TCACCTGCGATTTTGCTCCACGGACAGAAAGAGCACTCGTTCGAATCCGTACAAATAAAAAATAAAACAGACCAGTGCTTCTAAGAAGAGTAGCCTTTCGGACAAGTTTACTTTTCATTATCGTCTAGTAGTGCCGGCGAGGTCCTTAGCGATTTTTGATTGTTCATTGAAAGAGATTAATTAAAGGTACAAAAGAGAGGGTGATATAATGACTCCATGCCTTAATTAGTGGCCCTCCACTTTCATGAGGCGCGTCGATTTATTGCACGAGAAGGTATGTGTGTGTGTGTAGCTGAACCGCCTTGTAGATATTTTGAAATTCTCTTTTGTCTGAACTCACCTGGCCATCAGTCGCAAGCTCGCGATAAGTAAATCCATACAGCTGATTACCGGAGTTACCAGGAGAGTCGAATGTAAGTTGTAGGGGTGAGAGTGTGT
>NC_051404.1:36334573-36334932 GCF_015228065.2 Penaeus monodon
GAGTTGATGAAGAAATATGACAAATATTCGACAGGCCGAAAGACAGGACCGAGGAAGAAACGCTTACATAAGCTAGGTTCCCGTCCCTCCTTCCTTTCTAATACATACCTCCTTTTCCGTGTAGTCCGTAGTCCCCTCCCCCCCACCATATATTCATTATTTTTGACCCCTCACCATCACCCCTCCATCTCCCCCCCCCCTTTACCCCTCCCTCTTCCCTCCCCCCCCCCCCTTTACCCCTCCCCTATATGCGCCTCTATTGCGCAGTAAGCTCTCGGAGTCGCGTTGGCCGCACCTTAACCCTTCGAGGTCGGGTCTGTGCAACGGGGTTCGGGTACTGATTTCGGGCCTTAAATGAG
>NC_051404.1:36335515-36335652 GCF_015228065.2 Penaeus monodon
ACTCTTGGGTCCATGGTTGGGAGGTATGTGTCTTGGCTCCCAACCACGCCTTTGTTTTATTCATTCACCTCATTAATTTCTGCTTACGGACAGTATGCTATCTTGTACTACGTCTTTTCATGCAAGATTAGATTTAT
>NC_051404.1:36335779-36336153 GCF_015228065.2 Penaeus monodon
CCTTTAAAATTACATCCCGCCCAGTTGAAGTGCACCCGAGCCATTGTATACAGGAGCTTCGGTGCATCATCGTACGCCTGGTAGCGGGCGCGGGACCTGCCTGTTATGTAACTCCATACGCGGTGCCAGGTGCCACAGCCAAAACTCTCGGGCCTCTCAAACGGTGGGTACGAACTGTGAAGTAGTGGCGCGGCGGAAATATATCTTGTAGGATGGCTATGGCGGATGTAAACCTAGTGCTGGAGGGCCAACGAGGGAGAGTTGGGATTGAGGAAGACAGATGGACGATTTGTGCGTGAGGAGGGCAGTGTGTATTAATGATATTCGTCACGCATTCACAATCGGGAATTTAAAATCAGCTTGAAAACATACCG
>NC_051404.1:36336230-36336462 GCF_015228065.2 Penaeus monodon
GGCGAGAGCGGAAAGCGTGGCGACACTGTCTATAGCCCACAGGAAAACCCTATTTATATAAATAAAGTCACGGCTGTTCAGGACCCCCAACTTTATCACTCGGTTAATTTCCTTTTATTTCGATAAGTAAAGGTCATTTTATGTAACGACAGCGACGTGAGTATTGTTAAGTCGAGCGTTGCTGAGGCGGAGGTCGGAGGAATCGGTTAGTTTCAGTCGCGGCGCTGTTCTC
>NC_051404.1:36336484-36336552 GCF_015228065.2 Penaeus monodon
TCTTTGGTGGCTCTTGCCTGCACCGGCGATTTTCTATGCGCGTGCCCGTAGAGAAAACGGTTGAGCCG
>NC_051404.1:36336765-36337062 GCF_015228065.2 Penaeus monodon
AACTCCGTTTACATAACTCCATCAACATTCCGGGAAAGACAATATTGACAAGCAGCGGATTGTGAGAGCGCAGTTTGTGTCTTAGAATCATGGCTGCCGGCAGCGGGGGGAGGGGAGGGCTGTGAGACGGGGGTGAGGGAAGGGGGTCTTAATGGTATCCCCCTTCCCCAGCTTTCCCTACAACGCCCCTAGACTCTTAGCGAGCCAGCGAGCCAGCCCCACTCGCACAGCGCTTCACATGGCGCGCGTCCTGTTGGCGTATTCGACGCACTTGTCTGTCGTCGAGTTTCTCGCGCC
>NC_051404.1:36337103-36337173 GCF_015228065.2 Penaeus monodon
CCAATTTTTGTATCTCTATAAATCAAGATCTCGTTTCATTTAAACCTTGTTTTGTTCCCGCTTTTCTTAG
>NC_051404.1:36337203-36337540 GCF_015228065.2 Penaeus monodon
ACCATACACACTTTCCTTATTCCCATTTCATCACTTATTCTCTTTTCCACCTCCGTGAAATCGAGCTCATGGAAAAGTTCTAACGATACAAACAGCTGATTGGTTGCATGAGCCCCCCCCCCCTCCTCCTCCTTGGGTTAACTTCTTTGTGTCGTAAAGCTATGATGCAGTTGTTGCAGCGGGTGGTGGGTGAGTGGGGGGGAGGGTGTCTGGGTATCAGCTGAGCGGGCGTGGGCGGGAGTAAGTAGTTGAATTTGATTCTAATTGGCGCGGAAGGTAGTGTGAGTTTTGCGTCTTTTGGTGGAGACGCGAGAGGCAGACAGGACAGACGGAGAAA
>NC_051404.1:36337718-36337811 GCF_015228065.2 Penaeus monodon
TCCCGATGAGTTGCGCTCTCCATGATGGCAACAAGCGCGGCGGAACTCAGTTACCGTCTCTGCCGCGTAAAGCCGTCAACCCTCTCTCTCCCT
>NC_051404.1:36338100-36338195 GCF_015228065.2 Penaeus monodon
CCTCCCGGAAGCGCGTCTCCGGCGTCGGTCGCGCTAGGTTGCCCCGGCGACTCGGCTCTTGCGTTGCCGGTTCGAGCATTTCGGTTGTGCGTGGG
>NC_051404.1:36338237-36338482 GCF_015228065.2 Penaeus monodon
AAGGGGGGGGGGGGCTGAGTTGTGAAGAGTTCGAGGATCTAAGTGAAAGCCCGTCCTCGGTGCATGCGCTTGGAGGATGTTGCCATGATGGCGAGCGGAGGCGAAGTGCGCAACAGCAGATCCCGCCGGACTTGTTACGTAACGAGGAAAACGCCGCGGTTAATATTCGGGCGTAGTTCCCTGCTGGCGGTCCGGGAGCAGCCCTTTTTTTTCGGGGCTTTGTTCTCACGCACTTCTTTGGGCTT
>NC_051404.1:36338763-36338914 GCF_015228065.2 Penaeus monodon
TCATGGACCTGAGTGATGGTGTGTGTGTGTATATATATGATTCGTACAAACAGACTTTCGATAAATTTGAATTATGTATTAAGTCGGGTATTTTGCTCTGAACCTTAATTCTAAAATAGATAGTTTTGAGAATATGAAAGAGTATATAATT
>NC_051404.1:36339157-36339313 GCF_015228065.2 Penaeus monodon
CTCATACCAGGAACTGAACAGTACTTCGTAAAGTATTTATCTGAGCCTTGAACATTCTGGAACATTCCTCTCCGTTTAACTTGGCGATGTTCCTTAATTAGAACAGTACAGTGAAATGAATGGCAAGTGAGTCAATTTGATTACATTTTTTCGTGC
>NC_051404.1:36339393-36339796 GCF_015228065.2 Penaeus monodon
GGAGAGAGTAACAGCGGCTGCTGGATTATTATTAGATCAGTAAAATATCATCATAGACCTCTGCTCCAGAATTAGTGATCTACGGGACATACGCACGCGCGCGCGCACATATGTATGTACAGATATGTGTATTTATTTATTTGTAAAGTTATATATGAGCGGTGATGGAGTAACGCTAGAAGCAAAACCGTCCTAATCGTCAGGAAATCAAGATTGGCGGCGTTGGTAAGAGTAAGAAGGACATAACGAGCGAACTGTTCTGGGGGGGGGGGGGGTTTTACGGGAGCGGTTTCGTAACGCGCCCGATTTACCGAAGGTTTCCCGGGTCCGATGTGCTTGCCAGCGGGTCGTACGGGGGTGAGGGGGGGGGGGAGGCAGAGATCGTCAGTGGAACGAGAGGAGT
>NC_051404.1:36340097-36340525 GCF_015228065.2 Penaeus monodon
CTTATCTTCCTCCTCTTCCTCCTCATCATCTCATTTTTTTCTTGTCGGCCTTCATTACATCTTTTATTTGAAGATGTTCTGTACCTCGAGCTATCGCCTCGGCGCCCTCTTCTCGTGTCAGTACATTTACCCCGTGAAATGACGATTGAAATAACACGTGGGGAAAAGTGTAACGGCTTGAGGAGAAATACTGAAGTTAATTATAAAGAGTTGGCAGCGTGGGTCGTGTTGCATAAAGCCCATCGCGTAGAAAGCATTTGTTTGTTGGTTTGTTTGCCTCTGTGAGATGCGTGGGTGTTCTTGGTCTGACTCGTTTCTAAAACCCGTTTTAATGATGATATTCTCCCGGGTGTGTTGGCATTATAGCACTCTTTCGCCCCCGCGTGGATGTCCGTCAGTCCTCGAGTAGGGTACGAGATTTTAAAAAT
>NC_051404.1:36340641-36341300 GCF_015228065.2 Penaeus monodon
ATCGGAGTTGGACTAAGCCAAGTGTTCTCTAAGTGGTCGTTATCGACTCCCAGGGGTCGATGGGACCATCCAAGGGGTCGATGAATAGCCAGGGGGTCGAAAAGGGGGTAGGTGAATTTTTATTGGGGTCGAATTTTAAACTCAATAATAAATTGTAAAAGTATGAAGTATTTTTGATACCGATAGATGCTTAAAATTACAATTAATTCCTTTAATTCAGACAGTAAGTCAACATTTCAGTAAATCATCAGAAATTTAAAGCTTAGGCAAATTACGTTCAACCCTCCCCCCCCCCCTTCAGCGTCTCTCGCATTATATATTTTCAGCTCTGCGTTGTCCGTGAACTGATTATTGTGGCAAAGTTAAAATCTTGGTTTAGTAGACATAATGCTGCCGTTTCCTTTTCATCATATTGTATTTCAAGTATTAATTCTCATTTTTGATTTTGTCTTTTTTATCCTTGTATTAAAATCTTAGGGGTCGATAGGAAATATGAAGCTCCATTAGGGGGATTGACGAGTTAAAATGTTGAGAACTTCTGGACTAAGCCATGACCTACGCCAAGGGAAGAGCGTAGTACCCCCTCGCCTTGAGTCCAAGGTCCTCCGTTTTCTATTCCTCCACGAGGTCGGTGTTGCCACCTTGGAGCGCCCAGGGTG
>NC_051404.1:36341362-36341649 GCF_015228065.2 Penaeus monodon
GCCGGTATAATAATCGTCAGTTGTGGTATCATGAATATTTGCTGCGATTCAGTGCGAACGTGGTAGGCCTATTTATGGATGTTTAGATGCTGTGAGGACTGTCCAGTAATTGATGACGTGTCCTCTTCGTCATAGGAAGAAGCGTGATCATTTTCTTCTTTGGGTAAAGATTCAGATCGTGTTTTTGCAACAGTCTTAAGGATTTTTTTCAGTCTTACACTATGTTTTATTTTATATCTATGAATACATATTTGGTCATCAATATTTATGTATTTTAATATCGGTAT
>NC_051404.1:36341774-36342013 GCF_015228065.2 Penaeus monodon
GGCATTTAGAAATAAACTACCTTTAAGGAAGATCTGACCAAGGAACAGCATTCTTACCGCGTGTTTCTCTCCCCCAGCTTGCCGCCCGTCGCGGGAGGCCTGGAGGTGGAGAAGGAGGTCCTGAGCGCCATCGAGGCCCGGGGTAGCTCGGTGGTCAACGTCACCATCAGCCCCGCGCGGGTCCTCGACGACGGGGTCCACAACGTCCACAGGAAGGTCCTCACGCAGCATCTGAAGGG
>NC_051404.1:36342080-36342221 GCF_015228065.2 Penaeus monodon
AAGCTGACGCATTTCTTAGGCGCCAGGGAATTCTTCAACAGCATCTCGAGCAAGAACTTCACGCGCATCCACAGCGGCCGGGCCATTCAGCTGGTGGAGGGAGAGGCCAGGGAGAGGGACGCTGGGCAGAGGCAGGGTAGT
>NC_051404.1:36342293-36342507 GCF_015228065.2 Penaeus monodon
ACGAAACCCAGTGACGTAAGGAAGAGACCAGGGAAGGAGAAGGGCCAGGAAGATGTCGAGAGAGGCAAAGAGAAGGAGAGAGGGAAGGAAGGAACCAAAAGTCGCGAAGGAGGTCTGAGGGAGAAAGAGAGAGAAAGTGAGGACCAAGGCAAGGACTCGGTGGAGCAACAGAGCGAAGGTGCACAGCCAGAAGACGGCGATGACAGAGGGACCA
>NC_051404.1:36342546-36343384 GCF_015228065.2 Penaeus monodon
TGAGTGCTGATGCTGACCATGGTTACGAGGAATCGGAGGAAACGAAGGAGAAGAAGAAGCAAAGGGAGGTCAAGAAACCCCTAGACACCCCGACCCCAGTGCCGGAAGCGAGAGCAGAGAGCGACGGCAGTGAGGACAAACAAGCAGAAGAGGTTACCGATACCGAACCGGAGGAAAAGAAGGAGAAAGATATCGGCACCGTAGAAGAACCAGAGAAAACGGACCTGGGCGAGGAGGAGAAGAAGAAGAAGAAAAGAAAGGAAGAAGGGCAAGAGAAGGAGAAAGAGAAAGGCCCGGGACCAGAGGAACAAAGAGCAGAAGCAGGTAAAGAGGAACCCCAGGACGCTGTGAGTGACAAGAAAGACTCTGAAGAGGAACCCAGTGAGGCGACAGAAGAGAAAGAGAAGACGAAAGACCAGGCAGAAGAGGAACAGAAAGAAGAGCAGAAGGAGGAAATCTCCAGAGGGTCTTCGAAGGAAGAGGAAAGCCAAGACAAAGCTGAAGACGCGAAGGAACACGAGGGCGAAGACAAGAAGCAGAAAGAAACAAAAACTGCCAAAGAAAAGGAAATAGACGAAGAGAAAGGAGAGAGGCCGACGACCAACATCACAAAGGCGGACAGAGAAACGGGAGATCAGGAGAAGGCGAAGAAGAAGCAACAGGCAGAATCCGCGAAGATCAAGAAGACGAAAGAGGGAGCAGAAGAGGGCAAAGCGGACAAGAAAGAAGAGGAGAAGAGTCCCGATACCTTGGAGACGTACAGCCAGTTTACGCAGAGGGTCAACGCGGAGAAGAAAAATGACGGTAGGGAAGGACCTTGCAATAACCTTTTGTCCGC
>NC_051404.1:36343440-36343557 GCF_015228065.2 Penaeus monodon
AGGGTTGTTAGTAATAGAGAGTTAGCCTTCTTTCGAGGGTTAATTCTGTGCTCCTTGGATATAGATGAAATATTTATCTTCTGTCGTTCATTTGATGTTTATTTGTGTCAGTTGTCT
>NC_051404.1:36343913-36344187 GCF_015228065.2 Penaeus monodon
ACCTGCATTCGATTCCTTCGCTCCGACGCAGTGCATGACAGCGGTGCGAAAGTGAAGAGCAAAAACTACGCATCACCTGACTGTGGCTCGAAACTGATGTCTGCCAATCCGGAAGCCACACACGCGTCGAAGGTAAATGCGCGGTCGTGCTTTAGCGGACGGATTCGGTCTTTTGGAGTTGGTTTGAGATTAGAGAGAGAGTGAGAAAAAAAAGAGAAAAGAGATACTCGGTGTGCTTTTTCGAATGTGTTGATTCGTCGTTGGTCTATGCCTT
>NC_051404.1:36344225-36345002 GCF_015228065.2 Penaeus monodon
TAACGTCGAGGAAAGTTCATGTCTTGTGGAATGACCTGTGATAATGTATTTTTCTCCCCCTACCCGCAGGTGATCCATTCAAACAGGGATGAGTACATGTTGAACAAGTGCAGGGACAAGATTTGGTTCATTATTGAACTCTGCGAGAGCATCCGACCACAAAAGGTGAGCTTGTTTAGGTTCCCTTTTTTATGTCATTTTTTATTTAAATGTTATTAATTTATTATTCTGTGTTTTGTGAGTGCGCGTGTGTAATAAACCGTATTCAAATCAATCGAAAAAAATGGACGTGTGTGTGATTGTATTATAATTAGGACCTCATCCTCGCCATACCACTCGCAATTAATACCTCCTTCTCCCTTTCTCTTCAATCCGCAGTTTGACATTGCCAATTTTGAACTCTTCAGTAATTTACCGAAGGAAATCCAGGTATCGGGAAGCCACCGCTATCCGTCGCGTGATTGGTCTTCTCTGGGGCGGTTCACGGCGCAGGAGGGCAACCGCGGCGTCCAGTCCTTCCACGTGGACACAGAGGACTTTTACAAATACGTCAAGGTAAGGATGGCGAGGGGGCGGGATCCTAGGGTAGTCCTGGGGGGTCCTGGGGGTTCTGGGGATGGGGGTGATGTGGGGAAGGGGGAAGGGTTTGAAGGGAAAGGGGTATGGGAGTATACTTTCTTATTTTTTAAATTTAGTAATTAATGTTTGTTTTCTATATTTTTCTTTGGTTTAGTGTAAGTTAAGTAGGAAGTGTATAGATTTATGATGTAGAAGCTA
>NC_051404.1:36345036-36345214 GCF_015228065.2 Penaeus monodon
GATACTTCTCCATAGGCCAGAGGGTGGGGGGTACATATTGAGCCCTTTGATTGTTGTAACATCATTACAATATTAATAAGAGATCTTTGTGTTTCCATTGTCTGTGTTTTACATTTTTCCCCAATGCTAATCCATCTGTTTGATCTTTTTTCCCCGCCTTTATTTCTGAGATGATGAT
>NC_051404.1:36345249-36345486 GCF_015228065.2 Penaeus monodon
GACAAGCATCCAAGACACTCCCTCAGCATGTCTTCGAACAATGAGCCCTGACAGGTCTTCATAGAGGCTCTTAGTTCCCTTCTTCCCTTTGCTTGCTCATTCACTCACTTATTCTCTTACTCTTAAATCATTTAATCTCTTCTCTGCACACTCAGGAACCCAATTATACATGCAGTTACTTTTGTGGAATCACTCCATTGTTCCTTTACACATAAATTCATTTGTTCATTTACACAT
>NC_051404.1:36345656-36345848 GCF_015228065.2 Penaeus monodon
CCCCTCTCCCCCTCTCTCTCTTTTTCAGTTTTTCACATATTCATTCTGCATGCATGTATGCATTTCTTATCTCTGCATATATATCTATGTCTCTGTGTTTTTATATAAGTGTATGTGCTTGTGCTAATTTTTCAGATAACTATTTGGATGTCATGTGGTGTTTATAATAATTTTACAATGTTATATGGATTT
>NC_051404.1:36345888-36349794 GCF_015228065.2 Penaeus monodon
CATCATCATTATTGCTTTGCTTTCCAGGTTGAAGTCCTGAGTCATTATGGTTCGGAATTCTTCTGCCCAATATCTCTTTTTCGCATTTACGGTCTGTCTGAGTTTGAAGTCATTGATACAATAGAAGATGTTAGTGAGGACAGTGAAGACAGCGAAGAAACTTTCACAGAAGCAGTGGACGAAGAAATTTCTGGAAAGAAGCACAAAGGTAATATGATCATGGAGATAGAGATCAAAATCCACACCTGATGTTCACCGCAAATTTCTATTTGCAGAATCTCTGGTTAGCTAACAAGGAGGTTAATAAGATTGAGTTACTAAAGGCTGACAGTGGTGTAATGTTAGCACTATCCTGTAAGAGAATACACACAATACACAATGGAAGTGATTGTATTTCAGTGAATAAGATTAACTTTATAAACTGCAAACATCTTTGGTGCTTTTGTACAATATACATATATAGGTCTTTGATTCCTTGTGTTCAAATGTTTTTATGCCTTTCCTGAGAATATTTGTCAGTTGGAGTTGTAAATAAAACATTTAAGAATGTAAGACTTGAAGTACAGTTTCTCTATTTATTCCATCTTTTTGTCACAGATGAAGGAAAGCCAAGTGTGATCCCAGCTGTACTTAAGAACATGTTTACTGGAGTCTTAGATGTCATCAAGAGAGGGTATAGACCAAGCAGCATCTCCACAGAACCAGATGAGAGATGTTATTCCCTTCACCCCAAGTTTGCAATGGAAAGTGGCATGTGTTCAATGGCTGGAACCCTTAACTACATATTATCTTGCTACAAAATGGAGTACGAGGCCCTCATGTTACAGCCCTTTGTTTCGTCCACCGTTAAGAATTCAAGCTTTTGTCGCAGGCTAGCTTCAGTAATGTGTGCAGAGCCTGAAGTCAACGATAGTGTTGTTTATGATACTGTTTGTAATAACAGTTATGTATGTGTTATGTTATCCCCAAAGCACGTGCTGGCCATGTGCTTTATGCAGGATCCCAGAATAGTTGATAGCCAGACAGCTTGTGACCCCAGTGATACTCATCTGCCTGAAAATTTCTCAACAACGTCTTCAGATATTATGACAACCTCAAAGCAAATTCCATCATATGTAAAAAATGCAGTGATCAATACATCCAGTATAACAAGAGCAGATGCCACAGATGCAAACATCAGTAGGCCCTCCGGAAGTTCAAGGGCTGAAGCTCGTTGAAATAGAGGATGGTCAGGCACCAGCGGAGTTAGACTTGGAGAAATCAGATGAAGCATCCCAGACCCCTTCCCCTGACAGTGGACCAAGTCAGCCCCAAAAGGTAGCAGCCAAAGAACCCAAGGCCAGTGGAAATACAGTTCAGGAGAAGGTGGCAAAGGAGACGGAATCTGACTCCTCTGCAGGGGAAACCCTGGAGCCCATGGAGGTTGAGGGCTCAGGATTTGGAGAGGTAAACTTAGAGGAGGAGGAGTTTGCCCCTAGTGAGGAGCTTGCTACAGTGGCCCCTCCTCCTTCCTCTACCCCACCTCCAGTTGAGCCCAAGCAACTTTCAAGCTCACCAACAAACAAAGAATCAATTGTAGTTCGATTATCTAATAAGATTAAGGTAAAAAAAATTTCTTCTTTTATAGTTAGTATGTTTTTAGAAATATATTTTACCTTCATGTAGTGTAATGAAAAATGGTCAGATAGCCAGGAATACTCAACATGGGAAATTTATATTTTGCATTCTCAAAGCATGGTATTTAGTATTACAGCAGATTAATCAACTGTATTTACAGGCCCTGGAGTACAACATGTCAATCAGCAGTCAGTACCTTGAGGAGTTGAGCAGAAGATACAAGCGACAGATGGAGGAAATGCAGAAGCAGTTTAATCTCACTATCGCTGCCTTGAATGCCACATCCCGCCAGGCCTATGAGCGGGACCAGGAGCACCAGAGGGACATCAAGAGCCTGGAGGAGCAACTTGGGAATGTGAGCAACATCCTGGAAAAGCTTGTGGAAGAAAGAGAGACTCTGGCACACACAGTAGTGGAGCAACACTTGCTACTCATGGTGGTGGAAGTTGTGGTACTGTGTGTGGTGTTCACTATTTGCCACAGGAGGAGGATTGCTGATATAAGACAGGAAAATGGAGCTTTAAATGAAAGGAGAGCACAAGTGAGTATAACATTCTGTGGCTTCAAAAGAGTTCAAATGGGCTTATTAGATCATTACCTATTTGTGGCTTATTTCTTTTGTTTATGAGATTATTCCTATTCTTATTTCATGATGTTTCCCAAACAGACCCCAAGTGAAGACCCTGAAAGTCAAATTGGACATGAGAGCAGAAGATGCAATTTTGAAGACCAGATACCCAGTCGAGTGAGAAGACGGTCAGTAGACAGTATCACCAGGGAGAGAGCATCTCGGCCACGTCGACGAAGGCCCAGTGAAGAGGCACTCAATATATCAGGTGAGTGGATTAAGCATATATTTAGAGCATATTGTATATTTTTTCCTCAAGGATGTGGAAATAAATATGAAAAATATAAGTCAAATATAGATCTGCTTTCTTAAAATAGTAAAGTATTTGGGCATTGTGTATTCCAATTAACACCTTCACCGCTTAACAGGTACATATCAAGACCTTCTCATCATCGAGCCAGCTATCCCTATCTTGATGGATTCAATGGTAGACCACAAGAAGAAGAGGAAGTCGAGCAGCGGAACACTGAAGAGGTCAAAGTCCAATGCCAGCATAGTGGAAAATTCCACCTTATCCTCCAGGAGAGCAAAACGTATAGAGAAGCTTAACAAGTCAAGTGCAGGAGTACTATTCTGCGGGGACAAAAGTGAGTCATGTTCCACACCCATCACCCCTCTGTCATCTCCAGACTCACCAGATATATCTGGGATACCTTATGAACCATTCTATAATGAACAGGACAGTGTGTTTTATGAAATGTTGGAGGAAGGGGACCCTTGCATTCCGAGGCCTTTTATCAGTGAGTTAGAGCCAGGGGGGAAGGTGTTAGTTGACACAGAGCCAGTAACTTCTAAGAGACATTCTTTACCTTGTTGCACTAACTGTGATAGCCAAAATAAGAAATCTGGTAAACTTTCTAAGTCAATATCTCTATGCAGTGCATCAGAAAGTAATAAGAGTGGGAAGGAGAAGGGCAAAAAGGTTAAAAAGATCAGGAAGACAAAGGATAATAATGTAGAAAATAGGTATTTTAGTTCGCAGGGATTAGATCAAGACAGGCTTAATGATCATGATGAAGTTTTTTCCATGACTAATGGAACATCATATGATTTCCAAGGCCATCCTAATGAATTTTATCCTAATGGACACAGCAGTGTGCACTTCAGCGAAGATACAAAAATAAATGGTGAGCATGGTCTCTTTTACAGTTATACACCAAATAGTGTATATGCAGATGGCTATGCAAATGGCATCGATTCTCATACTCCATTATATGTGGGAAAGAACTTTATGTACACAGATCATGATCGGTTACTTGTGAGTGAAAGACAAAAGGTCATTCCAAAAGCCAAGACAAAGGTAAAGCTCCGGTCAGATAACTGGGAATGGTACTCATCACAACACCCAGGGGGAAGCAGCAGCGAGACAGTGAGCACATGCAGTGACTCCAGCAGTAGGAGTCGAAAATTTAAAAAAGAGGAGGGGCAGGTGCCAGGGGATGTATCCAACACAGAGAAGAAAGTGAAGAAGAAGAAGTCAAAGGTGAGATCACCAGTTTTAACAAAGGAAGATGCTATACCAGAAAGAGATACAGGAACCTGACCAATTAACTGCTGCCAGCGTTGCCATTGTATTGTTCTCCTCGGACAAAGATTACCTTTGTGAGATGCGCTGTGGGAATTAAAGAGGATATTTCAGCAGGCTACTGACTATTGTTTTT
>NC_051404.1:36349943-36350553 GCF_015228065.2 Penaeus monodon
GTTGTATTTATTTATAGGCTTCATATTGAGAAGGAATTTTTGTAAGTGTTTCACTTCAGTGTTTGCTCAATGTCTATGGTAATTTTTGTATTTATTAGGTTAACATTGTGAGATTATGACTATTTTGTGAAATTGAAAGAAAATTTTGGTTATATTTTTACTTTTCCTACGTTGTTACATTGACTGCTGCCAGAGTATATGATATTAACTAGCCCATTTTTACTCTTAGACCAACTATATAACAGAAGTATGAGATAGAGGTGGATCGCCTGTAATATGTCTTGTTTTACCTTCAAAGAATGCAGAAGGAACCTATATACAGATACCCACCACATGGTTGACAGTTCCTGTAGTGTAGCCATGAGTATCCTCAGTCAAGACAGACAAAGATATGGGATATCTTGTCAGGGACTATTATTCATTACACTTAGGAATCGGAATGCAAGTATTACCCCCTTGCTAGTCATGTCTTAGGATTTGTTTACCTATTGCTGAGATAAAAAAGAAAAAAAAATACACCTAGAAGTATTAGAACTCTCTTCTAAGAAGAATTGTGCACCAGATAGTTTCTCTTTCCCCTCCCCAAGTGTTTTTCTAACATTAGAGCTAC
>NC_051404.1:36350579-36351584 GCF_015228065.2 Penaeus monodon
TTACAATATTTGTAGATTGTAACTTCAAAGTGTATTTTGATTTTGTGTCTGTGAGCAAAGGAAGGTATGTGAGTTAATGATGAACATTCCTGATTATATCTGTTGTATTATTAGATAATCAGATAACTATTTTATATGACTTCTCAGATGTTTTAAGATGTTATTTCAGTGTAATATTATTTCTTTATTGAACTAAATGACCATTATTTTCTTTATTACGTCCATCCATCCACTATTTCACAAGCACAGATACACAAGTATGCATAGACAATTGTATACAAAAACTTATATATGAACACACACATACACAAACCTAATGCCCAATTCCAGTCGCATGCAGTGTTCCTTATTAAGTTCTGTAAACAGGAAAAACAGTCATAAGGATTGCCATACAAGGTCCAAAATATTACTTTACAAAGTTTGCAGTTTTAGCAAAAGTTCTCTCATGATAGTATATATGTTGGCTTAGTATTGTAATTAGATAAAAGTTCTTAATGCATTGTTATGGTTTTATAATCTGTGAATCATCCAGGATTACATTTTTAATTTCTTGCCAAGGGAGGTTGCATGTGTCAACATAAATGTCTTTATATACTGTTTCATGACAGACTCACACGTGCCCACTCACTCACACAAACATATATTATCTTTAAGCACATGCAATAGTTTATAGGAGTTCTACTTGGTACAGAGACAGTTATCAAAAAAGTTTTACTGATTTCTGTTATTTTACCTGTTTTGCAGTCAGTTATTTGCTTTGAGGAATTACATAACGATGGAAATCAGTGAGTATATTGCAAAGGAGTGATATTAAGCAATTGCTTCAGCTCTCTAATGCCTACTGACTTACTCTTTGCTTTGTGTTCAGACCTCTCTCTCTCATAGGCCAGAATGGCTTGTTAGCAGTGGTGTTGAGCTTACTCAAACAAGCTGCAATGTCTGGCACAACAAGGCAAGTCATAGATTCTGCTGGATTTAAGGTTGCCCATTAGAAATTGCAGATTT
>NC_051404.1:36351659-36351906 GCF_015228065.2 Penaeus monodon
AGCTAAAAGGAAGATTAATTACTAATTCTAAATAGATATTGTAGAAACTAGTGTAAAGTGTATTAAGTTTTTTTTTTTTCCACCTTTTTTGGCAAATCACATTTTTTAGTCATATTTAAAATGTAGTCATGCATTTAACTTTCCTTATCAAAGGTTGAAGTAGTATTGTGGATATGCATCTTGTTTACGATATAGTGATAAGCCTAATTATTTTAAAAGTTTTGTTGTAACATTTAAAGATGATCAG
>NC_051404.1:36351951-36352042 GCF_015228065.2 Penaeus monodon
GCAAACCTAGACAACATGCACATAGTACTACTTCCTGACACATGGAATATGATGATAGTTGCAATATATTTCGAGATCATTCCACTTCCTC
>NC_051404.1:36352104-36354373 GCF_015228065.2 Penaeus monodon
CAAAAGCATATTTACAAATAAAAGATGAATGGTGCAAACAAAGACTAGTGGAATTTATGCTCCGTTGTTCCTCTTTGGTTTTACCTTTAATTTCTAAAGCTTATTGAGTTGAAGTAAAGCTTATTCATTTCTTTTTTAGGCTTTTCAGGTGAACAGAAAAAGACGAATATTTCTATCAATAACAGACAGTGGTAGTAAAAGCAGGTCATTCATCCTTTCTTGAATTGTATATTTCTGGAGGACATACTGGTGAAAGCCTTATATTTTTTTAAAAATTTGGTGTGAATTCAGAATAGAATGGTTAGAGAATGTTTGACTTTCTGGCATCTGCCAAAGGAACTGACAGTCTGAGGCACTGCTCTGAACAAATTATAAATGGGAACTATTTATGTCATAAGTTTAGTTGTTACTTCCTTTGTATGTTACCTGAGACCACTGGTTAATTGACTGCTAAAAATTTGCATAGACTTTGATCTTGGGTTAAGTCCCATGCGTTATTTTATTTTTCATTTATTAAAGTGTACTAGTGAAAAAATATGTTTTGTTGTATTGATAATTAATAATCCTTTTCATTTCTAAGGACTTGTATTCAAATTTCTTTGTGAAATGTATACTAACAGACTATTTTTCTTTTTTTTCCTACTGTATCAGCCATTCTAGATAATTTGTTGAATTTTAGGATATGCAAGATGCTGTTCATGTTGGTTAAATTAAAGGACTTTTTCAATGAAGAATTGCAATGACCAGCTTGAATATCTTCACATGATTATTGCCTGTGCGTTGTGAGTTGTTTAATCATCAGAGCTGACATAAAATCTACCCTCCTCATATGATAAACGATATGCTATTTTTCCCACTAGCCAAAGGGTGCTTCCTCTTGGTTTCTAGTCACAAGGTAGGTGGGGAGAATAGCATATCATTGGGAGGAAAAAGAAGCTCTGACTGTACCATTTGTATCTGAAAACCTTGTGATTATTTATATATATACACTGTATGTCCATGCATAGGAGTGCATGTCATCTTCTGTGAAATAAGTTTTTAAATGCACACATATCTTGACACATAATTATACACATACCAGTTTTTGTGCATGTAGAGGTGTATGAGTTTGTGTACACTGCATCTGTACATCACTCTTACTGTAAAACAATATTGGCAATGTGAGAAATAGATATATCACTAGTATGCCAGTGATATTTTTTTCAATTATTTATATTGTACTTACAAGAAACTGTCTTCATCATGTGTTTAGGTAGGATTTAGATATTAAAAATATCCTAAGAAGAGGTGCAGAGTTCTGTGGACAAGAAAGAGAAAATGCTACGAGATAAAAGGCTCTTGTGCAGTGACGGTAGATCATTTTTCTGGGTATTGCAATCTTAGAGACAACTTGGTAGTCATGGATGGGAGTGAGCAGCTTTGATTTAGGACATTCTTGTTTATAATGTTGAGTACTGTGTATTTCTTCTCTTCTTTTTTCTTAAAACTCTTACAAATATTCTGAACTGTAACTGTGAGACACTATATATGTACAGGATGCTGAAAATGTAGGTTAGTGTGTTAGTTCACAAATGTGCTGTATATTTTGTATTTATTAATCAGTTAGCATTCATTTCTCTCTTCCTTGATATCTGTAATTAGTTCCAAAAAGATTTGGAAGAAGGCAGACAAATTGTAATGTATATTGTAACATATGGCTCATATACCAAAAAATAAATACAATGAGTTTGCCATTCTTTTCCACCAATTCTTAGTAAACTTTTTTTCCTTTTCTCCCAATATCTTCCAAGAATGAGGAAGATGTGCTTAGTAAAGAAGCTCAGGGGAAGACATCAAGTAATAGGGAAGGGCAAATGGGAATTGGATTGTATGCTTGAAGTTTTCTACTGAGCTTCTTATTGTCTGTTAAACAGATACGAGGCTGATGAATAAAATTTACGTTATAAACCACAAGGATTTATTAACCTTTCCCTGGAAATTGGCATGGAATGTTGTTATACATGGCATGAAGGTTCTTAGGTTAGTATCAAGATATATTCTTTAAATTTTGCAAAAAGATATATAAAAATAAAATGGATAAATAAAATCAATATAATAACATTAATAATGTATTATATCTGTCAGTTTTATTTATCATCATTATGTGATATGTGAGATGTACCTTTCCTTAAATTACTTCTTATTAAAATCTGTAGTAATACCAATAACTGGAATACTTAAAAAGTCCATTTTACTCTAAACAAATAAAAAATATGACACAATAACAGAA
>NC_051404.1:36354664-36354745 GCF_015228065.2 Penaeus monodon
ACTGCCAAAATCTTCTGTCTATTTTTTATCAGATTAGTAATTATGCTCATTACTGTCACCATTATGTGTAGACTTAATAAC
>NC_051404.1:36356874-36356964 GCF_015228065.2 Penaeus monodon
TCCTCGAGCTATTCGATACCGTGTGGGTTTTTTTTTTCTATGTTAAGTTCATCTTTATCTTATGCTCAGCATGAGTCGCATGAATTGAAA
>NC_051404.1:36357133-36357373 GCF_015228065.2 Penaeus monodon
AATGTAAATCCATTTGTGTAGTCATGGGTTTCGATACGAGTGTATGAGTACACTATTAAGAGGTATAAGAATTAATATTAATTAAAATTAATTTACAAATCTCTCGTGGAATATACAAGCTAAGATTTCACTTGCATAATATAGTATTTTCCACATTCTAATGTTCTCTTTTGTTATTTCAAGATTCTCAATTACAATCAATATATTCCATTTCCAATATGGCGGTGAATCTGAGAAAGA
>NC_051404.1:36368629-36369028 GCF_015228065.2 Penaeus monodon
AGATATAGGTAAGACATTTTTATTTCTTATTACGCAGAGCTACTGATATGAAAAATAGAGAGTGCATCAAGACTCCCTCGGCTTTATTTCTGTATTTGTTACAAACCCTTATCTCTACATAATCGATGTAGCACAGGAGAATATACAAGCAGCAATTAAGAGACAACAAAACCAGCCAAGTATAGAATTTTCCTCAGGTTTAATCTAAACCTAGTCAACCTTGCAGCCACTACCAGGCATAGGCATACCGTGCATTTAATTAACAACTTTGGTAACGTCCTGGCTGCAGTACATCTTCCACATTATTTGACCCATGCAAAAAGTAAAAACCATAGTCATTGTAGTTTTCAAGAAATTTATCATCTGTCTATATACTACATATGCATATTCTTGCACGCA
>NC_051404.1:36369140-36369705 GCF_015228065.2 Penaeus monodon
AAAATATCTTATTACACATCATTATCCGTATGAAAAGGGGAAGTTACGTATGTAATATTAAGGGCTTTGGAAATTTTACAAAAAGGGCCTACATCACTTACGCCTGCACCTGTTGCCCTATGCATTTAAATCACAGATTTCATACCCTGCTGGCATAAAAGCATCTGCCATATTATTAGAAACAAACAAAAGATATTTATAACAACCATTATATTATCAAATATATGTAACAATTACCTTGATACTATGTATATATGTGTTTGCCCTTGTAGAAATCTTGATTTGTTTTGAGCTTATTTGTATGCATGCTACATGAATGTTTGTTCATACTTGATTAATTCAAACGTACTGAAAGGGTTTCACAGTTAAAATGCACCTTCTACCAACAGACACACCACTGAGATGACGGAATTTTGACCCGTTTTTTTTTTCCCGCCAAGCAAGAACCGATTATGTAGTGCACTAATGAGAACAACACATCTGCATCAAGTCAAGTTCATCTCACATTCATGCAGACGTGGGAGAACAAGTAAACAAACATGCACTCTAAACCGCGGGTGTCATG
>NC_051404.1:36374190-36374503 GCF_015228065.2 Penaeus monodon
AGAAACCAACCTACCCACAACTCCCCCTAAACCCGTCCTTTAAGCTAGCGACATCGACTGCAACCCAGCAAAAATACCCACAGATTCGCCCAGCGCCAACACACGCAAACTGAACTCCGCACAGGTCACCGGAACCAGGCACAGGCAGGTCCTTCCAAAACCTCTCTCCTTGTCCAGGCTTACGAGTGAGAACGTCACTGGTTAACTATAGTTACTTTGTATTTACTTTGTATTTAGTTCTTGTTAGTTTGTCCGAGTGGATGTCTCTCTGTTTCTGTTTCCTGTTTCTTGCCAGGTCGTAGCAAGGGAGGTC
>NC_051404.1:36375023-36375092 GCF_015228065.2 Penaeus monodon
TTACAAGCCTTGAACCTAAATAGGGTCAGTCATATTGACGTCACCAGACCTTTACTGCGAAAGCAGTTT
>NC_051404.1:36375300-36375461 GCF_015228065.2 Penaeus monodon
TGACTTGGGTTGTAAATTCTCTCCTACAGTCCACAACTTCAGGAGCGACTGAAGGCAAACAACAAGAAACTCTCACGGATCAGTCCGCCTCTGAACAGCTTTAGATGTGTAAACCAATTAGAGAATTTCTCCCCGGTTGTCTCCCTATCGCATATCTGGTA
>NC_051404.1:36375493-36375691 GCF_015228065.2 Penaeus monodon
GATCCAACCATAGTTTCACTAAAGAAGCAAAAAGATATTTTAACAAATGAATCAGATAAATGGCCAACTTTTCTCTTGACGTCAAAAGTAGCCTTTACAAGAGGTGTGAAGGCTTTTCCCTGGTCCGCTTCCTTCCGTGGTCAGGGTTTCCTGATTTCTTTGCTTGTCTGGCTGTCTGTTTGTATGATTTGTACGTAA
>NC_051404.1:36377181-36377342 GCF_015228065.2 Penaeus monodon
TGAGAAAATGAAAGGCTTGTCCAAGCCTGTGAGACTCAGTGACGTCAGAGCAACGTCATCAGACACGAACCTTATAATCAAGTTCGGGGATGACGCCTACTGCCTCGCGAGTATCTACACGTATACGATGTTATTTTACTGTTTATGGCTGAATTCTTCTG
>NC_051404.1:36377432-36377805 GCF_015228065.2 Penaeus monodon
AAGAAGACTAGAAAGTCAAGTACATAAATCTAAGCCTGTGAGACTCAGTGACGTCAGAGCAACGCCATCAGACACAAGCCTGTTCTGTAGACATTTTTTCTCTCTCTCCTACATTTTCTCAGCGTATATTGGTATGCGATATGCTCATGGTTTGTCCTGGTCAAAATAAAGGATTTTGTGGATGTTTTACCAAAGTTATTCTTGCAGGGACACAATGGCCGAGGTATATGCTCTTTTCGACTTTCGCTTACTAGAACGACAGTCTGCGTTCTAGCTTTGTCAGGAATGCAAGTCATCAGCTCGTCCTGATTCTGATTTTCAACTTCGTGTATACATCTGTGAGTTTGTCTGCGTTAATATAGATAGATAGACT
>NC_051404.1:36377972-36378348 GCF_015228065.2 Penaeus monodon
ATTGTGTTTGTATTTGAAACTTCCATTGTTAAATCCCATTATCCCTACCGATCCTGTTCAAAACGAAAATGCGCATACAGCACATAACCCATCTTGCCTTACAACTCCAATCGTGCTTTTAAAACCGTGTAACTATTTCATTCTTTAATTTGTTCAGCATTAGCATTTTGATTGTGCATAAAGCGTCGTGTAAATATTTCGCATCGCAAGTATCGAATTGCATATAATAGATATTGCATTCTTTAACCTGGTCTGCTGACGTCATTCACTTCCCTGTCTCTGTTTCATTTATCTCTTTATCTCTTTTCTTTACCATTTCTTTCGCAATGATTTGTTTTTTATCGTGTGTTCTTCTGCTGTTCTGTATTGGTTGATG
>NC_051404.1:36382400-36382742 GCF_015228065.2 Penaeus monodon
TTCGGTTTAATTTCTCATATGGTAACTGCAATTCTTTTTGGTCATCTCTTTGTACTTTCGTTTTTCTATCGCCTCTTTCTTCATAAAATGTAATGTCCTTCTATGATTTCAAGAAGCTAATATAATCTTTGAAGAAATAGGCCCATGTATGATTCAGAGTAGATTTTTTTTTCCTTATATCTAAATGTTTGAGATTTTTTTTCTCGATAAGAATATGTTCGCAAGTTGAAATGAAACAGTTTTTTTTTTATATACAAAAATGTATTCCATAAATAATGTTCTATTCTTCAGTACAGTAGTTTACTTAAAAAAAAGGAAGGTAGTTATATTGTTTCTTGCTTA
>NC_051404.1:36382778-36383394 GCF_015228065.2 Penaeus monodon
CTCTAATCCTCCCTGTATCTTTTATTTTCATTTCTGCTTTTTAGTATTTTCTTCTTTTCATATTTTCTTTCCTCTCTTTCTTGTGTGCTGTGCTTATCTCTTCCCTTTTATTTCTCTATTCATTTTTTGTATTTATTTTAGTTTATCTTTGTTGTTTTTTTTTATTCATCCTTACTCTTTCTGGCATTATCTTGATTTATGCTTGTTCTCTATTATTATTTTCGTTTATCCTTGGTCTCTCTTGTTATTATTTATCTTGTTTTATTCTATTTGCATTTATCCTTGCTCTCTCTCCCTATTTTCATTTATCTGTTCTCTCTCATAATTTTCATTTAAACTCTTGCTCCCTCTCTCGGTATTTTAATTCATCCTCTACCTCTTTCTCCTTACTTTTATTTATCTCTTCTCTGCCTTATAGACCTTTAAATCGATTATCTCTACATCTCTATTTATCATCATTCTTAGTCTTCTTTTGTGACGTAAGAGGAAATTTATTTTCTTAAATTATGAGAACTTGGAATGTTGCAAAAGCGCCGACGTCATCGTGTTTGCCCGTTTTCCCTTTTCCCTCAGTATTCCGTTTTTCTTTCGTTGCTGAAAAGATGAAATTACATTC
>NC_051404.1:36383730-36383885 GCF_015228065.2 Penaeus monodon
GCTAATACCTCATTCAGCTTTCACTTTATCTACATTCATATATGCCATAGTCAGAGAGCACTTCCCTTACCTGTCCAGATAGAGATAATCATCGTCATCATCGTTACTGTTACAAAAGCCAAGCATTTCCTTCCTAAGTCAAAATCTTTTACGTC
>NC_051404.1:36383966-36384117 GCF_015228065.2 Penaeus monodon
GCGAACGGACGACAGACCTCCACGTTTACGTCGAAAGTGCGTTCAAAACTTTACTGGAAACGTTTCTTGATTTTGCGAACGACGGTCTTTGGGTAATGGCCCATTTTCCTCACGCTCTTCCACCATTTTCGGTTGTCTGCGTCGTGGTCGG
>NC_051404.1:36384258-36384936 GCF_015228065.2 Penaeus monodon
TTGATTTTTTTGATCCCCGCGAGGCGTTGGGAGGAGAGAAGGACTCGTAACGCCTATAGTGACAGGCGCTGTAGGGCGGGAACGTCAGGATGATGAGGGAGGAGGCGTCCATGCCGTATCCCGTCGTGCACAAGGACGCCACTTCCACCGAGCTGTAGTTGTCGTAGCAAGGCATCTCGACGGCCCTCAGTGGCGCTCACGAAGATGATCTGATTACAGAAGCCTTGCTGATTATTAGTCAGTTTCTTGCGATGCTGACTGCACACAAATCTCGGTTGATTAGAGAGATGGTTTGATTGTAGAATTCTTGTGATCTGATCGCAAAATTGGGATACAGATTGCACAGTTTCTTTGCGATATGGATGAACCGGTTCTTGAGATATGGACGAACAAATTCTTGAGATATGGATGAACCAACTCTTGCTCTATTTCACACCTTTTGACTACGATGACGCACGGTATCACTTGAACTTTGACAAAATCACTCTCTGTCTGTCCAACCAACGAGTGCCAGTAAGTTCTAGCAGTGCCCGAAACCCAGTGACTTGGTTTCGCAGACGTGCCAAGCTTTATATGCACCACCACCGGGAAGGGGGACAGGGAGGGGTGGCGAGGGTGGAGAGGGGGTATAGTGGTGGAGAGGTGGGGGAATGGGGTGACTGAAGGTCTCTGGGTGTT
>NC_051404.1:36384987-36385101 GCF_015228065.2 Penaeus monodon
ATGCGAGCCACTGAGCTTATTCTTGTCCCTCTATGAACGAGTGACTGTTGCTCTTCCTAGGAGTGTGCGTAGCATGTCTGGGCAAGTGTTTCCAAGTATGCGTTGTATGTAGAC
>NC_051404.1:36385401-36385777 GCF_015228065.2 Penaeus monodon
TACAATACACCACTTCTCGAAATAATCCATTTTCAGCCCCGTTTCTTAGAACAAGGAAATTATAAATCTATTTCTTGTTTTCTTGCAAGATGTCAGTGAGAAGGTGCTCGAAGAAAACGTAGAAACCGTGGATGTGTTCTATTTAGGCCAACTATTTCTGTCGAAAAGGTGAGGCTGTTGTATGCTTATCACCGTGTGTCATTTTTACTAATCATTTTCTAACTTATTGCTATATATTTGTAGTTGTTATTTTTCGTTCAAGTTAGATTTACCTGGAACTCATTTCTGTTACTATTCTTCCTCGGGTTAATTTTGGTTTAACGTTTAAAGACAGTTTTTGACTTATTTTGGGATGTTGTTACAAGATTAAAGACAA
>NC_051404.1:36386304-36386457 GCF_015228065.2 Penaeus monodon
TCGTTCGTTATTCACACCTCTTTCGAAAATATCTATACTTATCATTATTTCCGCTTCATTTCTCTTTTCGTGTCACTGTTTCATGTTTTCTTTCTGTTTTTCTTCGGCTTCTTCTTCCTTTTAAGTTCCTGTGGCTGATTGCATAAGGATGGT
>NC_051404.1:36386785-36386914 GCF_015228065.2 Penaeus monodon
CGTAGTATGTACGCGTATTAGAATTAATGAATGAAATCATCCTAAACTATAATTGCAGGCGAAAAATAAAAGAAAGTCTTACGTAAATATCATTACCTATAGCAACACCTACAATCCACAATCAACAAC
>NC_051404.1:36387155-36387371 GCF_015228065.2 Penaeus monodon
GAGTCTTGGCACAGAGACCCTCACGCGTCACATACCAAGAACTGATTCATTCCCCTTACAAGATATTATGTCGTCGACGGCTCTGTAAGGAAGCCAGTGGTGCCTGCGTGCTTGTGCTTGGCATACGTGACAGAAAAGGAGGAAAAGAATGTATTTTAAGTAGCTGTGATGTCATTTGCGTCGCGGTGTGTCTGAATTCCGCCCCCCCCCGATCCA
>NC_051404.1:36387511-36387577 GCF_015228065.2 Penaeus monodon
GTCTCTGTACGAAATGTCATTATTATCATCCATTGTATTTTCCTCTCTTCCTGTTTATCAGTAAAG
>NC_051404.1:36387638-36387748 GCF_015228065.2 Penaeus monodon
ATCATTTTACTACGAATTGCTACGTCACTTGAAGCCTTGGCAATAATTTCATTCTTACGAGACCAAATTGCTGAAAGTTTTTTTTCCTTCTTCATTCAATTTTATTCCAT
>NC_051404.1:36388011-36388209 GCF_015228065.2 Penaeus monodon
TCGATCGTATTTCTTTTCCATTCTGTTGCTTCATCACTCTTTCAATGTTATTAATCTCATGTTATCTGTGTTGCACATTCTTCATCTGTTTCCCTTGATCTGCTTCGCAATATGGATATCAACGAGTGTTACAGTAACTCATATGTCCTCAATGGGTTAAATTTTTATTTTTTCATTTATTTTTCTTAATCCATCTGC
>NC_051404.1:36390176-36390488 GCF_015228065.2 Penaeus monodon
TTTATTATTCAAAGAAAACGGAAGCAAAACCGTTTTATTTATTTCTTGTGAAATTCGACTTGAGTTATTTACATTTGCTTCATCTGAATATGGAATGAAATTTCTTGAATATGTTAATCATAATGTGAAGGGAAAAAAATGGCTTATACATTACTAAAATTGATGTTGCTGACTAAATGAAAGAAAATTATACTATATCTGGTTACTCTGTTACTTAGCTATGGAAATTATTATAGTTTCGCTATCAAATTATTTTTAAAGATACGTTATCCTTGGCGCATTTAATACATGCTATATGTTATGTTGACTTAA
>NC_051404.1:36390578-36391056 GCF_015228065.2 Penaeus monodon
GCCACTTGTCCTTCAATTAACTGATTTACCAGAAAATCAAATATTCGATCAACGAGACTGCTATGCAAGTTATGGAAAAAAAAAATCTAAAATCGTTGTTGAATCTGACGCCTGATTATCATGGCACATAAACGTCACATTATCCCAATTACAATAAAAAAAAAAAAATTATATCAACTATTTACGACGCAGATCATCCCAAAAGACATAATACGATAGTCACGTTACCCTCAGCAGTTGTAGCTGGACTTGGCCAGCCTTCACGTCGGTCACCAGCCAGCGCCGGCTTCCTGCCCTTCTTTGTATATCTTCCTCGTTCTAATTAAACATGCTCACGAAGCACACTGGAACGAGCGCAAAATCCCAACAAATACAAAGCGCATAAACACGCCTGGGTAAACACGAGCACGTGCGCAAAAGTGTAACGAGGAAAGAATACTTACGAACGTCTTGGCGAATCCTTGTGAAATGTGTGCGA
>NC_051404.1:36391074-36391966 GCF_015228065.2 Penaeus monodon
CGCGGATAATTTTTTTGGGCCCTTTTTTTGGAGAATGCTGGTGACTTATGGAATGAGGTGTTTGACGTTTTTTTCTTTGGAAATATTTTTGAGTTACTTCCGACGAACAAATTTGCGAATGGCTTTTCCGGGTCGTTTGTTCATACTTGATAACTACATAATCAGCGATTTACGACTAGTTGTGAATTTCCGAATAGTTATGGATAAGTGAGGGGAAAAATAATTTGTGGAAATGCATAAAAAGGAATTAATTTCACAGATATCTATCAGTTTATAAAACTGATAGAAAAAAAAAGAAAAAACGGATGAAGAACGAGCGAAAAAAAAAGAGGAAAAGGAACCTGAAAGCTACGTAAGATAAATAAAAAGAAGGGGCATGTCTGAAATAATTAAATTTCTCCATGAGGAAAAGAATAACGTGAGATGACATTACACAGAAAATAAGAAAAAAAATCTCTGAAATGAATTTCTCCTTGAGTTCTGTGAGTACACCACGTTTAAAAATGGTTACGCCAGTGTTAAAGCAGACATTATTAAGTCATCATCTCTGTCGTCTCGACACTTTATTTTTTTTCTTACGACAGGAATCATATTCAAACCGATCTGTGGCAAAAAAAAAATGAACGAGCAAGCATGGGAATACTTATAAAGCGTGTAAAAATTGAATACAGAACAATAAAGTCATGCTATTTATGGTTCGTATAGAGCGGTGAAAGTGATTCCATTTTAAGTCTGAAAGAACTGCTGCTCGTGAGGTGCTTACTAGATCTGGTTGTTTCCCCCCTTTTCATGCAAGCTATAAAGGTGCTGTAAAGAGAACCTAAGCTTGCATTTTATATTAGCTGCGATTCTGTAATATCAAGAAACCCAAAGCAGAGTTTAATGGTGTAGG
>NC_051404.1:36392004-36392244 GCF_015228065.2 Penaeus monodon
CAGATGTATATTCCAGGTAAAGGGAGTCAAACGTTTTGGCAATACTGCGTCAAATCAGGTATTGTAAAAGGAATCAAGAAGCAGGTTTCACTAGCTTATAAACATTATTTTGCCGCTAGGAATACATGCTATAACTTTTCCTATTTTACAGAGTGGTCCCTGGTCTCTGAAGCTGATAGAGCAATATGCTTCTTGAGAAGAAGTAACAAGTTTATGGTTTTAGTGTGTGTAAATTACTGA
>NC_051404.1:36392279-36392459 GCF_015228065.2 Penaeus monodon
TTCCGTGTGATTAAACATCGTTTTCAAATACCTTCGTGGATGGATAAAAAAAAAAATTGTTTATGTAAACATTACTGGCTGAGAGAACTATTCTTTTGCAAAACCACTTAAAACGAGGTGGTTTCTTTGGAACAATTCATTAGACCTGATTTGGGACTTTTGCCAGTAGCTCATTGGAAG
>NC_051404.1:36392883-36393268 GCF_015228065.2 Penaeus monodon
GCTATGGTCAGAAGAAACATTTTTGACGAAAAGTGCGGTGTATCCTATGACTTAAGCAAGTCACCTAAAATACTTTTATAATTAATATAAAATCATTTGAAATAGCCTTAAAAGCTTTCTAATCACTCCAACTGCAATAAAGAAATGCTGTCCATTGTGAAATAAATGCACATTAAAAAGAAACACACCTACCCGGTCGGGCCGGCCGTTAGTTACGCGTTTGCCTAACAAACTTAATGATTTATCCATTTCATTGGGAATGTAACTCTCCTCTATACACGTCTGTTACCGAACAGTGTACTTCTTGCCGGTAAAGATGCAACCCGCTATAATTTATCAAGATACTGTCCAGAAGCTGCAGTGATTTTCGCACACTTGCTTATGT
>NC_051404.1:36393358-36393488 GCF_015228065.2 Penaeus monodon
ATTGGAAGCAGCTGTTTGAAATAATGAACTTACAGCATAGAATAAGAATCATGGTCATAGACTGATATTATGATTTGTTATGTAGTGAAGAGAGAAAATTTTATTTTTAGGAACCTATTTGCATTTCAGA
>NC_051404.1:36394110-36394286 GCF_015228065.2 Penaeus monodon
CCCTTGCTTGGTCTCCATCGCAGTTCAGCAGTTGGTGTTTTCCTCTTTCTCGTAGTCGTGGGCGGAGGAAAAATGAACATAGGAAGGATTAGGAAGAGAAAGAACCGATAAATAGGAGGAGAAAGAAACGGAGGGAGGGTTACAAGGAGAAAGAAGGGGACGGATGGATAGGAAGG
>NC_051404.1:36394357-36394963 GCF_015228065.2 Penaeus monodon
TTGAAGAATAACTAGGAATTGGGAAAAAGTGCAGATGGATTTTTTTTTTTTTTATCAGAAGAAAAAAAAAATCCTGTACATTAGGTAAGGTACAATAGATTCCAGCGAGAACAATTATTAAAAGTTATAAGGAACCTGGTGGTTTAGATAAGTAAGTTCAACGAAAAACAACAAAAGCGTGAGGAAGAGAGGAAGAGAGTAAAAGAGATGATTTATGACATTTATTGACGGATTTTACATTTTATCATTTGAATCATCATCTAAATTTTATCATTTGAATCATCTAAATTTTATTATTTGAATCATTTAAATTTTATCATTTGAATCATTTAAATTTTATCATTTGAATCATCATCTAAATTTTATCATTTGAATCATCATTTAAATTTTATCATTTGAATCATCTAAATTTTATCATTTGAATCATCTAAATTTTATCATTTGAATCATCTAAATTTTATCATTTGAATCATCATTTAAATTTTATCATTTGAATCATCATTTAAATTTTATCATTTGAATCATCATTTAAATTTTATCATTTGAATCATCATTTAAATTTTATCATTTTGAATCATCATTTAAATTTTATCATTTGAATCATCA
>NC_051404.1:36395053-36395164 GCF_015228065.2 Penaeus monodon
ATGGATGTAGCGGCAGGTGGTTTGTGAACAGGTATTAGCAGGGTGGCAACGAAGGTGAAGGACGTGTATTGTACAAGGCAATGGTGAGGCCGAAGCTGTAGCTAGGAGCAC
>NC_051404.1:36395618-36395690 GCF_015228065.2 Penaeus monodon
AGCTGAAAAGATAATATATCGGTTCGCTCTGGGCATCACGGGAAAAGGCGAGATCAGGAATGACGTAATAAC
>NC_051404.1:36395732-36395996 GCF_015228065.2 Penaeus monodon
ACGTGAGTTGCGTGAGAAGAGGAAGGAACCTGACTGCGCCGGCGTGTTCATGTGAGAGGGAGGGATGTGGAGTGGAAGTGGAAGACGATGGACCTGAATGTGGAATGATGAGATCAATAAGCTGCGTGTGGGAATAGAGATGTGGAGTTGAATGTGGGAAGAAGAGAGGGAGGTGGTGGAGGGTGGAGGGATCGTGTGGAAGAGGGTATGGAGGTGGTAGTAGTAAAGAGGACAGATAAAGTGTGTATATGTATGTGAGTGAGT
>NC_051404.1:36396089-36396392 GCF_015228065.2 Penaeus monodon
ATTGTAAAGTATAGATGAGTGAATACAGTTTCAGCAAGTGGTTATATTACATTCTAGAAGCGCATCATCCTCGTAACAATTCTTTATTCAAAACTTGTTTCGTAATACATCACAAGCGAGAAAAATGCAAGATATAGGACAAAATTTTTGATAATACAAATCTAATCGTTAATTGCACTCTGACATCATTCTTTCTTTATTGTCACTTTAGCCTGTATTGTAACTGTTTATTCATTTATCTAATAAAAAGATTAAAAAAAACTGTAAGGAAGAGAAAAATAAGAAAAGATAAATAAAAAAGGG
>NC_051404.1:36396436-36396576 GCF_015228065.2 Penaeus monodon
CTTCATAATGAAAGTAATGATAATCACCCATTTTCTTTTCTGTCCCCTCCTCCTTGAGACTCATAATGACGACCCATTATCATTAATAAAATTTCTCAGGTAAATGATTGAAGCTGTGATTCTCCCTCTCCCTCGTCGGA
>NC_051404.1:36396727-36396813 GCF_015228065.2 Penaeus monodon
GCGTAATGAATTCGTAAGTTATGAGGAAGAGATTATGATACAAGGATGCTTGGTTTGGCTTCAACCACTTCCGCATTCGTCTTCGC
>NC_051404.1:36398465-36398615 GCF_015228065.2 Penaeus monodon
CAGAAAAAAAAGACGCCACACGATCAAAATCTGGATATAGTCAGGTCTAGTTGCATAGGCAATATACCCGCACTTGCAACATAATCCTGCATCAGGGTTCGATGATAAGCGAGACGCAGTCCAGCCTTCTCTTTGCAACTGCGTCTTTTG
>NC_051404.1:36399195-36399467 GCF_015228065.2 Penaeus monodon
ACAACGTTTCCAAAATCGAAATACGTTTACAATGTCCACAGTATCAACTCCTTTCCCAGAATAATTTTTCCAGTTCAGAGTAGGTTACAGAAGTCCCCCATATAGTGCAGGGCAAAACGTATTCTTAAGATCAGCTAAGTCCTTTAGTTCTCAAGAAGGGTAACAGAAAGTACAAATGTTGACGTGCACTTCTTTTCCTGTTTGCATATTTGGTCTTTAAAATGTTTACACGGAGAGTTATTTTCCTGCAATTGCACTTACCTTAAATTTGC
>NC_051404.1:36399762-36399993 GCF_015228065.2 Penaeus monodon
CTCAGCACAGACCATCAGTGGGAAACATTAAAGAGAAACCAAGCATGAGTGAACGCCATCATTTGCATTTTCTTGTTAGGCTGAATTAATTTATCAATATTGTGGTCATCGCAATCGTATTTTAATGAAGAAATACTCTCTTATTTACATTTCCGAGATCATTTTCGCTGATAAGTCTTTCCATTTTGGCCTCTGTTGTCTCCGTCGTTTGATCTGTATTTTGCGTACGTT
>NC_051404.1:36400417-36401397 GCF_015228065.2 Penaeus monodon
CTGTACCTCAAGTCTTGAGGTCTTGGATACATCTTACTCGTCACCCCCCAGAATATAAGATCCTTCCGTTTACACTCTACATGCTACTCAAAGACGCGGACCCACATCACAGACGCCACAGACAATCACAATACACTTTTTTTTTTTTACACAAAGCTAGATCCAGTTACTACCTGCTGATGTATGCTACGCTCTCACCCGACCTGCGTTGTTAATCGGTCTTGCTGGCTCGTTGCCAAGATCCAGATCTCTCGCCAATATAAGTCTATGGATTTCATTGCTATGGAAATCATGGCGCCTTTACAAAATGGCGATTTTCATTTGAAAAAAGGTGTTTTTTGTGATATTTTACATATATATAATACTGAGTTAAAAGACACCCGGTTTAATCCTCAATGTATAAAGGAGGCGTTTCTTAATATAGAGGTTTATATATTGTACTTTCCTTTCGGGTTAAAGTTGTACTTGGTAGGTTGCTGGTGATTGGCGTATTGCAATGCACTATACAGTACTGCTATATTTCAAGAGCATTATCCTTGTGAACTTGACATGTGTCAAATAATGGCATCAAACATTACTAAAGGTACGTTCTGCTCGGTGCGATTCACCACAATTAGCGCTCTACGACGGTCGCTACAATAACAGTGTGTGTACTATTTTTCTCCGACCGTGGTCTCTGCTATTTTCGATAAGACAGCTGATTTTTTACCAATCATATTCAACCCCCAGCCGTTCGACTATTTGGATCGTTAGCGACTTTAGCGGCAGTCGTTCGAAGCAAAACAGTCCCATTCAAAAAACAAAGAATTAGTGCTCTAGACAATCGTTTGACGATCATCGTTGAGCGATAAACGCACCGAGTAGAACTATCTACTGCCAAGTACATCATCGTCTCGGTAGAAACTGAAATCATTGAATAAAGAGATTGAGTATAGCCTGTGTTTTCCCTGTGACATATTCTTTTCGAATGACAGAAGTTG
>NC_051404.1:36401582-36402956 GCF_015228065.2 Penaeus monodon
TGCACCATCTATTGTGCCGTGAGAGCAAGAGTTTACACGAAAACGAACCAGCATATACTATTTCCCCAATTTTACCCGCAGGCACCCGAGCGCTGTGACGTCACACACCCGTCCGCTTCCCTTGACCTCCTGGGGAACCTGTTTATAAAAGAGCGTCCGCAGAGAAGCTGCCTGATTCCACCTCAGTCCTTTGCTGTGACAGGACGTCCGGATATCCTCTGTCGTTGTGCTATAAAAGAGACCTGTAGGAAGATTATGCGAATCTCAGAAACCCTCTCGAAGCAGGAGACCGTCATGCAGGACGAGACCGAGAACTCCACCAACAATACCGTCCTCTTTCTGCCCGACGACTTCCTGCCGAAGTTCACCATAGCCGCGATCTTGATCTTCGTCGGGTTCTGCTGCCTGGTCATCTTCTTCTTTTGCCGCTACTGCCGCAGGAAGCGAGAGGCCAAGTCCGTCCTGCAGCTGTCATCACCCCCTCTCCGCCGAAGGTTCTCCGAGCACCCTGTCTACCCGCCCACGCCGCCCATATACCCACACCCACTCTTGGAACTAACCGCCTCTTTCGACACCCTGCCAGAGTGCGAACTGGACTCGACCAGTGTTCAGGCGGTTTTCGCGTCCAAATCCGCAGACCAGAATGCCCCTGTTCGAGACGCAGAAAGGGGTCAGTTGGGCGCCTCTCCTCCTCCCGAAGGCGAGACGACGGTGTCCATCGCTATGCCAGAACATATCCAGCCGGTGGAAGACACTGACGGGCAAGAGAGCCAGCAGACGCCGAGCACAGCTGAGCCGAAATGTGAACAGACTCGCTGCTTGTCGGCGTGTGAGCTCAACCTGAACACCGTGCAAGACAGCAATACTTTGTCTAGAAATTTGTAGAAAAAGGACGAGTGAACATGTGATAACGATTCTTTGCCAGCGATCGTGTGGATTCTCGAGATTTACAGATTATATCACGGAGAATTTCCATACTTTGTGTCAAAGAAAAAGAAAAATACGATGTTAGATCTATGCCAGTATTGCGCGCCAGTTCAGCACGCTTCACTTCAAGTCATGTCATTTTACCGAGTCACCAAGATTTCACCCCACCTCATGCGTTGTTTCATCACGTCAAATCTTTATTGTTCCTGTTGTCTTTGTACTTCTACGTGATATTAGTTTATGTTATTAAATAACAGTTTCATAACTTCACAATACAATAGATGTGAATTTATGTAAAATATCCTACCTCATTAACGTAAGAGCATCATACCAATAAATGTATTATATATGAGACTCTCTTTCTTTGCTATATACCATGCCTTCATTTGGTGTTAAGTGTTAAATCCCCACTTGTTTGCAAATATGATTTTCAATTTTTTCAAACAC
>NC_051404.1:36403122-36403623 GCF_015228065.2 Penaeus monodon
TATAGTGGCTATGATGCATCTGTGATTGTGAGGATGGTGTATGGGTATAGGATCAATTTGGATAACAACAAACAAGCATTATGAACGAATAAACACCCTACGTTATTTTCTGCAACCCTTTATTAGGTAATTACTTCACTAAGTTCATTTCTTTCCTTTGGTGATGTTAAATTAAAGTTTATTCGATCCAGCTTTGAAATTCCGAGGGATAGATTCCCTTTTCCCTTAATATAATCTGCATTAACTGCTTCATTGCAAATGGAAAATGCATTTGGAATATTTTTTCTGCTATTATTATTTTTTTATTATCTAAGACAATATTTCCACTTGCATTGTCTTTGCCAATAATGGGTTCTTCATATATTAGAGCTTTTTTTATATCACCTGATGTGAAGAAAATACTTTCCAATACCATAGATATATGTCGATGAAAAAAAATATATATATAAATCCATAGGACTTGCATTGTTTATGTTTTGTTGTATTCCTTTTTGGATTGGG
>NC_051404.1:36404261-36404629 GCF_015228065.2 Penaeus monodon
CTAAATTTATTTATCCTCCAAATTATATATTAGAATATAATTACTCCTCAGATTAGAATTACTTTAGTGTATCATAATTACAGGCCATTAATGCAATACGAGACATAATATTTTACATGATTTGAAGAAATTTCAAAAAGCAACAACAGCCACGGACACAAACAAGGACAATAAAAACGCACCAGTCAGTACCACAATATGCACTGCGTTTGATCACAACAAATCGATTCTCTCGTGACCATAACATAATCGGAAAACCTTTGATTCAAGTTCAAATATTAAACTATATCTTAGATCTTCCTTATTTAGAATACTCGTAAAAACATGGTTTAGTATTTCACATTACAATATGGGAATGTAAGAGTCAC
>NC_051404.1:36404668-36405263 GCF_015228065.2 Penaeus monodon
CACGCACCCAAAACACCTTGCGTGGGAGCTCTTGAAGACGCATGCGCCATCGCGCTTACTGCACATCCTTGCCAGGCGTGCGTTGCAAAGGACACATCACAACACATCGTTGTGTGTATGTTTACATTCCCCACACTCGCTCTCTTTCGGAAAATGGTTGTGTGAAATACGTTACAAAGTTCAATCGTCTTTTCCTTTCTTGAATGCATGGAAAAACGAGACTAAATAAAGATACTGTGAACCCTGAGGTGCTATGCCAGTGGAACCATCATGCTGTACGTTCGTGGTGTCCGTAATCATTGGCCTGGGATGGGTCGTTGGTGCTGTGATGGCCTTGGCGTATCTTAGTGACACTGACGGACTTTTCGTGTTGGTTGTGATGTCTGTCATGTTCATATGTGGGGCGACGTTTTGGTACATCTACAGGGAGCGTGGCGGCGAAGCGGACTCACCCGATGAGGTTTGAGTTTTTACTTTGCATTTTGAAAAAAAGAGTGGATATAGTCTGTGGTTGATTCCACTGCGAGCGAAACTCAAACGTATGGAGTCGAAGTGTTGAATAAGAAGAGCGTCTGTGCGCTGTTCTGGTCAATTC
>NC_051404.1:36406093-36406299 GCF_015228065.2 Penaeus monodon
GAATTTGTCTTGCTAGTTAAAACTTACGAAGTCTTTCAATTTACACAATTTTACACTGAATTTTCCGTGTCATATCCAATCTTCAAAGAAACATCAGACAATTTAAATTCAATTGTTATTATGTTAAGGAATAATTCCATCCCAGACTTTCTCAGAAATACATAACCCTTTTACAAAATGCATCTCAGTATCTCTTTCTTGGAAAG
>NC_051404.1:36406328-36406392 GCF_015228065.2 Penaeus monodon
GGGGGGGGGGGGCATGGGCACTGTTGGAAAGGAGTCGAGGAAAATTTTTTCCTTCATGATTCAT
>NC_051404.1:36407964-36408313 GCF_015228065.2 Penaeus monodon
GAGCAAAATAAATGTTTTCCGCGAATGTGTATGAGGATGGGAGTCAATAATGAATATAATTAACTGCTCTACTCTGCAATGTAATAAGCGGGAACAGAGGAAAAGCTTTCCCATTACAACTTGAGGAAAAATAAAACGGAGAAAGGTAGTCGGGAGTTTTATGAACGATAAGTTGGAATTGAGGAATTTAAAAGAACGAGAGACAAGCGTCAGTGAACACGGCTGCAAACGTCATGTTCTGCCTTTTGTGACTTTTCTTGCAGAAGACTAATGGGCGCCAATGAGGAGCTAGAAACTTCTATGCTTATTTTGGGCATTATGATTGTTATTGTTGTTGTAGAATATTAAA
>NC_051404.1:36408920-36409020 GCF_015228065.2 Penaeus monodon
GTAGTATTTGATGTATGTAAGTAGTAGGGAAAAAAGAAAAAGAGATGGATAGGGTTTTATTTGAATATCTGTTTTAAAGATCAACAAAGATAGCATATTA
>NC_051404.1:36410841-36411517 GCF_015228065.2 Penaeus monodon
GCTGTATTATTCACCCCCAACTGACCCAAACCCCCCTTTTGCAGGCGACCCCCTGGGGGGCGAGGGGGCCGGGGGGCAGGAGGAGCCCCCTTGGGCACCCGGGGGCCGCCGCTCAAAGACCCCCCCAGCCTTACGAGACTGTGACCCTCCTTCCCTTGTACGAGCAGCTCTACAGCAACGCCTCATATCGTCCAGTGACCTTACCAAACCAAGTCCAACCTCGCCTCTCGGCCCCGACGTGGTGCCCGATCGTGACTTCTGACCCGGGGCGTCTTCGGGGGCGGGAAGGTGACGAGGGGGGTGCCTCAGGTCGAAACCCCCTTCCTGCCGTGTGGGGAGGATCTCGTCGTCGAAATGTCGTCGTGGTAGCGGTTTACAGAAGGGGGGCCCGTGGGGGAAAAAAACCGTCCCTGTGATCGCGCTTTTTCTTTTTTTTTATTTAAAAGTGCATTACCTGTCCCTCTGGTCTTAGCCGGTCAAAAAGGCACTTAATTGAAGTATTTGTCTACATAGGGATGGCAGCAGTGAAGTTCATGGAGCGAAGGTTGTAACGGAAGAAGAGCAGGGATTTTTTGTTATTTTATATGGGAAAGGACAGCATAAAGTTCAATGACTAATTAAAAAAAAAACCTTTGTTTTAACAAAAAAAAAAGGGAAGGGGGGAAAAAAAAAAGGG
>NC_051404.1:36411617-36411830 GCF_015228065.2 Penaeus monodon
AAAACCATAAACTAAAAAAATCAGCCCTTTTTCCTAAAAGGAAACACACTGATAGACAAATTCTCAATATGCAAAGCAATCTCTAAAACCCCGAATAATGAAAGTTAGAAATATAGTGAACAGGTAATGCTTAGTGATATCGGTTTTAAAGTGATAGTGAGATCAGGCCCCTGTACCGTAGTGGGCTTTGGGTTTGATGGTGATGGCATCTGT
>NC_051404.1:36413771-36413946 GCF_015228065.2 Penaeus monodon
TATATATTAATACATATCATCTTACTTCACCTCTTTCTTTTCTTCATCTTCGTCCTAATCGGCATCAACCGCTTATTTTTTTTCCATAAGCAAATTGGGAAAGAATTTGGATATTAAAAACCGTAATTAAAAGCCATTTTTTCCGAATCGAACAAAAACCTTGAAAAATTATAAA
>NC_051404.1:36414089-36414154 GCF_015228065.2 Penaeus monodon
GCGCAGCTTGTTGGGATACGAAAACATATATCGGGTTTTAATTGAAAAGCAAAATAATCTTCTGC
>NC_051404.1:36414189-36416182 GCF_015228065.2 Penaeus monodon
TTTCTCAAATATTTTCTTATTTGAAAAAAAAAACAGCTTTGTATTTCCTATAATGTTAATGCGGATCAAATGTTGTCGTCAGGGAAGTAAAAAAAAATGCAGTGCTAAAAAAAATGACTTACAGATCCTTTTTATTTACCGACCATGTGTTTATTCATCGCTTAAATATGGTTTTTTTCGTCTTGAAACCTTTCACGAACGAATTTAATACTGAAAAAGAAAATTTCAAAACGTGGAGTTACGTTATGTCTTTTTTTTTGTCATTGTTCTAACCATAAATTGGAAATAACGAGTATTAGAGTGAGCTGAAAATCTTTTACGACAAACATCGTATCTTCTAAATAATTCAATTTTTCCCCTAATGAGTAACTGAAAAATTTTTTTCATTCGTTGCTTTGTAGGGGGTTTCAGTTCCCTAAAAATTTGAGTTTTGAGCACTACGTTGGACGACTTTTTAATATAACAAGGAAGAATTAACTTTTTCAAGAATTTGGGGGTTTGCTCTATTTTTGTTTTTTTTCCCCCGGTAAATTTGTAGCGGTAACGACGTCCTCCCCCTTTGTCCCGCGTTTTTAAACGTCTCCCCCGGTGCTTACATCATGTAACATAACATTTGTTGGTGACAAACCCTCCTGACCCCCCATTGTTCTTGGTGGATAATCCCTGTTTTCCGTAGCTCCGCCCATCCTGTCTTTTTTTTGTAGAGGGCCCAATCACTGCGCGCGGCTGGGAAAAGTTTTCCCCGGTTTGATCGACCAAAGGTTCATTGGCCGGGGGCGAGTAAGGGTCCCCCCACTCTCGGGCCCGCGCCGGCCAACAGCTCAGTTTTTTTGGCCCGTGGGGGGATGGAGTAGGCGAGAGAGAAAAGTTTGTACAAGCCCCCTTTTGACTGGAAAAAAGTCATTTTAAACCTTGAGAGCAAAAACAGTGAGGGCCGGAGAGTGATGTTTTATGAGGCAAGAAAACACGCGATAAAAATGAGCAGAGGGGGACCTCGTCGCGGACAAGAACACTCGACCCCGCCATTGTGTACCAAGGGAATTCCCCTTTGACATTGCGACGTGATATTATAGTAGAAAATTTTTGAGATTTTTTCTAATTTGCCCCAAAGCGGGAAAAGCGGTAAAAAGCAAATAGTGTGGTTGAAAGTCGAATCTCGAGGGGCTGACAGTTTTGGGTGTCGGTTTTGTTAAATTAGTATTCCTCCGATATATTTTAGTTTAGTATCCGCTGGCCCCCGTTTTTCCCCTGGCCTTTGAGGGGTGACGATGAAGACTCAAGGGGCTCCCCCGTCCGTCGATTCCTTGGGCAGCTTGTCCTCCCGTCTCCCGGGCGCTCGTCACCCCCCCCAACTACGCCACCGCCCCAGCGCCGCCGCGCCCATCAGGGCCCGAGACCCGACCCCCTGCGGGCGTGAACCAGGCCCTTCCCCTCGTCGTTTCGTCCCCCCGCCTCCCCCGCGACGCCGAAGTTCGGCGTTTACAGAGCAAAGGCACCCTTCAGTTCACCCCGAGCAGTCGACGCGTGTGCGAGCCCCTTTTCAGGCGGAGACTGGGCGCCTCGGGGGGTTTCCCTCTCCCCCCCGCGCACGCCGAGGTCCCCCGGGCCCCCGGGAGGTGACCCTCGACCCAAGGCATCCGTGGCCTTCCACAGAGGGACGTTCAAGGAAGTTACGATCCGGAGCCCAACAGTTTCACGTCCAAATACCACACGAGATGCAGAATGTGGTATCGCGCGCACACAAGGGGGCCGAAAAAAAAAAAAAATCAGACGCGCCCTTGGGGTTTAGTGTTTTTCCTCGTTTCTATCCTTTTCACTAATCTTTTTCAAATTTTTATTCCAGTTTTTCCCATAGTATCTTTTTCTCATATTTTTTACCCCTTTAAAATATAAAATTTTTTATTCCTTTTTTTAGTAGGTACTTTCGCCTTTTTTCTTCCTATATTTAGCTTTTAAACCTGTTGCACTTCCCTTCCTTTTTCCCCGTCATATC
>NC_051404.1:36416222-36416429 GCF_015228065.2 Penaeus monodon
GTGAAACTGCGAAATCATTCTTCCAGCGTTTTTTGGGAAATTTTTTTTCATATCTTTTTTTAAGCATTACTTTTATAAAGTAAGGTTTATGCTTTTTAAATTATAAAAGAGTTAAGTAAGTTTTATGGTACTAGTAGTAACAAAATAGATGCGATTTTGGTGCCGCGTAAAAATGGACGAGCTGTTGATAAGGTTGATAGAATAGTG
>NC_051404.1:36416521-36416808 GCF_015228065.2 Penaeus monodon
CCCCAAGGGTGATGTAATAATAAAATAAATTACTATAATGATAAACTTTGGGAAATAGCATATAAAAAGAGAAAGGTTAATGTATTTGAAACTTAAAAATAATTTTCATATCTGATTCCGACCCAACAATGATGGTAAATTAATTAATTTAAAAATTGATATTTTTGGGGCTTGATAATGAAGATTTGAGTCAGTGATTTTAATTTAATTCACTATAAAATCGAGTCAATATAAACCCCGGGTTTTTTTAAAAATAAATGTCTTTTTACAAACGGGTTTTCACCATA
>NC_051404.1:36417281-36417575 GCF_015228065.2 Penaeus monodon
ACTCATTTCACATCAAATACACTATTTTTAATCTTTATATTTCTATTTATCATCGTCACCATACCATTATAAAAATTTTTATCAGCATTTTAAGTAATTCTGTAATATTTCTGAACCCATTACCGTTACATATTACTAGTATACATACCCCTGAAATTTTTTTCAGACAAATGATCTTTTTCATATGTCAAATTTTTTTTTGTTATTTAAAAAAACCAATAGTTTGATCATAACTATTTAAGAACGATCATGCGCAAATTTTTTTTTAAATGAAGATAACGTAATGGGGATGGG
>NC_051404.1:36418489-36418741 GCF_015228065.2 Penaeus monodon
TGTGCTAAAAGTACAATATTTAATTTTAAATGGGCCCGATGAAACGTATTGCAAAAAGATTGCGTCCAATAGATTTTCAAAATTTATGATTGATTTCGGGGATGAATGCTGTTTTTAAGGGGCTGCTTTTTTAGATGATTTTGAATGTTGAATATTTCAAAATTTTTTATATATCAGTCAATACCCTTATCATATCAAATACACAATTTCACAAAAAATTCACGAAAAAACCCCATTACACAGTCATAGGAT
>NC_051404.1:36419077-36420649 GCF_015228065.2 Penaeus monodon
ATTTTTTTTTTCATTTTCCTACGCTTCTCACTTTTCACCTTTTTTTTTCTCCATTTCTTTCGTAAGTAATGTCATTTCTTCTTTTTTTTCTTGCTTTACATCTTCTTTTGCTTTAATTTTCTCATCTCACCCCTTTTCTTTTATCTTCATATTTTTTTTTTATTTCTCTTCTCTCTTTCCATTTTTTTTTTTTTTTTTTTTCCCTTTTTTTTTTGGCATTCTCATTTCTCCCCTTTCTTTAAACTCCAATTTTTTTCTTTTTTATTTTTCCCCTTTTTTTCTTCATATTTTTTTCTACTTTTTTCACTCTTTTTCTTTTTTTCTTCCTATCTTTATTTCTTCTACCTTTATTACTTTTCTTTTCTCTTCTTTCTTCCCCTTTTATGGTTCTCCCTTCTTCGAATTTCCTCGCTTTATTTCTCATTTTTTTGTTTTTCCCATTTTCTTTACATTTCTTTACATTTTTTTTTTATTTTCTTATTTTCAAATTTCCCATTTCTTATCCTCTTTAAACCTTTCCCTCATCCTCTCCCTTTTTTTTTTGTTCTTCCTCTCCCTTGCTTTTTTTCTCAATTTCTCTTTTTAATTCCCCCCATTTTCCCTTTTGCCTTTTTTTTATCTTATTTTTCCTTTCCCAAACCTTTATTACTTTTTCCCCCCTTCTTTTTTTTATTTCCCTATTCCTTTTTTGTCATTTTTCCCTTTCCTTCCTTTGTTGTCCTCCCTTCCCTTCGTTTCCCCTTTTCCCCCCTTTCTTCTCCGATTCCCCTTCCCTTTCTCCCCCAATTTTTTTTTTTTTTCCCCTCCTTCCTATCTTATTTCTCCTCTTATTTCCCCCTCATTTTCCCCTCCCCTTTTGCCTCCTTTTTTTTCCTTTCCCCCCCCTTCCTCCTCTTTCCCCTCTTTTTCCCCCCCTTTCCCCCCTCCTTTCCTTCATTTCCTTTTTGCTTCCCCCCTTTTCCCCCCCTTCCTTTTCTCTCATTTCCTTAAATTTCCCCCCCTTCCTCCCTTTCCCCTCATTTTTTCCCTCTTCCTTTCCCCCCGTCTTCCCCCCATTCTCCCCCTTTTTTTTTTCCCCCATTTTCCCCAATTTCTCCCCTTTCTTCCCCCCCCCATTCTCCTTTTTTTTCCCCCCATTCCCCTTTTTTTTTCCCCCCCATTTTTCCTCGCCCCCAACTTCCAGCAGTCGAGGGGAAAAACCGACCTCTTATCAGTGACCTCCGCAAACAGGTCATTACGGAGGTATTTTATTCCCATATTATACTCCTATCTTGCCCCCCGACGCTAGCGTGCCTAAAGACTCTTCATTAGCGTATAAAAGTCATTTTATTTTGTTTTCTTTTTTTTTTGGGGTTTTGTTTGGGGTTTTTTTTTTTTGGATAAAAGTTGATTTAAATTTGTTTTAGGAGAGTTTCATTTTTTTGTTTATTTTTTTTCTTGGTTTATTTTGCATTTTATTTATTATTTTTTTTGTTTTGTTTTGGGTTTTGGGTTTTTATTTTTTATTTTTTTGTGTTCTTTCTGGGGTCAGCTATAAAAAATCATTCGCGTGGAAAAAGGGGAAAATTTTGT
>NC_051404.1:36420735-36421477 GCF_015228065.2 Penaeus monodon
TTTTTTTCAAACAATTTTATTTTTTTTCAATCAAATTTTCGTGATCGCGTATCGTAAAGCAATTTTCTTATGTTTGGGATATGTAGTTTTTTTGGACAAATAAAAAATAAAACTTTATTTTTTGAATAAATAAATTTTTTTTTTTAAAAAAATTTTGCGGGGTATTTTTTAATAAAAATAAATTTTTTCTGTTTTTGGGAAAAAAACGTAAATTTACAAAAAATATTTTCCATACGTTTTGCAAAAAATTTAAGAATAAATCGTAAATGATATAGTGTTTCCGTAGAATTCTCCGTTGCAATTGTCACCGGGGAATAAATTTTATTTGCAAGATCAGTCGTTTACATTTCAATTCTCGTCAAACAATTTTTTTGATAGTTAGGTTTATTAAACTCTAGTAAAATAGAGTATCGACTCCATTTATACTTTTTTTAAAGATGCATGGGGGAAATTATTTTATCGGAAATTCCCCAAATTTAGAAATAAAATTGAATAGAGAAATAAAAAAGCTTAAGCAAGATAAAACAAATTACTTAAAAAAATTGTAAATTGAAAATAAAAAATTGGCCAAATTAATCAATAAGTGAATGGCCAATTTTAAAAATAGATGAAGGCCCAAATTAAAAAATAGATGAATGGCCAAAATTAAAAAATGATGAATGGCCAAAAATTTAAAATAAGAAAGACCAAATTTAAAAAAAGTGAATGGCCAAAAATTTAAACAATAATGAATGGGCCAAAT
>NC_051404.1:36421544-36421860 GCF_015228065.2 Penaeus monodon
TCTAATTTACCATTTTCAATTGAATAAAACCCAATTTGAAAAAACAAAAAAAAAACGACTGTTCATAGATTTTGAATGTTGCCCCAAAAACTTTAACTTTTTTGACCTTTCCATGGCGAACAGTTTTTTAAAAATTTATTTTGTAAAGCTGGAAAAGGGCTTTATTTGCAAGGTGTCATTGTGCAGATGAATTTGCAACAAAAAGCTAAAAGTTTATCTCCACTTGTATAAAAACGAAAATTTCTTTAATTAAAAAAAAAAATATGTATTTCTCTTCTTGACGAACGTAAAAACGATAAAAATAAAGTGAGCAGTG
>NC_051404.1:36422352-36422441 GCF_015228065.2 Penaeus monodon
GATTCAAATAATTTAGCGTTATTTTATCCTTGGGAAATTTGGGTTCCCCCTTTTCTTAAATTAATTTTATTTTTTGGCGTTAAAATCCG
>NC_051404.1:36422570-36422655 GCF_015228065.2 Penaeus monodon
GCGTTTGCTTCGTTAGCATGCTACGAGATTCGAGTTACGAGAGGAATGAGAGTTTATTATTTTAGAGCAGTGGAGGCAGAGAATT
>NC_051404.1:36423119-36424086 GCF_015228065.2 Penaeus monodon
GCTGTATTATTCATGCCCAACTGACCCTAACCCCCTTTGCAGGACGAGTCCCTGGAGGGCGAGGAGGCCGCGGGGCAGGAGGAGCGCCCTTCGGCAGCCAGCGAGGAGCCGCCGCTCGAAGACGCCCCCCCGCCTTACGAGACTGTGATCCTCCTTCCTCCTTCGTACGAGCAGCTCTACAGCAACGACCTCATATCGTCCAGTGACCTTACCAAAGCCAAGTCCAACACTCGCCTCTCGTGCCCTGACGTGGTGCCCGAGTCGTGACTTCTGACCCGGAGCGTCTTCGGAGTCGGGAAGGTGACGAGGGGGAGTGCCTCAGGTCGACCTCCTTCCTGCAGCGTCGTGGGCAGGGATCTCGTCGTCGGAAATGTGCGTCGTGGTAGCGTGTTTACAGAAGGGGCGCTGTGGGGAACAAAACCGTCCATGTGATCGCGCTTTTTCTTTTTTTATATGTATATCGTGGCATTACTCTAGTCCTACTCTGGTCTTAGCCGAGTCAAACAGGCAACTTAATTGAAGTACTTATGTCTACAGTAGGGATGGGCAGCAGTGAAGTTCATGGAGCGAATGGTTGTAACAGGGAAGAAGAGCAGGGAGTTTAAGTAATGTGTATATGGAATAGACAGCAGTAAAGTTCAAGTGACGTATACCTGTAACAGGGAAGAAAAACAGTCAAGTTAAAATAAGCATTTGAAGTCTTAATTATAATAGATGAACTGACGGTACACCTGAATTGCCAGTTTGGGGAATCATACCAGTTTTCATTATAGTGTTTAGAACTGAAATACTTTCTAAAATAGAAGTTGTGTTTGCAAACGAAGTACTCATTTTGCATTGGCCTAAATTCAGGTTCGTACTGCCAGACATTTAAGTTTACCCAGTGCATGAAGCGCTATGGTTTTTATGTATTCAACTATTTTTTCTAAAGTAATTGAAGTCCTTTGTTGTTATAACAGTAATGACA
>NC_051404.1:36424113-36424452 GCF_015228065.2 Penaeus monodon
AGATTTATGGATGTTTACTGTTTTACATCATTTGAATTATATGATGATTTACATCAAATATTTTCGCTTGGCTTAATGACACTATAGCGAAGTCATTCTATATTTTGAAATACAGTGATTTGTATTCGCCAATTCAAATTATTGCAATGTGTTCATCGTATGCAACATGTCGTACTTTATTTTCACCGGCAAAGGTTTATTTAGGTGCTGATATTTTATGAATTCTCGTCCCGTCTTTCAGATAATCTGAATGATATTTTTGTATACAATTAAAGTTATCTTTATATGTTTAAAATAATAGGATTTTATTATACATACGGAGAGAATGAACTGTTAGTT
>NC_051404.1:36424674-36424782 GCF_015228065.2 Penaeus monodon
CTGTTGTTGATTTTACACTCGGGAACCATAATCGTAGAATGGAAAGAAATCCGGAACTGTTATCAACATTTTTATTATAACCGTTTCATCAGTACTAAGAAATATATG
>NC_051404.1:36424812-36424912 GCF_015228065.2 Penaeus monodon
GAATAAACAAGAATACTTCATAAAATAGACAACAGCAAATAGGTAACAAAATCAAATAGGAAAATGGGGTGAGTGACCTGACAACGTTTGTTGCAACAAC
>NC_051404.1:36427080-36427216 GCF_015228065.2 Penaeus monodon
CTTACATTGCATTATCATTAGGCTATAAATTTGAGAAAGAACCCAATTATCAAAACCCTAGAGATTCTTAGCACCCCTGACCACTGGAGGTCTGCTGGGGACTGGGCGTCATGGCTAAATCGACATTCATAGTTAT
>NC_051404.1:36427314-36427828 GCF_015228065.2 Penaeus monodon
CATACTAAACTTGGCATGACAAAACCGTGTACGTTTTGGCCTCCCAAGGAATGATATTAAGTCGCCTGGAGTGAACTCTTCAATGGCAGATAATGACAGATATTCAGTTAACAAACCACAATGCTTAAGGGAGGATATATGCCCCATTTCTGTCTAACTTGCTGTATATAACGTTTAAAGAGATGCAGCCTATGCCTCGAAAAACTCTTTCGTTCATTTCTCTCATTTTAAGAATTTACACCAGAGACTGTGTATGAGCAACCATAACTTCAGCCTCAGTACTTATGCTTAATTTCCTTTTCTTAATGATGCAATTCTTAATCGCGTAAGATCCGATAGAAGATGCAACTCGTCACAATTCATAATATCATAGTTATGGCTCAATAAGATACGTTTTCTTTTATTTAAATATTTGGGGGGATAACTAAAACAAATGTTCAAGTCATTATCTTGCCAAAAATCTGTTTAATTATTGAAACATCAATTCCTAACTGATTTAATGGTACTATGATTG
>NC_051404.1:36428292-36428597 GCF_015228065.2 Penaeus monodon
GAATGTACAAGTATACCCTTCCCACATACTTTGACAATCTCACATGTTTCTAACTATATCCACCTCTATCTTTTTTCTTCCGTCTCTCTTTCTTCTTCTACCACTGCCTCAAAACCTGCTGTTCTAGTTCTAAATTCTAAGTCACGTGAACATTGAACAAAGGTAATTACTCAAACCATTAAGACAACAGGTTATGCATTCCCCGGATGTGACTTTCATGACATCTGTTTTTACTCATGATCAAAGGTTTAGTGACTAAGCACGCGCCGGATTTTAGTCATTTACCGGAAAGCTGTGCTGTTTGG
>NC_051404.1:36430503-36430673 GCF_015228065.2 Penaeus monodon
AAAAACCATTATTACTCCCCTTTTTTCCCCCCCCTTCCCTTGGGGGGGGCCCCCCTTTTCCCCTTTTTCTCTTCCCCTTTTTTTTTAAACCTTTTTTCTTCTCCATCTTCCCTTTTATTCTTCCGTTCTTTTTTCCGCTTTTTTTTCCCCCCTTTTCCCCTTTCCTTTCT
>NC_051404.1:36430700-36431243 GCF_015228065.2 Penaeus monodon
TTTTCCCTTCTTCCCTCCTTCTTCCCTCTCTTTTCCATTGGGTTTTTTTTCTTTTTTCCCTTCCTTTCCCTCCCTTCCTCCTTCTCCTCCTTCCCCTTTTCCTCCCTCCCCCCTTTCCTTTCCTTTCTTTTCCCTTTCGCTTCTTCTCTCCCTTTCCCTCCTTCGCCCCTCCTTCTCCTTTTTTTCCCCAGTATTTTTTTATCCCCTCCCCCCTTCTTCTTTCCTTTGTTTTTTTTTTTTTATTTATTTTATTAATAATTAATCCCACCCTTTTATTTTGTTTCTTCCTTTTCTTCCCCTTTCTCCCTTTTTTTTCCTTCCCTTTCCCTTCTTTTTTTTTTCTTCCCTTTTTTTTAAATTTTTTCCCCTTTCCCTTCCTTTTTTTCCCCTTCCCCTCTCCCCCGTTTCCCTTTTTTTTTTTTTTTTCCCTTTTTATTTTATTTTCCCTTTTTCCCCCTTTTCCTCCTCCTTTTCCCCTTAATTGTTTTTTCTTTTTTTTTTCCTTTCCCCCTTTTTTTCCCCTTAAACCCCCCCCCCCCCCCC
>NC_051404.1:36431260-36431608 GCF_015228065.2 Penaeus monodon
CCCCCCCAAAAAAATTAACCTTTAAATATATTTTCCCACATTTTTATTTCAAAACTATAATATTAAAATTTAAAAAAATTTCCAAAGAAAAAGGGTTTTTCCCACCCCCCTTTTAAAAAAAACCCTTGGGGGGGGACCGGGGGCCTGGGGAGGGGGAAAACGAAACTATAAAATGTGCCCCAGGGGGAAAAAAGGGCCCCCCCCGCCCCCGGTCCCCCCGGGGGGGGGAAAACGATAAATTAAGAGGAAGAGGGACCAGAAGAGAAAGGTTTTTAAATGTATCCCGGGAAAATATTTTTTTTAGTACCACGTTTTACCGCGAGGGGGGTGGCAAAAATACTGATAGAC
>NC_051404.1:36432057-36432215 GCF_015228065.2 Penaeus monodon
CGTGTACAGTGAAACGCACTCTTTCAGTGTAACTTTTTAAAGTACGTGATTCTGTTGCCATCCTGACTTTTGGTAAAGGCCCGGGGAAAAAACCTTAATTAAACCTATTCATATGTGTTTTTCCCTAAAAATTTCGCAACAAGGACACTTCTGTGTTT
>NC_051404.1:36433204-36433270 GCF_015228065.2 Penaeus monodon
GAGTGAGGAAGGATGATGCCTGTTGCTATGGGAGATGCTGTAACCTTACCAGGACCAGTTCTCAGC
>NC_051404.1:36434228-36434330 GCF_015228065.2 Penaeus monodon
ACGAGACGCAGGCAATTTTTCTGCCTGTACGCGTCCTAGACCTTGCTCGCTCCATTTCGCTTTCTCAGTTACGAAACGCCCCGGGGTATTGGGAGCTTACGT
>NC_051404.1:36434669-36434904 GCF_015228065.2 Penaeus monodon
CAGAAAGACTCAAATTGAAATAGAATATAATTATTAAAAATATCTACAAGCGGCTTACGTGTATACCTACATGCATACGTACACATACAATGAAATGGAAAGTATACAAGGTAAATACACATTCTCTCTTCAAGTATACCTTAAGCATATATATGACTATTGCATCGCCAAGAGCTCATGAATAGGAAAAGATATTCAAACAAAGAAAATACATACTTAAGATTGGGATAAAGCT
>NC_051404.1:36434946-36435074 GCF_015228065.2 Penaeus monodon
CAGTGGTCAACACAACAACGCCACGTGACCACGAAGAAGCAGATATATATTCCTTCTTCAAAAACAACTATATCATTGTTGTATATATTCAGCCTAGGAACACGTGGTTTCGGCAGAACAGGGTATAG
>NC_051404.1:36435233-36435313 GCF_015228065.2 Penaeus monodon
TTACCCCCGACATCATGGCTGACACCCACATACACAAATAAGCGTATGGCCCGCCCTGTATTAAATTTCCCTCAGTGGTT
>NC_051404.1:36436003-36436128 GCF_015228065.2 Penaeus monodon
ACGCGCATTCTCACAGGCGCAGATCGATATATTTTTCCACTGTGAATAACTGCGTCGTGTCTATTTCGTAGTATATATTAGTGCGCAAAAGTGATCCAGCAGTGACTCAGCACTCTGCGAATATT
>NC_051404.1:36436152-36436244 GCF_015228065.2 Penaeus monodon
AGAAATTTTTATAGGCCTATTCCAGGATTTTGTGGACTTTGGATACAAATGACCGTTATATGCAGTTATTATGGACTTATATAACGGTTTCG
>NC_051404.1:36436389-36436552 GCF_015228065.2 Penaeus monodon
CCTCCTCTTTCTATCACTGATCCCTTAGTTTCCCACTTCAATAACAATTATTTTTTTCTCAGAAATAAAAATAGTACTTTATTTGACTATTTTTTTTTTAGGTTTTTGGGCAGCTTAAAGAATATTACTGGAGTTCTGAAAATATTTATATATTTTTTTTTAT
>NC_051404.1:36437389-36437527 GCF_015228065.2 Penaeus monodon
ATATTGACCAAAGAATTTCATATATATAAGCCGCCTACGCATTACGGTACGAGTGATCTCTTCGACGTGCAAATGACCTCATAAGGAACGTATTTATTTTCGTTTTAATTTTTGTGTGATATGAGTGTGTGATTTACT
>NC_051404.1:36437700-36438155 GCF_015228065.2 Penaeus monodon
CTACCTGAAGAAAAAGACCGAGAAAAAATTGAAATAAAACAGAGAAAGCAAAGCAAAAGTTAGACAGACATAAATAAGGATCTAGAACCATCTTCATCATCACGTATAACTGTATTGGATCCGGCAGCTCGTAAAATCCTGTAAATACCCTTGACGTTATCCACGTATTTTGCATACGGGCATGTAAGCATATATGGACATACTCGTAAACATGTACAAATAACATTTAAATAGGATTCCTCTACAGAACTCTATGACTCACAGAGAAGGAAGCGACGTGTCCGGGAGATGGCCGGCTGCAAAGAAGCCAGTTAATTATTCGCATCCTTGTTGATAGCTTGAATCAGGCAATGCCCTCGCTGCTTCATCGAATTTGCTTGCGTATGATCTTTTTTTTTTAATAGCGAAGGAAGACGGGAGATGCAACATGGACAGTTTTTAATGATTTTGAAATA
>NC_051404.1:36438258-36438528 GCF_015228065.2 Penaeus monodon
CGGAGCTGCGTGCGCGCGTGTGTGTGTTTGCGTGTGGGTATACATAATTTTAAGCTTAAGTGCGTGCGAGTACATTCAATGAATACATTACCGCGTAGACATGTGCAATAGTTTTTGCCATCAGTATTCTCTCCTCTAAGCCTCGTGGAAAACCTCTCCAGTGTGTGTTTAGGCCTAGTAACCGTCCAAGGAGGCCTAGTAATCGATCGTGAATGCCTTTCTTGTCCGCAGTGCAGTAGAGCGCGCTACAGTTCCTTATGTCGTAATTCT
>NC_051404.1:36438852-36439225 GCF_015228065.2 Penaeus monodon
ATATGGATGCGTTATGTTGGCTGATCTGCATACACAAAAACTATACATTAAAGTCTATCACCAACAAAATTATTGACTATGAAATAATAACTCACAATCAAAACAAACGAGATACAATTACCATAAAAAAATAATAAAACAAACGAGAGAAAACGCACTTTTCCTTTCACTCATTTTCATGCTGTGTCTCCCACTTTCATTTTCAAATCACTTACTCATATTCTCATCTCTCACTGCAAGCATCGCATTGTCCATATTAAATTGGTAATTAATATTCCTGGTTTCTCGTTAACTGAGGCGGTAGATGGTCATTGCAACTGTGGCGATGTTGCTAAGGATTAAGTTCCTTTGACACAAAGCGGTTGGAAAAATC
>NC_051404.1:36439366-36439446 GCF_015228065.2 Penaeus monodon
CTTATAAGACTTGGGGCATTTTTCAATTCGTTTTTTAGGAGAAAGAGTATCTCATATGTCGTATGTATGTGTATGTGTGT
>NC_051404.1:36439662-36440191 GCF_015228065.2 Penaeus monodon
CTTATTTTCATCTATTCATGCATATATGTTAATGGGTGCGTTCATGCTTTTTTCTCTCCGGGTTTATCTCTGCCCGTATACATCGAGTACATGAAGTCCGGTTAGCCGAGTCACGTGTTTTGGTGACGTCACCGACATACAACAACACCCCGCGTTGCCAACTCGTGATTTTCTGTGAGGGCTTATTTTCTTCGACCTTGTCTTAAATGCTTAATGTTTATGCTGTTAAATGCCTCTAAGTTGATGTTTATTTTGTGAAGATGACTTATAAAAAATCAAGCGCGTCATTTATCTGGTTCTGATATTTATTTTTGTGATATATGCGTTTAGATATTCGGGATAGGAGGGAAAATGAGACAAAGAGAAAGAAGAAGAAGAGAAATCGGAGAAGGAAGAAAATTTTGAAGAATAGGAAAGGAGGAAGGAGATGGAAAGAAGGTTAGGAAGAGATGGAAGAGGGTGATAACGAATTGTGATGATTAAATGGAAGAGAAGAAAAAAAGAGTAGGTGGGCAAAGACAATAAAAAG
>NC_051404.1:36440242-36440469 GCF_015228065.2 Penaeus monodon
ATAAGAACCGATATAGAAAAAAAAATCAAATAAAAATGTAGAAGAAAAATGTGAAAAAGAAAATAATTTGGCAAGAATCATGTTTATTAATACGCCGTTAGTTAATGAAATATCTAATCTCTTCGTGATTTTATCAGTGTAATTAGATTGCTATCAAAAGTTACTGGTAATGACACTTTATCATTCCCTCTCTTTCTCTCTATTTCCCTCTGTCTGTATGACTCTGA
>NC_051404.1:36440744-36441195 GCF_015228065.2 Penaeus monodon
CGGTCGCTCCCAATAAATGCAGCTTTTATACACAGGAGAGCCGATATCACTATACTATGCTGCCACAGACCTCAACCCGATAAGCTTCTACCTTAGATAAGGCCATGTGGTGCTTGAAACGCCACTCAAAGATTTTCCCAAAGACTGATAACGGTCCGCGACTGATAACTGCCCGCGACTGATAAATATCACAAAGCAAGGTTCCGAAGATGTTAAAATTATCAGTGAGTCAAACACCCTTATCTTCAGCCTCTTTGTGAGAGACCGTGTACCTGCACGTAACATGTTGTAGTGACGTAATAACGACATAAGTAAACAAAGATGACGAGGTAGATTTCGTAGCGGTCAAAGACTCCATGAACCCCGCGTGTTTGTAGTGGTGATTCTGATTTCCTTTTAGACGTACAGTTAACACACATGGATAAACACACACATACAGTATGTGCGCTTT
>NC_051404.1:36443400-36443604 GCF_015228065.2 Penaeus monodon
TATTTTTTTTTTATTATATTAAAAATTAATCATATAAGTAAATTTTTGAGAAGAATTTATTTAAAAATTTTATATATAAATTTTTTTTTTTTATTAATTTAAAAATATGTTATATAAAAATTTTTATATGCATATAAAAAATATTATATATATATATAATTATATTAATATTGATAATATATCCCCCCACATCACACCCCCCAC
>NC_051404.1:36443930-36444407 GCF_015228065.2 Penaeus monodon
TTTTTTTTTTTATTATTATAATAATATTATTATATATATATTTATTATTAATTTATTATATTTATTTTTTTGGATGTGTGTGTGTTTAATATTTTATTATATTTTATTTAATATTATATATATTTTTATATTATTTTATATATAATTTAATAAAAAAAATTTTTTAAATTTTTTGATAAATTTAATATATTTATATATAAAATTTTTAATTTTAAAATATATTATATATATTTTTTTTTTTTAAAATAAAACCATTTTAAATTTTAAAAAAAAATTTTAATTTTTTTTTTTTTTTGTTTTATTTTTTTTTTATTTTATAAAATTTTTTTAAATTCTTTCTTTATTAAATTTTTTGTTTTTTGGGTTTTTTTTAAATTTTTTAAAAAAAATTTTTTTTTAAAAAAAAAAAAAAATTTTTTTTTTAAAAAGTTTTTTTTATTATTACTAAAAAAATTTATTTTTTTTTTTTTAAAAATA
>NC_051404.1:36445163-36445461 GCF_015228065.2 Penaeus monodon
TATGACCACCTGAACATTTCAACCAGTCATGAGGAGGAAAAAATTAAACACAGGTCAGGTAGCGCAGAACACACGCCCCTCAGCTGGTGTCTGGTTTCCATGGTGACAGAGAATCCAATCGGGTAGCGTGGCGTGGATAGAACAGCAATACGTGAAGTTCTCTTGGTGGGTATTTTAACCACCCCGCAATGGGCAGCTGTGGATATATTTTTTTTCTTTTGTATTTACTAATGAATGGATTTGCGAGTTTTATGCATTTTTATGGTCGATTTAGAAATTAAAAAGGATTTCTTTAAAG
>NC_051404.1:36445478-36445918 GCF_015228065.2 Penaeus monodon
CAAAAAGGAAAACAATTATTAGTTAGTTACTGGAAAAAAATATTGTTTCATTCGTTTACTTAATCAAATAATAGATTTTCGATCGTAATATAATTGCCGTATCAACGAATGAAATATTTTCGAAGGGGGGAGGAGAGGTGGAAAACAGAAAAACATTTTCTTTATATTAGGGCTCCCTGAAGAGGAAGTCAAATGCCCATTAGTAGTAGTAATACAGTCAAATATCCATCGATAAAATTGATAGATAATAAATAAATGACAAGCAAACAAAGCCAAAGGCCCTTCAGTGTTGCAACAGAGACAGGGAAGCTGTTCTTTTGCGAAGAAGTTCAAGGTTAAAATCAGCTTCAAAACTCACCTAAGCCACATTTTGATTTTCAACCTTGCAGCTTCTCTTGTTTTAGACCGGAATGCATCCACTGTACGATAACCTCTTCAGA
>NC_051404.1:36445940-36446554 GCF_015228065.2 Penaeus monodon
GAAGTGACTTTGAAATTTGAAACGATACGTTCGCTCTCACTCAATCCTGTGAACATTAATATATCATTATGGTATTTTTTTCTTCGTCTTCTCATTGTTTCTAACACAACTTCTCAGTCATTAATAAAAGCGCAAATAGAGATAATAATAATGATAATAAGCGAATGAAAATACTTAAAAAGTACTGATAAAATTACGAACGAAAATAATGAAAAAGGAATAGACAAAATCACGAATGAAAAGAAATTAAAAAGGGATCAGATCAAGCGATAAAAAAATGCGAATAAGAAAAAAATAATAATAAAAATAAAATCACCATAAGTGAACTGAGAAGCGAAAAAAGTTAATAAAATGAGAACAAAATATGTAAGATATAACAATAAATAAATAGATAAATAAATAAATAAGTGAATACTAAACAGTCAAACAAAAAACAAATAAGTAAATAGATAAATATATAAATAAAAGTGAAATGCAAAAAGTGGCGGGAAGTGGAAGGTTCTTTTGGGCGCGTTCGTATCGGCATCATGTGACTTCCTTTCGCTGTCCTTACAACCTTTTAAAAGCACTTGCGAAATAATTTGAGTCATTTTGGTTCTAAGTGCATGCGGGTT
>NC_051404.1:36446588-36446670 GCF_015228065.2 Penaeus monodon
TAGGTTTATCTGAGTTTCTTTACTTTCGTGTTTTCTTTGCCCTGTAGCATCTGGACTAAATATAATTTTTGTTTCGTATTTA
>NC_051404.1:36447955-36448103 GCF_015228065.2 Penaeus monodon
GCTGTAATCATCTACTGTATTTCTAGCTATGCACACGAACATCACTTAAAATGTCAATACATTTCAAACCGCAATAATATATTTTCACTCCTATTTCTCCTCTTCCTCTTTATCTCTTCTTCCCTTCACACTCATTCCTCTCATCCTT
>NC_051404.1:36448167-36448270 GCF_015228065.2 Penaeus monodon
CTCTCCTCTCCCTCCCTCCTTTCCCCCTCTTCTACTTCTTTCACACCTTCTTTCTCTCCACTCTCTATTCTATTCCACAAATGACATTCCCACCCCGTTTCCA
>NC_051404.1:36448357-36448453 GCF_015228065.2 Penaeus monodon
CCACTCTCTATTCTATTCCACAAATGACTCTTCTCCCCCTCCGTTTCCACAGCATATTCGCCACTGCATCTACACCACAAATCCTTACTCCTATCC
>NC_051404.1:36448535-36448916 GCF_015228065.2 Penaeus monodon
TCTCTCCACTCTCTATTCTATTCCACAAATGACCCTCCTCCCCCTCCGTTTCCACAGCATATTCGCCACTGCATCTACACCACAACTGCGTCATTACTTGGGGTCTTGCTACACGTGGCGGTCAGCGAAAGACATGGCAGCTTCGGGTCTGAGGGCATGGAGATGTCCCACGTACAGGAGTTATCACGCGGATTTTATGACTGGTCTGTTAGTAAGATATTTCGGGTGATATTTTACGTGTGGTATGGAAAAAAAAAGGTGGTGGAGGTAGGTAGGTTAGATGTTGAAGGATTTTATTACGGGTGTGGGAAAAGAGGGGTATTTTGGAGAATATTTTATGTACGTATGAATAAAATGGTAGAGGATGGAGGATGGAGAGAT
>NC_051404.1:36449010-36449607 GCF_015228065.2 Penaeus monodon
CATTGCTGTGTTTTTCCTTAAATATTAATTGGCTTTTAAATCAGTTTTATTATTTCTGAGTTCCCGCCATCAGTTCCACCTTATCCCCCCCCCCCCCCGTATGAAATCTTCATGGAAAACGGGAAAGCAAAAAAATAGGAAAACAATGTCGAACAGCCAAGGTCATACTCAAAGTGTTCACATAAACCTTAACCAAACAATTTAAAACCCAAATATTTTTACCAGTTTTTTAAAAAAAAAGCCCCCGCAAATTTAACGTTTTGTTCAGTACCGTTGACATCTTGCCGAAGGTTTCACGAGAAGAAGGCATTTACCCAGAAGCAGCAAAAGGAAAACCTTCAGGGTCCTGGGAAATTTCCCCTTTCCAACAAGCATGTAAAGCAACCGTGGTGCAATATCTCGTTACATTAGAATCATAACTCTTATGCTGTTTGTAGAAAGATATAGGTGATATGTGTGTGTTTTAATGATGGCATAATGCATATTCACGTTCCTTTAGAGAAATAAAAAGTTGGAATAATTCTAACGGACAAACTAAATGAAAATTGTAGCCTTCATTACTTTCGTCTCTTTGTGCATCATCTTGTCCTGTTTTGT
>NC_051404.1:36450136-36450221 GCF_015228065.2 Penaeus monodon
ATCCACGGCGGATGTGCTTTCCAAGAGTCATCAAGTTTGAAGACCATGACTGTCAGGGTACATGTCATGCTCTAAAATCGTGCTA
>NC_051404.1:36450692-36451997 GCF_015228065.2 Penaeus monodon
GTTTACATATTGTGTCATGCAACACCACAAATCCTTTGTGATAACCAGGAATGCTTCCCTTGTCAAATCTCTCCAACTCTATCAATACAGAAAGAGAGAAAAACAATGTTTTTTTTTTTGTGTGTGACAAATGGCGGCCGATAGCAAAGTTTTGACCGAGCAATTTTATGAAATTCCGTACCCAAAATAAAAATTTGTGTCAACAACGTGAACACTCCCCCTTACAGTGAACAGTGGAATGAATAACATCCGCCATGAACAAGAATTATACAGAAATTCTTCACGAAAATCAAGTCATGTGAATATGTGACTCAGCCCACAGGGGCGATTCTCCCCTGCCAGACGTACAAGATTTTTCGGGCTAAGTGATTAAAAAGTAAGCGATTTATAGTATTATGGGTACAGTTTTGGAAGTCAAGGAATTCATATGTTGTTGTCTAGTGTGATCTGGTTTAGAGGTGGTGCATATTATCTTGAGTTTTAGGTTTGCAGTACGACTAGTTCAGGGGGAGTATAAATAGGCGAAAATCGAAATTTCTTGACAGTCCGGGGTAAACATTAGAAGGTGAGATACACATTTACTTTACAGCGAAACCCTCTTTGTTCTAATTACCAACCCAACAGTCGAACAACGGTGATAATTATATAGCATAGACCATATACTTCAAGAACGCGCGGAAATTATAAAATCCAAACCACTCAATATGTAACAAAACGGCACTGCGTCAGCAAGGAAGTGCGCAACAAAGAACAGAATTGGTAGATTCTTTGTGTCCGAAAAAAAAAACAAAAAACACAACGAATAAATCCTCAAATAACTTTCTTTAAACATGTAAACCGGAGAAAGCACGCCCTAGATACTTTAAATAAGACGAGAAAGGGAGGAAAAAAAACCCCGAAAACCGGACTCTTTTAGTGACACTTGTAGGTCAACTAAGCGTCTCTTCAGTCAACTAATTTCCTCTCGCAATTCGACTTAATTCTCTACAATTCAGAAAGTTTTCAGGAGACTTTCTTTCATAATTAGGAATGTAAAACGAAGTGTTAAGATAACGTGAGTTTGGAAGAAAAATCAAACCAGTTTTTTCTCTTTTTTTTGTGTGTTTGCTATGGGCCATTTTTCACCAATATTTAAGGTTTTTCTTTCTCTTTCAGACTTAAAGTAGGAATAGTTTTGTTTTTCTGAATGTAGGTGATGGCTATTCGATGCGACAGGAAGTCGGTGACTCGTAATATTGGTATTTTTTTTTTTTTCAGATGGATGAATTCCTTTGGAAATGTTAGTTGTATTGGCTGTAGGAAAGT
>NC_051404.1:36452649-36452955 GCF_015228065.2 Penaeus monodon
CTCTTTAAAAGCTTTAAATGTAATAGGATTTTGATCATTCACAATATAACAGCCTTTTCTAGAGGACTCGTCCCAGCCAGATTAAGTCTAAACCTAACTAAATTGGCTGAAAAGAAAGTGACGAGGGGAAAAGGTGTCCGTCAGCCAGTTTCCTCCCAACCAGTCCGTCTCCCGAGTTCTTGGGTTAATGCCTAAGGGGTGGCTTTGAGTCCTGTTGAAAAGGGTGAAAGGAGGAGGGTGTTAAGAGCCATCGTGTCTTGTGGTGTGGGTGTGTGTGGTTCATTCGAATGGGTCTTCGTGCGAGTC
>NC_051404.1:36452978-36453128 GCF_015228065.2 Penaeus monodon
TCGATGCGACTGCTTTCGGAGGAATTCCTTGAAGCACGAGTGATTCCAGAAGTCAGTAGGAGTTGCTTGATTTTTAGGATTATGTAATGTGTGGTGCAGGTTCTAGGTGTTGAGATCGAAGGGATGGCATCCACTGTTGCTTTTGTGAAC
>NC_051404.1:36453147-36453722 GCF_015228065.2 Penaeus monodon
ACATCTATTACTGTTGGTTTTGTAAATGCAAAAGCACTGGGATGTGTAACAGTGGCGCTGCCTTGAACTTTTGCGGTGGCTGTACATTCAGGAAGGCAAAATAAGGCAAACTTCAATGCATATTTAGGCTAGATAAAGAGTTTTAGTTAATCAATAGAGGAATTAAGTTACCAGAGCTTGTAGTGTTAAGAAAATGTGTATTGGAGCTGTATTGGCCCTCGCCAGAGCACCAACAGGATCAATGCACTCTCCCAGGAAGGAGTGTGATTCATTTGTTATTGACCTGTTACTTGGCAGTCTGTCATGCACATGCCTTTTTTTTTTCCATTCATTCATTCCCCCATTAAAAACCCTTTTGCCCAGGTTACAGTGAATCCATAAAACGATAAACCATGCTTAAATATTGATTTTTTTGTAATGATTCAGGGGGTTTTCATAGCCCTTGTCTAAATCCCCCTTCCCCTCCCCCCCATTTTTAAAGTTATTTAATTTATTCTAAGTCCAGGTTCCTTGTAAAATGTAGTGGAGAGGATTCTTCTTTTGCATTTAAGGGTCATGGATTCAGAATGCCCAAG
>NC_051404.1:36453815-36455324 GCF_015228065.2 Penaeus monodon
ACAACAATTTTTTATAATATTTAAAACCATAACAATAACATAAATAAATTAAAGCTGCTGTTGCCCAGAGCACCACAGAAGCCAAAAAGAAGCTCTAAAAGGGAAGAAATTTTTAACCCTGGGTTGTACCTAAATTTTTCATGAAAGTCATTTGGTTTTGGGAAACATGTTCAATAACTTGCTATCAAGTTAGCAGACTAGTTTGTGTACCATAAAAGGGCCCATTTTTTTAGAGCAAATTTGGAATTGTTTTTCCTTGGTGTTTTTTTTAATCTGAAAACTAAAACTTTAAGAAACTTTGTACTTACTCTTGTGTGTATGAACATAATTGTTGACATTACTTTCTTTCGTTTGTGTGCGTAGGACTTTAGGCTGATTTTGAAAGTGAATATTAATAGCTTGTGATGTTTTCAGATGAAATTCTTAAGTGTAGCAGTACTTGTGGCCGTTGTGGCATCCAATCGGGGCCTTTTTCTCCCGTTTTCTGGGGAAGGGGAAATTTTTTAAGGTAACTTCTTCGTTTTTGCCTCATCACACTTTTTATATTTTTTTAAAGTGTTATTTGTTAGCCTTTAAAACCACTTGTCAGTGCCAGGCTTTCTAGTATTTGGGTTTTTTATAAAAAATCTCAATTATTTTAGAATGTGTTTTATCACACACGTCCTTACATTCAAGTGAAATGAAAACTGTCTTTTTATTTTTATTCTTAATCCATGTTTCATCTTCACCTGACAGCTTGAGCATAGCAAGAAGTACGACTCAGAGGTCGAGGAGTCATTCCGCATGAAGATCTTCACGGAGAACAAGCACAAGATTGCCAGCCACAACAAGGGCTTTGCACAAGGACACCACACTTACAAACTCAGTATGAACAAATATGGAGATAGGGGATTATAGTTTTTTACGGTTTGTTTTTTATTTTAACAGTGGGTAATTTTTATTGAAGTATTAAAAAAATTCTGTTGCAAAATTAGATAAAAACTTTAAATTAAGAAAAGTTATAAAAGTATCATGCGAAGTGTCCCCAGGGGTTATACAAAGTTGCCCCCCCAAAAATAATACAAAAAAAACCTTCTTTTCACCACCTTCCTTTGCAGCTCCACCATGAGTTCGTCTCTACCATGAATGGCTTCCGTGGAAACCACACTGGGGGTTACAAGAACAACCGTGCTTACACCGGACCCCTTCTTACCCTGATGATGAGGGGCATTTCCCAAGAATGTGACGGGGGCCCAAAGGGAGCCGTCACACCTATCAAGGACCAGGGCCAGTGTGGCTCTTGCTGGGCTTTCTCTGCCGTGAGTTTCTTGAGGGTTGTGCTGGGGCATATGGCTTGTTGTGGCAAGAGGAAGGTTTTCTGGATTGATTTTATTACTTTGCAAGTGGAGTCAAAATAGTTTATGCTGTTCATCATTATTTTTTCCAATAATGACAGGTTGTCCTTTTTTTTGTTTTATGTTTGAACAATTTACTTTTGACAATCCCGAAAAAGTATGAATATCAAAAACA
>NC_051404.1:36455402-36456110 GCF_015228065.2 Penaeus monodon
ATCTACTATCTAAGGAAATACTTTGTAGTAATTTGGTGGAAAATTTCCCAGCTTGTCACTATTCCCCATTAATTGAAATGCCCTGGTTTTCAGACTGGTGCCTTGGAGGGCCAGACATTCCGCAAGACTGGTCAGCTGGTGAGCCTCTCGGAGCAGAACCTGGTGGACTGCTCTCGCAAGTTTGGCAACAATGGTTGCAACGGTGGACTCATGGACAATGCCTTCGAGTACGTCAAGGAGAATGGCGGCATCGACACTGAGGAGAGCTACCCATATGATGCAGAGGTAAGGAACAGGAAGGAAGGGGTTCTTGAAAGCTTCAAGATTTTCCGGGGTTTTGCGACAAATAAATATTAAAAATAAAAGATAAAAAGTTTCAAAAATTTTTCTAATTCTTAATCCTTCAAAAACCAAAAAATTTTCAAAATCCCCAATATTAAGAGTCGCAGTACTTCAAGATAATAAGTGTAAACTCCAACAGGACGAGAAATGCCATTACAATCCCCGAGCTGCTGGTGCCGAGGACAAGGGCTTCGTTGACGTGCGCGAGGGAAGCGAACATGCACTGAAGAAGGCTGTTGCCACCGTTGGCCCAGTGTCTGTGGCTATTGATGCATCTCACGAGTCATTCCAGTTCTACAGCCATGGTAGGACTTCTTTTTGAAATTTGTTGTAAATTATTAAAATTTTAGGGGATTTAGTACCCCC
>NC_051404.1:36456221-36457613 GCF_015228065.2 Penaeus monodon
CTAAATCACCCGTGTTATGAATACCCAAAATTAGGAAAAAAGAATTGAAGTAATTAAATTTTAAATTTAACCAAAAAATACCATTTTTTCATATTCTGCACCCCTAAATTTCTCCTCTCTTGGTTTTGGGATAAAAAGAAAAATGGCTTAAAATTTTTGCCATAATGGCCCATTTAAATGAAATTTTATTTTTTAAATAGAAAAGACAAAATTTTCCAGTTGGCACTGGGGGAAAAGACCCTAATTTTTATCCTTTACAGGGTATACTTGAACCCACCCCCCCCTAGATGCGACCCGGTGTTTTTTGGTTGGGCTAGGGCTTTGACGTGATGGCACAGACATGGCTGGTAAAGAACTCCTGGGGTAAAACCCTGGGGGATCAGGGTCTTTAAAGAGGCCCGCAACCTTGAAACCCCATGTGGCATTGCCTCCCGCCTCCTTCCCTTGTCAGATAAAAAAAATTTTAATTTACATTTAAATTTTTTATTAGATCTTTTTCTTTCCCCGAAGCTACATTATTTTACCCTAGCTCTTTTTTCTTTTTCGGGGGGTTTTAATGCTCTAATAATACAGAAGAAATATTTAAATCTGAGCACTAGACCTTGTCTTGCATGATTCTAAATTTAAAACAGAGAGACGGGAAAAAAAGAAAGGGGAAAAAACCTAAGAAATTTTTTTCCGTTTTTTCCCATCTTAACACGACATCAAAATTTTATGAAAAAAGAATTCCCCTTTTTGCTGTGAACTTTTCCTAGGAGTGAATTTTTTTTTAATTTCGTTTCTCCCTTCTGGACAAAAAGGTTAGGGCTTTTATTTTTGTATAAGAATTGTTTGTTTTTAAGCATCAAGGAGGGAATCTTTACTGTCCTTTTTTTATCCTGGGAAAGGGCAATGTGTTTATGAGCATTTTCATGGCAGCCCTTGGAGGGGAAGGTCAGTAGCTACAAGGTTTGTGGGGGGCAGCACCGCTGTACCCCTTTTTCCCCCAGATGAAAGGATTGGTCTCCCGTTAGAGTTTACCCACTGCATTAACAGGGGTGCTTCTCGAGCCTTTTTAAGTATCTGTCAATATCTTGCAAGGTGTCATAGGAGGTTTTAAAAGTATGTCTTGACCCGGAATTTGAACAGGAGGAGTAGTGTATCAGGGAGTACACACCTGTGATGATAAAATCTGCTATGTAGTTTTCTTAATAAATATTTAAAAGTTATCATAGTGTTGATATCCCACTTTATCAGTATTGTACCTTCTCAGTTGCATTTTTTGTGTAAACTGAATATTTATTGGTCTTCAATATGTACACGTCTATTAAACTTCAGGAAGAAATTTGAAAATATGTAAATAATGCATACATAATTAAAAACAAAACGTCATTAATCAAAAAATTAGAAATT
>NC_051404.1:36457883-36458305 GCF_015228065.2 Penaeus monodon
AGGCACGGTCGCTAAACTCTAAAAAATTATTTTCGTTTTTTAATTGCCTTTTTTAGTCAAAAAAATTAAAAAAAAAACTTGGTAAAATAGTTTTTAGATCCTTAATTTTCCTTTTAGGTCATGAATTTTTTGGGAAAAATTTTTTGGGTAAAAAAAAAACCAGTTTATTGAAAGGATTGATGTTTCGAAATGATCCTTGATTTCTTGCAAACACTAAGTTGGTTACTTTGTTTTCTTTATGCTAGCAGAACAATTTAGGCTGTAATTACGTTTAGGTCATAATATAGGATGATGTTTTGTCTATACGTCACCCCGAAGTAAAATTTTTTTCAGAAAAATTTTAAAGGAAAGGGAAATCGGGAAATCAAGGTTACTAGTGGCCTTAGGCTAAGCCTAAAGAGCATCTTAGTGCGAAATTTTCG
>NC_051404.1:36458332-36459378 GCF_015228065.2 Penaeus monodon
TGGCAAGCATTTTCCCAGAGCATTGGACTTGGTTTTGTTTTTGTTTTATAATTTAAAAAAATTTGACAGTCATTTAAAACCACTTTTCATGATCACACATTTATTCATTTAATCAAATGGTGGTCTTTTTTCCTCTCCTTGGCCCCTTGATTTAGTTTTTTTGGTGCTTGGTTTTCCCTTTGCCCTTTCGCCCCGTTATGTGGTTTCTGATATGGGGGTTTCCCCAAATTTCCTCTTCTTTATCTTTTTCTCATTTTTTTAGTCAACTTTTAAAATGTTTTTTTTGCGGAGTCCCCTGGGTTGTTTCGTTTTTTTTGCCCCGGAGCTAAACGTTGTTTCCCCTTTTTGTTTAAAAAAAAAGAAAGGGGGTTTTAAAATTTGTGGCCCCCCTTTAAGGGGTTTTTTTTTTATAACTTTGCGCAAAGGGGGGTCCTGGGGCAAAGTTCTTTAAATTTTTTCCTTTTTTAATTTTTTGGGGCAAAATGTTTCTTTGTTTTTCACTTTTTTTAATTTTTTGTGGCTTCCTGCTTCTCCCCTTTTTGGTGCGTCCTTTTTTTTCTTTTGGTCTCTTCCTTCGGGGGAAAACTTGGCCCAAAACCTTTTTCAGGTTTTTTTTTTTTAAAATTGGTTGCTAAAAATCCCCCCCTTTTAAAAAAAAAAAAAAACTTGGAAAGCCGAAATTTTGGTGGAATCAATAAAGGCAAATTTAAATCGCAGATGTCGAAAGCCTTGGCTGGGCGGGAAAAAAAAACTGTTTTTTCCCCTTTTGGGTGTTAAAATGGCTAATTCTTGTTTGTTGATATTTAAAAACCCCCCAAGGGGGGGGGCCCACACAATTTTAAGAAAAAATAAAATTTTAGTCGTTTTTTCGCCTTCCCAATTAAACCTTAAATAACTTTTTTCTTATAAACTAAGTTTTGTGGGCAAAGCATCTGTGTTTGTGGGTCGCCCATTTGCAAAACCGTTGGTTCCCCGGGGTTAGGGGCAAAGGAAAAACAGTTTTTTGGAACTTTTCCCTATCCCCAACCACCGACAGGAGCAGACAG
>NC_051404.1:36459605-36459762 GCF_015228065.2 Penaeus monodon
TTTTTTTTTTTTATTTTTAAAAAATTAAAATTTTATTTAAAAAACAAAAAATTTAAAGTAAAATTTTAAAAAAAAAATTTAAAATATAAATATAATCTTTTCCCAAAATTCTATTTTTTTTGTGGTTAATTTTAATTTCTTAAAATTATTTTAAAAC
>NC_051404.1:36460241-36460406 GCF_015228065.2 Penaeus monodon
TTTCTTTAAGCATATAACATAAATAAAATAATTTATCTTGAAGGTGGTAAATGAACCTAATAAAAAAAAAAAAAAAAAAAAAAAAAATAATATTATATAAAATTTTAAATAAAAAAATAAAATAATATATATATATATATATAACCCACACACAACACACACCAC
>NC_051404.1:36461099-36461538 GCF_015228065.2 Penaeus monodon
CACACAAAATCCTGCCCAAAGTTCTCTGCAAAAATAATGTTGATAATGAATACTTCTACTACTGATAAATCAGAGCTTGGTGTATCTGAATCCAATGACACTTTAAAAGGTACGGTGGAAAAGTGTTTTTTATTTTTCAACTATTTCAGTCTTGGATATGAAGCTGACCTGCAGGGACACCGTTCATGAATTCCCTAAGCAACGATTTCTTCTATCATTTAGAACATTAATAAATGTGATTTGAGTTCCCCTTGATACTGTACTAGCTGTATACCATACAAATAAGGAGGACTGGTTCATATAAAGTACTACAGGTACCTATACTTTCCTCACTAAATACGTCTAAGCATTTCAATATCCATTTTGGTTAAGGCATACAAAAGGATCGCTTCGATTTGAAGAAAAATCGAAGATGATAGCGTTGTGAGCAATGAATCAT
>NC_051404.1:36463382-36464635 GCF_015228065.2 Penaeus monodon
CCCTTTCCTCTTACCCCTCCTAACATATCACATTCCCTTCCTACATGAAACTGTCTTGGGCATGTAGCTCGTGATGTCACGACGTCAATTTTTAGAAATGCACTCAACTGTTTATTTAAGAATTATATAAAATTATACCGAAATATCACTATATAATCTATATAGAATCACACCGAAATACGTATTTATTAAATCTTCGTTTTTTGTTACATTCATACTTGCGCATGCGCAGCCATCTACCGGCAAATTTGACAGTTCTGTTGTCACAGTCTCCGCTCTCCATTGCTCGTTCAAAAGTAAAGTTTATTTACAGTGCTACTTGTGCTTCCGGATTATTTCACGATATTCTGATGAAAACGATCTCTGACTGAAATTGTTGGTATATCGGGAATAACAGTAACTTCAGTGAACTACAATAACCATCTGCAGAACTATGTCAGAAGAACGTTCGTCACATCCCAGCCACCTCACGATAAGGTAAACCCAATTTGTACTTCAAATGCACAAATGTTAGCATAGACGGTGGCGATCGGGAGGGGCTCCGTTTGCAGAGCCCCCAGTAGCGAATATCCGGCGATCAGGGGGGGATCTGGGGTCAAAGCACCTGATAGGGAAATACGGCGATTGGGAGGTCCGGGGGCGTAGTAGTTAGTACGTTTAAGATGGGGTTCATTTGCTCATTCGTTTGCGCAAAACCCGTGGGGCCAAAATTTTGGGCACGAGGGTTTTTTTTTGTATTACCACTTTCTTTGGCTCTTTAGAATACCTGCTGTGAGCGAACCCCCGCCCCCCCCCAAAAAAAAAAAAAATGGTGGCTTGAGTCGGGGGGCTTGGGCGGGCCGTTTTTAAGCATTTACCACATCTCTGGCTGATGGCCACGAATCGCCCACAGACTGGGATTATGACAGCAGATGGTGAGGATGGCAACAGACGGAAATTATGGCAACAGAAGGGAAGGATGTCAACAAAAGGGAAGGATGTCAACAAAAGGGGAGGATGTCAACAAAAGGGGAGAATGTTAACAGACGGGGAGGATGGCAAAAGAAGGGGAATATGGTAACAGACGGGGAGGATGGCCTCAGAAGGGGATTGTGGCAACAAAAGAGGATTGTGACAACAGAAGGGGAGGATGGCAACAGAAGGGGATTGTGGCAACAGACGCGGGGGATGGCAACAAGACAAGTACACGTCATGTTAAATATCTGATATATTGTTGCAAATATTATCCTTATTATTATGTATGATCATAATGA
>NC_051404.1:36465209-36465765 GCF_015228065.2 Penaeus monodon
CAATACCCTGCCCGATTCTCGATAATGCATCATAGAGCCGCGCTCTATTTGCATAGTATCTTTGCTGTATATATACGGTACACCATGTTGATAATAGTTACACTGTTGCCGGGGGGGTGGGTCGCGAATCTTTCGAGCTCATTTGTAGTGGTTACAGACAAATTAGTTTTAGAACCCCTGGATTAAACACCTTTTGCATTCGTCTTACGATGCTCCATATGCTTCAGGAATAAAAAAAAAAGAGAGAAATTGTGACTTAGAAACTTTCCTCGTGCATTCTAACTGGCTTTAGGAGAAACTGTTTGATAGTAACATTTACAAAGTATAACATCTAAAATATATTATTTCGGATGTTGAAAAAATAACCAGTCAAATTCTTAGTGATGTTTCATCTAATTTTCATTCGGTCATGAAATTTATCATGATAGATAATACATAATTACGAAGCTGCAATAATTAATACCAAGATATTTAATTAAAAACTCGAGTACAGTTCACTTAATATCTGAAGTCAATCTGCGTAGTTTCTTCCAAACACGAGGCAACAGAAACGGCG
>NC_051404.1:36465784-36465889 GCF_015228065.2 Penaeus monodon
ACTATATATAAAGTTTATCAGTCGAGGAAAATGTTACGTAAATAGGTAAACAGAACATGATTTTATAATGCTTTATGTACTTTTGGGAATTTTTAAGCTTAATAT
>NC_051404.1:36466066-36466530 GCF_015228065.2 Penaeus monodon
GAAATTATAGTTGTAGGTCTTTAAGTAACAATTGTACTAATAAAATCAGACAAATAATATTTCGATTTCAGATGTATCAGCCAATATAAAGTACTTCTTCTCAGCTTCAACTTTCGAGTGCAAAGGAAATGCTATGTAAAATGTAGATAAAGCAATTCAGACTATTGTGATGTAAAACAATGGTAAAGTTTTAAAAGTAAAAAATTTTTTAAGCGATGTTTATTTATAAATAGAACGTCAAGCAATATTATTATCATTATTCATTTTTCAAAACAATTGCCTGTAACCATAACTCTCTATATATTTATTTTATTCATTATTGTTTTGCTATCCATCCATTGTATCACATAATCAACATGAAATAAGGAAAATTAATTAATGCCCCCCCCCCCCTTTTGCATGCTAGAAACAGGGTTTCCCCAAAATTTATTCATCCGTATTTTGGGGGATTTTGTATGTTTTTT
>NC_051404.1:36467900-36467990 GCF_015228065.2 Penaeus monodon
AGCTGAGCGACAAATAGAGAAGTGTTCTGTTAGTGCAAGTCGAGATCATGTTTATCCTTAGGTCGTGCGGTGTAAACACTAGCCTGACCT
>NC_051404.1:36468273-36468463 GCF_015228065.2 Penaeus monodon
AAAAAAAAACTCGAGTGGTAGTATAAATAGGCTACAGAGGCAAGACAAAGAGACAAGGATACAGTTTCAGGATGAATAGATGAGACAAAGGAGGTAGCATAGGGCCCGCGAGGTATGCACCAGCGCGAGACGATCGGCGCCGCCCGTGGAAAGTAGCTCAGCTTTACTTCGCAATCCATGAATAAGTCAG
>NC_051404.1:36468560-36468666 GCF_015228065.2 Penaeus monodon
CGTCACAGCGCTTTGTTGGGGAAGGATGGGATTGGAGGAGGGAGGGCTTGGGGGGGGGGTGCGATGCAGTGGGTATCTCTTCAGGCTATTTCTGGACGTCTTGTTT
>NC_051404.1:36469491-36469657 GCF_015228065.2 Penaeus monodon
TATGCAATCGATCAGGTCTTGTTATTGTCCGCATAATAAAAGACGTTCGTTTCCTTTTTTTATCATTATTATTTTTTGGTGTTTATTTAATTTCTTTTTTATGTTCGCTAATGTGAACTCAATGGATCACGTGTCTTCTCTTCACACGCTCGGGATGGAAATTTAA
>NC_051404.1:36469733-36469875 GCF_015228065.2 Penaeus monodon
AAGAAAAAAGGAAAAGGAGGGAAATTTATGCATGTCTAATTATCTTCTACGTGTCTAATTATCTCGTAAGAAATCTTAATGAAAAAATTTACTTTTTTTTCTCTCTCAGCTTTCTCCCATTGTAACTGTGGCGACAACGCGC
>NC_051404.1:36470154-36470264 GCF_015228065.2 Penaeus monodon
TCGCCGGCTTGGTACCAGTGGTAAAGTTTATGTTTAATAATATATATCTTACGAGAGTGACAGGGTAGGGATTCTGTGACGTTTATTGTTACATTTTCCAGACAAGCATA
>NC_051404.1:36470335-36470626 GCF_015228065.2 Penaeus monodon
AAGGAAACTCTATATGGACCTGAAGCGGCACCATTTACGAAGAGACAGGAAGCAGAGCTAGAGATGTTGAGCTTTTGAGGTTCGAGAAGCAGAGGTTTTCTGTGTGAGTGACGAGGAAAGATCGGATTAGGAACGACTGCATAAGAGGGGCAGCTAAAGTTGGGCGCTTAGGAGGGAAAGCACGAGAGGCATGGCGCGGGCGGGTCGGCCATGTTCAGCGGAGAGGCAGGCAGGACATCGGTAGAAGAATGCAGAGGATGGCGTTAGCAGGATGGAGTTCGAGAGCACGCG
>NC_051404.1:36470744-36470927 GCF_015228065.2 Penaeus monodon
TTTTAAGTGTGTAAAATTAAAAATATGCAAATTCTATTTTTTTTTTTTTAACAACTTTACCTAAGTATGACCTGCTGCGGCGAATACTTTTTTTTCGAAGAGGAAATGATTCTGTTAATAAACCCGTCAGAGTTTCCCACATATTTTAAAAGCCTGTTTTGCTACAGACTTTCGAGACTTTTT
>NC_051404.1:36471146-36471216 GCF_015228065.2 Penaeus monodon
GCTTCGCGCGGCATATAGGGTTAGAGGAAGATTAAATTTACTTGTTGCTTTAGCACGAAGGAGGGAACAT
>NC_051404.1:36471519-36471697 GCF_015228065.2 Penaeus monodon
TCTTAGCTATCCATTTATCTGCTTCTGTACATGTTTGGAGAGCGAGAGAAGGAGAAAGAGGGGAAAAGTTGGCGAGTTCTCGGTTGGTCTCGCTTGAGTACGTCCATTATGTTCTTTATGGACTTGCATTAGACTGCATTATATTGTTGTTCTCAAGGTCTTTGTATTCGTGTCCTTG
>NC_051404.1:36471986-36472963 GCF_015228065.2 Penaeus monodon
ATAGCCCGCTGATATTTAATCCTATTAAAACCCGCGCCCTTTGTGAGAGAGGGAGGGAAACATAGCCTTCAAATATTAATCTGGCTAAAACAGCAGTACGGGACGAGAGCCTTGAAAACACGACGTCTCAAATCCGCATACACCGAGTCTCATGCATGGAACCTCATGCACGGAGCCTCGCATACGAAGCCTCATGCACGAAGCGGAATACTCATACACGGAGCCTGATATACAAAATCTCACACAGGGAATCTCATAGACAGAGCCTCATAAACGAAGCGCCATATAGAAAACCTCATGCACGAAGACTCATATACGGAGCCTCATACCTGCGCGCATACACACGCAGTTGCAGGAGCCTGGCATGAGTCACTCACGGCTGGGCGTCGGGCAGGGCTCTTGGCATGCTGTTTCCCCTCGTTTAGGATCCTCGGGTGCAGATGCGTGCGTTCGTTGGGACGTCTGTGGGTCTGTATGATGTCTTGTTTGCCGTTTTCTTACTTTTTATTCGTATATGTCGATGACGATAACGGTGACGTTGTTATTATTCGTATTTTTCTTATTTTTCTTATCATTAAACTGCATAAATAATAACTTTCCTTCTAGCATTGTGTATTTTCCCCCAGTTTTCCCCGGCACAGACAGACAGAAACAATCTAACGGGCAGGGAGACTGAGCTAGACGCCTAAAATGACATGTTCTGCCCCGGTGACAGAGGGGCCTCGTTGGCAGTCAGGCCGAGGCGAGAGAGCGCTCAGTACCCTCCAGTTCGTGCTATTTTTCCCCTCCGCTCTGCAAACTTGCTAAAACTTTTGCTAATGGCTTTTGGGAATGATATAAGTCCTCGGAGTCGATCTCACTTTCCTTGTCTCTCTTTTTATTGTCTCTTTCGTTCTAATTTTCTTTCCCTTTTTTCCAACGAAGGATGGGAAGAATATGCAAGAAAGGTGTCTCGGAGGAGGTTTCGAACCGCGCGC
>NC_051404.1:36473083-36473166 GCF_015228065.2 Penaeus monodon
TCGAGATGATGATGAATTGGGATCAGGAATTTCCGTGGTGTGTTAGTGTTAAGAAAAATAAAAGCGACAGAAGAGAAGACCTG
>NC_051404.1:36473210-36473464 GCF_015228065.2 Penaeus monodon
ATAGGTGCTTATCGAATGGCGTGGATGTAAAGTTACGTTGATTCCGATAGAATTTGATCCTAAATAGTTAGTGAACCGGAACAGTGAATTCAGGTGTTTTTTTTTTCCTCACGACAACACCGCTTTATCCTCTAGCCTTACCCCCTCCCCCTCTCTCCCCCCATTCCTCGTCCTCCCTCCATGTGTAGCATTTAAAAATTTACGTGGGTAATATTCTAGGCATTACGGCGGGAAATGCAATAGTCGGCGTCCAT
>NC_051404.1:36473536-36473747 GCF_015228065.2 Penaeus monodon
TTGAAAGGGGTTATCTTACTTGTTGTTTTTTATCATTTCTTAATTGAGGTCCGATATTTGTATTGCATTTGTGGTGCCACTTACTGTAGAGGAAGGGTACGAGTGGGAATTAATATCTTCACAACGCAAGAGGCTTTCACTCTCATTCATATGATTTTTCTACATTTGTCGCAGTGGTTACTGTTAACCTATTATCCAATGTGTTCTACGT
>NC_051404.1:36473900-36473994 GCF_015228065.2 Penaeus monodon
CGGCCGCATCCGGACTGTACTCGTACATTATTCACCGGGATGCTGCTCTCACCTGCTACCTGTGTTGTCCTGTCCTCCGTCCTCGTGTGGGCGT
>NC_051404.1:36474080-36476002 GCF_015228065.2 Penaeus monodon
TCCCCATGACTGCATTTCATCACAAAGGCATGGGGGGTGACGCTTCCGCAGCGACCCGCCTTTTAAGCGTGTGGATTCCAGCGTAGCGTCGAGTCCTCTCTGCCTCATTCTGCTTGGACCTGGACGACGAGTACTTTGCGTCGTTTTGGCGTGTTGTTTGGACCAGCCTAACCGTTTTTTTTCTCTCTTTGCAGGCGTAGCGGACGGCGTAGGCGGATGGCGGGCCTGGGGGATTGATCCTGGCGAGTTCTCCAACTCCCTGATGCGCGTCAGCGAGCGTCTGGTCAGGACGGGGAGCTACACGGCCTCCGACCCCGCGGCCATCATCGCCAGGGCGTATTACGAACTCCTGGAGAACAAAACGCACATCCTGGGTATGTCTTTGGATGCTGCGGCGCCAAGGGAGGGGAGGAGGAACTTCTTGTCTGCTCTGTGCTTTCTGGTCTTCCTTCTGCTTCTTGTACTTGCTGCTTTTTTTCCTGATCTTGCGTATTAAAGTCATGCTCAATGACGATACATCAAAAATTATATATAAAAAGCTTACTTAATTTACTCGTAAAAAAATAATTTCATGAGAAACAAAACAGTCCCTACCCGCTCCCGCCTGTTTACTAATAAGCATTGACGCTGCCTTATCCTTCAGTTCGTAATGTTCTTCGTCTCCACCTCGACTCTTTCTTCTAGATCCCCTTCTCCACTTGCTTTTGTCTCTCCCTTGTTTTCCACAGGTATTCTCCCTCACTCAACCCTCCGTCAGGCACTCTCCCTCTTCCCAACAGCCACGACCCCTTGCCCATGGTTACCCCGACTTTTGCGGTTAAACTGCGAACTGTTGACTATCTTTCCTCCCACGGCATTACACTCTTTGCTACTCTCGTTTGTTTTCCTTGGTTCCAGGCTGAACGACCTCCCGTGGCTTTTGCTTGCGTTTGTGTTTAGCCTACTCGGTTAGAAGCTTATAGCAATATGTTTTATGGTGATAGGAATGTTGTATATAATGATTATTTTGTGAAAATACCCATGTTTATGAAATTAGCTTTTTAAGTTTTTTGCGACTTACAAATTACGTTTTTAAGTGTCAGTCTTTTTATATATTTATAGGTGTGTTTTGTGTATGCATGCGTATATATATGCCTACAAACGTGTTAATTTCCAACCTCTTCTTGCAGGGAGCAGCACGGCCTGTGTTGTCGTCCTGCAGGGTGAAGCTGGCCAGTTGTACTCGGCGAACATCGGGGACTCTGGCTTCCTGGTCGTCCGGGATGGCTCCGTGGTCCACCGCTCACAGGAACAGCAGCACTATTTCAACACCCCCTTCCAACTCTCCCTCCCACCTCCTGGCACCAACGCTCAGGTCCTTAGCGACAGGTCAGTGTCGATGGTCGAAGGGGAACAGGGGGAAACGATCGATGTCTTCTTTTATGCTGTATTTATCTCCTTGCTTTGTCCTGCGATACGCTATTTCTGTATTAGAGACAGCTATCTCGACAATTTTCCTGTAGGCTGTTTGAATTCCCAATTTCATATGCCAATGACAACAATTTCATAGAACCTCTTCAAATTCGCACTAATCAAAAGAGATTGAGCTATCCTTTTACTCCCCGATGGACTGCCTCGCGCGGATACTGACGGCGCCTTCCCTTCCAGACCCGAGAGCGCCGAGACTCGAGAATTCTCTGTGAAGGAGGGGGACGTGCTGATGGTCGCCACCGACGGGGTGTTCGATAACCTCCCCGACTCCACCATAGTCAAAGAAATGGTCAAAGTGCAAGGCTCCACAGATTTATTATTACTGCAACAAGCTGCCAACTCGATCGCACAGCAAGCCAGAAAATTGGCTTTCGACGAAGATTATATGTCTCCATTTGCCCGAAACGCAAGAGAAAATGGCATAAATGCAATAGGTAAGGATGGCATATTAG
>NC_051404.1:36476202-36476543 GCF_015228065.2 Penaeus monodon
TCTAGACGTGTGTCGAAACTTGTGAGTGGGGGTTGGGGAAGCGAGGATGTGCACATGTTTATAATTTGTTTACCTGTGATAAAGTATAGCGTAGTGAGTGCCCATTAGTGCAAATTGATGTTATTAATTCAGTTAGTCATTACATATTCCTTCCAGATATATTAATAGCTCTTATAATTGGATTGGTTTGTTAATTGAAAGGGTGAATAACTGTGTCGTTTCTATAGATAAGAGTGTAATTAATAAATTGATAACTATATACACTGAGTGATTTGAATCCTGTGTGAGTCAGAGTAGGAAAGAAATTTACAGGTTTATATGTTAAGGTCTTTGTTTGCACT
>NC_051404.1:36476576-36476783 GCF_015228065.2 Penaeus monodon
TTTACATTTTGCTTGAAGTAGTTGTATAAGATATCATGGGGCTTGTTTAATTGTAGTATTACAGTAGTTTATGGAAGAAACTTTATTTTAACTTTTTTCATCCTTAGTGGATAGCAAAATCGAGAACTGTAGTTTCATCCTGTACAGATAAGATTAAAATACAGTATATGTCAAGTATATGTTTGAATTTGAAATGTCACCGACAGA
>NC_051404.1:36476832-36478805 GCF_015228065.2 Penaeus monodon
CCTTTCTCTCTCTCTTTCTCTCAAGGAAACTAATGGGTGCAGTGCTATTGCTTATGATATAGACTGCTGATGTTAATGAACTCCTTTTCATTGCAGGTGGTAAACCAGATGACATAACTGTTGTATTGGCAACAATCACACTTTAGACTGTGCGGGGCCCCAGGAACCCATGACGAAATCTCTGCATCATCCAGACATGTGCACATACTCCACCAAGTCTTACATGCCTGCAAGATATTTGTTGCATCCTTGTTCTCTGATTTTTGAAACGAAACCAGAAAGCAGCTTTTCACTTTATGAACGAGGGGAAAAATGTACTTCAGCGATGTTGTTTTATGGAAACTCTTTTGCTATATGTTGGTTGTAATTTAATCCTGAACGCTGCATGATGCTTGAGGTACCCATAGAAGAATCTGGAAAGGAAGTCTCTGACAGCCTATAATTTCATGAAGTTAGAATGTTGATATCATTTTCATGTAAATTAACATTTTCATAGTAGCCTTTTCATGGTTGTCAGAATTACTTGAAAGGTAGTAATGATTAGTCATCCTGTTTATACATATCTGATAGATTTTTTTTTAAAACAAGGTTGAACAGGGTTGTTGAATAGTAACCATTATCATTCAGGGTTTACTGATAAACATTTATGTATCATCTCACCACTTGTAATAGGAACAGTAAGAACACAGCATGAATTTGAACAAACTGAACAGAAATAAAAAAAAGAGAAAAATCCAAATTTATGCTGTGATCTTCTTTCTGAATATAATAATAGCTACATTCCATACCCTCTACTTCCCAGCACCAAACGTTCATTGTTTATTTTACCCCATGGTATATAATTATGTATGGGCCAGAGATCACACTAACATTTTAAAGCTCCAATGTACAGAAGTAAATGTTCAGCTGAGCTTTCCGTAGTCAAAGAATAGTAGTACATTATTTTATGCTATAGATGTCAATTTTTGTATTTAATGGTTTAGACATGATTGTATACCTTGGACTGTAATTCATCACCTTGTTCATACTACAAGTTACATGGGACACTGGGACATTCTACAAAACACTTAACCTCAAGGAAGAGTTAAGAGAAATGTCCTGTTTTTTTAATTACTGCAAACTGTTATTGCCAAATCCCCTGACATGGAAATAAGATCAGGCCAATAGTATTAATAAACTATAAACACAAATTGATTTAATATGTATTTAAGCATGCCACTTTTATGTGTGGCTAGTGGTTATAGTTTATTAAGATTTCTGGTTTAACATATTTCATAAATTGAAAGATGTCCTTATAAAGTGCAATTCCTCATTTTTGTCATTCAGTCTAGTCAAATACCATTAATGCCATTAAATATTCATTCATGCACACTTTAACAGTGTTGTATAATGGGTTGTAAAGACATGAGATTTCCCAGCCCTGTTGTGGAGCATCATCTGATAGCAACAACTTCAGTACATTTTAGTTATGAAAAGTGAAGAATGTTTCATAAAAGAAAAAAGGAAACTTTTAAAAATAAACCTGAATATATGACAGTAGGATTTTCTTTCTTGCCACAGGTTTAGTGCACACAGCTAAAAAACAACAATAATGATATGTATCACAGTCTGCTTAAACTTTCTGGGGCCCCAACACCATAGCGTCAGGACCAGTTCAGTAGTAGTGAGCCAGTGTTCTCACTTAGGTACGTAGTACTCATAGATTAGGTAGTTGTACTGTTATGGCAGATTAGGAAAGATTTGTTATATCTTGGAAAAATAATTGGATAAGTGAAATATAAGTGGATGATGATTATGCTGGGAAAATATATGGTGAAGTGGCTACTATATATTACATTTTAGTACAACTTCAGTTTGGGTTTATTTTTGCGTTTGCTATCACTTGAATCTATAAGTCATTAGCATCAATACCGATTGTTAGCTCATTATAAAGATTAATATAAATTATTTTAAATACCTTATGTAGGTGTGCA
>NC_051404.1:36478827-36479650 GCF_015228065.2 Penaeus monodon
ATGGTCATGTGTCAAGCGATTGTTTTAATTTTGGTCGTGAATGGATGTGCAGCTCACAGTATCTCATAAAGCATAAAGTGGTAGGGCTAGTTTGAAACAGCAATATTGTTATGTTCCTTTCCTCACGTATTACATTATTTGATATTGTTGTTAGAGTATAAGGGCTCCATAAACTTTAACATTTCTATAAAGGTATCTTTCATGATGTACTTCCAAGATATTTTTGTAAACTGTCAAAGTGAAATGTTCCCAGTGGTAGTGCACTAATAATTTGTATCTCAGCAACTCAAAAGCAATATAGAGTGTACAGAATATTTTCTTAATCTAAGCAGTTTTATCCTTACTCTGATTTTTCTTGTGTATTTTGTAAAAAAATTAAATAAAAAATATTTCTTAAGGCTATATATGCTGACTAAAAAATATTCTGTATATTTTATATTGGTACTGGTATAAGCTGCATTTTTGTGATACAATTTGTTATGATGAATAAATGTTTTGGAAAAGGTATTGCTAAGGATGCATTTTCTTTCAGGTAGAGTTGACAGATATATGACTTGCCATTTCACAGATGCAAGATACTTATCACAAGAACACAGCATGATATCTGTGATCCCACTTGTTCTTGTCACTGACGAACAGATTTCAAAAGGAGTCTGCTGGTTGAAGCAAACCAGCTTCAGAATCTAAAAGAGCAAAATGAAAATGTGTATTGTACTATATCAGAAATTCTCCCAGACAATGAAATAATTTTTATCACAGGTTACGGAAAGAGATTTACTATAATTTTGGAGTAGAACAACAACTTTGGTCACAAGGAAGGTGA
>NC_051404.1:36479780-36480032 GCF_015228065.2 Penaeus monodon
ATACATAAATAAAATGCAAGAAAGTAAATCTGGAATATTGATTTTGGTTCCTTATTGATTTTTCAAAGGATTTCCTGTAGGTAGGGTATGCTGTTAAATTATTAATCTAAGGACTTACCACTTGGAATTCAGTTGTTAAAAATCCTTAAGAGAAATTTCAAATATACCAAGAATTAAATAGAAAGAAATCATGGGTAACCAACTATACATCTTTTAAATTCACAAGCTTTCCATGTAATAGAAAGCTAGCAT
>NC_051404.1:36480667-36480855 GCF_015228065.2 Penaeus monodon
CACACATAATTATGACTGAGGCTTCTGAACACTTGTTTCAACAAACTTAAACAAATCGAGTGAAATCCCAGTTGCTTTTACTTTTTCGTGGTGTTATCAACGTTTTGGCGCATGATTAGACCCCCTCCCGAAAATAGTAGCCTACCAGTAATATAAGCATAGGGACTGAAATTTATTATCAACATCTG
>NC_051404.1:36480891-36481102 GCF_015228065.2 Penaeus monodon
GTCTTGTAATTGTTCTTCCTCATATTTCAAATGCTTTTAAATGAAAGATGTCATTAGATTTAGCTTGGTGGCCACATTCAGCCACCATGACAAGATTTAAAAACCTTGGCTAAAAAGATTTTTTAAATGAAAACATTCTTATCTTGAAACTAATGATGTGAATGTTTGGTCTATATATTTTTTTCAAAAATGAGAAGGAAATTCACAGAAG
>NC_051404.1:36481151-36481897 GCF_015228065.2 Penaeus monodon
CAGTTTGAATGTTTGAATTGCAAATATTTATGCCTGTATATAAATCAGGAGACAACACTAAGACACATGTGATAGTTCCAGAGTTCTTAAAGGGCATCCATAACAACAGTAACATGTGTCTCGTCTTCACATTCTTTGAACAGAATATAAATACCTTTATAAGGCCTTAATATTGTTGTAAATCAATCAAAATTTAAACATTTGTTTGACCTTTTAATTGCTTATGAAAAATGTAAGGTCCTTAACATTACACACCAAAAGTATAACAAAAACTTATCATTTGTATTATTATTGATATTAGCATAACTATATCATTATGCATATTATCACAGAGCTCTTCCTTATTATACATATAAAATTCATCTCACCATTGCAATGGACAATCTACTTAATTTATTCACTTTCTATTATATCTATCTAGAATTTCTATTGGATGTTCCATAATAACAAATGTAATTTTAACCTTTTTTTAATAATTGTTAAAAGCTAAATTAATAAAGATGGAGTAAAATTATCCAGGAATACTGAATCTGAATACTTTGTCATATATTTCATAGTAATATGGGGATTGACTAAAAGGAATGTTGGAAACTGCATGTCAGAAGAGGAATTTCAACCACAATTCTATGGAAAGAGTGGAACTGTCTGGGTTTTAAGAGGAATGTCAATGTTTTGAGTCTGTAAAAAGAGTAATGTCGGTGTATTGAATATTATAAAAACACTGACAATCCGCTTTTATATTATTC
>NC_051404.1:36482621-36482972 GCF_015228065.2 Penaeus monodon
ACATTACACCTACAGTCTATGGATCCGGTCATAGTGTATAAAATGCTGGTAGAAAAGCTCCTTTTTCTAAATATGTGTTCGGTTCTCTCGTCGGGATCTACACCTAATAAATGTGAAATTCTGTTTGATTATATGAACAACCATGATGATTTTCGTATTCAACATCTTTGTCAGAACTGTTTAAAGAGGAAAGTGAAAAATGGGGCCTGCGTGTGATTCCACACTTGGCATGGAACAGTCTCGAACGCGGGTCTTGGGAATTCCAAGCCACGACGTTAACCATTCCTCCATTTCGACGCTCTGTACTTAATCTGTAATTAGTGATAAATTTAAATTATGCATTTGCTGTAT
>NC_051404.1:36483538-36483889 GCF_015228065.2 Penaeus monodon
ACATTACACCTACAGTCTATGGATCCGGTCATAGTGTATAAAATGCTGGTAGAAAAGCTCCTTTTTCTAAATATGTGTTCGGTTCTCTCGTCGGGATCTACACCTAATAAATGTGAAATTCTGTTTGATTATATGAACAACCATGATGATTTTCGTATTCAACATCTTTGTCAGAACTGTTTAAAGAGGAAAGTGAAAAATGGGGCCTGCGTGTGATTCCACACTTGGCATGGAACAGTCTCGAACGCGGGTCTTGGGAATTCCAAGCCACGACGTTAACCATTCCTCCATTTCGACGCTTCGTACGGAATTTGTAATTAGTGATAAATTTAAATTATGCATTTGCTGTAT
>NC_051404.1:36484325-36484647 GCF_015228065.2 Penaeus monodon
AGATTTATCATGTTTTCACGCCATGCCAAGAGATTTAAATTATTGAACACTATCATACTTATTTTCCTTATATGAACATATTCCTGGTTTTACTGCATCATTGAAATATGAAGTAACAAAGGAAGTAAAGAATTGGTCACAAAAGAGTCATAGTGACCTAATAGGGAAATCGTAAGCACAATATTTGATTGGTTTTGAGTTTTCAAAATCAGGGTTGCCAACACGTTTTCTATCTTCAGTGGGATTACACAGAGAACGGGAATTTTAAGGGAAACAAAAATAATGTAAGGCTTCCCTTTAAAGAGAAGGCTACAAATTGAAA
>NC_051404.1:36486554-36486773 GCF_015228065.2 Penaeus monodon
TCAAGGTGACGATGAATACTACCTATCGCCTCCAGTCAACCGCCATAAACAAAAACAAAATCTAGAACTACATTAGAGACTTTGCACCAGGGAACGCAGTAATATTTCAAAGGTTGCCAGAGATAAGGCAGAACAAGACCAGACAGCATAGGCTATATCCCCAGAACACTGACATTTTAAAACTTATCCAGACAAACATCATCAAATATACATACGTCC
>NC_051404.1:36486910-36487111 GCF_015228065.2 Penaeus monodon
TGTTAAAAATTAACAAATAAGTGCAGTTCGAGACTGTTCCATGCCAAGTGTGGAATAACACGTTGGCCCCATTTTTCATTTTCTCGTATAAATAATTCTGACAAAGATGATGAATATGAAAATCCTCATAGTTGTTCATATAATCAAACAGAATTTCAGGTCTATTGAGAAGCAAAAGCGCTTGTATCGCGAACAAAACTT
>NC_051404.1:36488904-36489242 GCF_015228065.2 Penaeus monodon
GTGGTGGCGGCGGTGGTGCTGCCTTCCGGTTTCACGTTACTTTAATTTGTTAATTGTATAACCTCTAGTTTTTTTTTTGCAGCTACGGTTTCCCAGGACGTTTTATTACATATACAGTTTTGTGCTATTTCCGAATACTCATTTATTGCGAGTTCTTAGCTTGTGTACTATTTTAACATTTATAAGGGGTTGTTTTTATCTGCTGCAGGGTATATTTTCCCGTACTAATTAGTTTTGCGGGCCTGTTGCTATACTGTTTTCTTACATTTTACCATATCCCGGCATCCCCCCCCCCTTTTGACCAACAGAGTGTGGTCGGAGGGTTGTTTACCGTCTAA
>NC_051404.1:36490879-36491182 GCF_015228065.2 Penaeus monodon
GGGTGGCGGCGGTGGTGCTGCCTACGGTTTCACGTTCCTTTAATTTGTTAATTGTAAACCTCTAGTTTCTTTTTGCAGCTACGGTTTCCCAGGAAGTTGTATTAATATACATTGTGTGCATATTTCCGAATACCATTTATTGCGAGTTCTAGCTTGTGTACTATTTTAACATTTGATAAGGGGTTGTTTTTATCCTGCTGCAGGGTATATTTTCCCGTACTAATTAGTTTGCGGCTGTTTGTTATATGTTTTCACATTTTACCAGATCCGGCATCCCCCCCCCCTTTGAGCTAAAGAGTGTGG
>NC_051404.1:36491265-36491443 GCF_015228065.2 Penaeus monodon
TTAATATTTTTACCTCATTTTCTCATAGTTCTGTCACGAAAGCGGATTCTCATATTTTAAGATATACCTGTTTTACGTAATTATTTACTGTGTTTCTTTCTATCTACTGCACATGAGAGTATGTACTTCTCTCTTTTATTAATATGAAAGCAATTTTATTCACGATTTGAGGTCTTCC
>NC_051404.1:36499052-36499142 GCF_015228065.2 Penaeus monodon
ACGCCAGCTCCATCACATCACTACTTCACGCAATTAGAGATAATCACCTCCCTGCGGTATTGGGGCGGCGGCATCTCGTCCCCTTCTTTT
>NC_051404.1:36499193-36499563 GCF_015228065.2 Penaeus monodon
GGCTTCCTCACTGCTTACCGTCTCCTCCCTCGTACTACTTAGCTGCCGCGAAGCCCCTGGAGACCTCCCTTTCCTCTGAGCTCTCCCCTCTCTTCCCCGGAACTTTCCCTCTCCCTTTGCAGTCTCTCTCCCCCTCTCCCTCTGTCCTCTCTCCCCCTCTCCCTCTGTCCTCTCTCCCCTGGCATCTTCGAGTCTCGGTTACAGTTTCCATCTTCCCTTCCTTTGGAGCATCAACCAGATTGATATCTTCATCGCCTTTCTTTCTCCTTCTCTCTATTCTTTTCACCCCCCCCCTCTCTCTCTTGCTTAATCTATTCAAAATCCATTGATTTACTCTCAAAGTTTGGAACTTTCACAGGACATGGCAGAA
>NC_051404.1:36499592-36500056 GCF_015228065.2 Penaeus monodon
ACAGTAAGGGGAATTCAAGTCTGATTTTACTTTAATTGGTCGTAAGGGCTGGGGAGAGGATTAAGGCAGTGATAATGTGCTAACTTCTCCGGGAGGCAACTCGGGCGGGGGTGGGGGTGGGGGGTCAGAATGAGGCAAGCGATGAGTTGAAGAAGACACACGAAGAGAGAAATCATAAGTTACCGAATGCATGAATAGGTAGGCTAGTTAGAAGAAAAAGAAGAAAAGATGAGTATACTTATATAGAAAGCTATTTTCAAAGTTCTGAATAAGAGGAGGAAGCAATTATAATTCGAGAACCCGTGCTGTTCACTCCACGTTTGCAACCGTGACCTCACCCTCTCCGAGATGAAATCCTGCGCCTCTTGAAGGAAAGGGCGGCTCGAAAAGCGCGAGGCGGCCTCGCAACTGCCGCTGCAGCGTCTCGTCGCGCCGCGGGGGAAGGAGGGAGCGCCTGCGGCCAC
>NC_051404.1:36501928-36502407 GCF_015228065.2 Penaeus monodon
TATATTATCACAAATTATAATCGCTCTTTCAATTATTTTTCATTCAAAGTTTACCTAATTATAAAGTTCATTGCTATATTATTAATATCTACACAAACGGATATTGGAAATCGACACAAAAAAGTCTGCTGTAGGACAGATAATAAATTAGCTAATAATAAGCATATACCTAATAAACGTGCATAGGGTCATTTCTATTGTTCGTATGCGCAGCCCTACTGACAACGGTTTATTATCAGTAATTACTGATAAATGCTTGTATGAGGTTGAGCTGGACTTCTGTGGGTATATTTGGCAATGGTATGATGCTGGGAGACATTCGTATCGCAAATAAATGTCTCATGGGCTTTACGGCGCTTAAAGCTGCTACTGTCTTGTGCTTCAAATGATAGTAAATAATAGTAATTTCCCTCAGTAAGGTAAATGCAAAACATTTTATCGATTTCGGGTTTCTGTAGAGATACCACTTAGGACTGAAA
>NC_051404.1:36502428-36502758 GCF_015228065.2 Penaeus monodon
AAACAAAAAAAAAAACAAAAGCGATTACGACCATTTTCATATTTCCAAGTGGAATTCTATCCTTCAGTGAATTCCAGTATGCAATGACACCAACACCAAATAAATAATAATGGAAAAGGTAATGTTGATAACAACAACAATAATAGTAACAAAGCCCGTACTGGGGCCACTCTCAGGAAAGAAAGAACTGGCACCTCCCGTGAAGGCAAGACATTATAATAAGAACAATATAACACTTTCATCAAATTGCTGAAGGCAAGATATTGCAATAAACACGATATAAAATTTCATATAATTTCTATAAACACAAACATAAAGTGTCAGATGATT
>NC_051404.1:36505685-36505807 GCF_015228065.2 Penaeus monodon
GTACACACGGCCTACGTATACGATATCCAAGACGTCGAGAGAAGAATGTCAGTACTCGAGGAGTATATACTCCATCATAGATAATTTAACCGATATTATCCCTAGGCACCATGTTTTTAACG
>NC_051404.1:36517337-36517458 GCF_015228065.2 Penaeus monodon
CATATGAAAAAATTTTTTTAAAATTTTAAAATTAAAAATTATATATATATTAAAAAATTTTTATAATTAGTATAATTAAATTTTAATAATTTTATTAAATTTTTTGTTTTTGAAATTTTTA
>NC_051404.1:36517965-36518043 GCF_015228065.2 Penaeus monodon
TTATTTTTTACTTTTACTTTCTTTCAAACTATTCACAAAAGTCACCCAAATGCTCTCTGACATTAAAATTTCACCAGT
>NC_051404.1:36523719-36523790 GCF_015228065.2 Penaeus monodon
TCACTATTTTTCGTTTAAATAAAACCCGGGTAAAAAATCCGCAGATTATGTTCACCAAGACAAAATGTTTT
>NC_051404.1:36525076-36525179 GCF_015228065.2 Penaeus monodon
AACGGAAATATAGAGTTAAAATAAATAAATAGAATACAGAAAAACAACAGTATCCGCAAAAAAAAACAAAAACCCTTAAAAAATATAATAATAATTACAAGTA
>NC_051404.1:36527084-36527185 GCF_015228065.2 Penaeus monodon
GCCTATGTCTTATCTTTACCATTATATAAATAAATCATTATCAAAAAGTAACCATTTTATTCCCTTTTTTCTTTGTTATTATCTTTTATTTCTATGGATTG
>NC_051404.1:36528099-36528169 GCF_015228065.2 Penaeus monodon
AAAACTTTTGTCTTTGTGAACGAAAACCCGGGGTTTTTTACTCCGGGTTTTTATTTAACGAAAAATAGTG
>NC_051404.1:36535938-36536008 GCF_015228065.2 Penaeus monodon
GATGGGAAGTTCAATAAAGCTGGCATTGAATTTCAAAGGAATTTTTCCGGGCTCGATTCGAATTCACCGA
>NC_051404.1:36536225-36536489 GCF_015228065.2 Penaeus monodon
GGGGGGGGAGGGGGGGCGATGTATATATAATAATGATTTTATTTTATCCACTATTTCATTTTCCTCGACTCTTTTCTACATTCCTTTTTTTCATTTTCTTTTTATCATCAAATTTGCCTGTTCATATGAAATAACCCGTTACTTTATCTATTTTTCTCTCTCTCTCCTCCTATCCTTTCCCCTCTATTCGTTTACACACCTTTTTCCTTCCGTTTTGCCCTACTGTGTCGATTATTTCTCCCCTCTGTCATTATGGGTTATTAC
>NC_051404.1:36538130-36538304 GCF_015228065.2 Penaeus monodon
CGCCTCGGGTCAGCCATGTCGCCTTCCTTGCTACACTCACTCCACATCCACGGCGAAATATGCGCTAAACTTATAATTAACTCCATCTCTCTCTCCGCTAAGCCTTGCGACGCGGCCTTTACTCCGGTCAATCCTATTAGCGGGGCTTTTCTATTATGCTTCTGCTTCTTCAAT
>NC_051404.1:36539045-36539421 GCF_015228065.2 Penaeus monodon
ATATTATATTTTATATATAAAATTGTTATATATGTATATTATGAAATATAATTTTTTTTAATATATAATATATATATATATTATATATTAATTAAAGGGTAAAATAAAGTATATATTGTATTTTATTATAATATGAAATTTTAATATAATAATATATATATATTTTATAATATAATAATATATGAAAATTTAATGTAATATATATTTATTATTATAAAATTTTTATATTTATATACTATATATATATTATATTATAATTATTTTTTATTGTATATATTTTTTATTTATTTTTTTTTATTTAATTTTTTTAATTGTGTTGTTTATTATTATATTTATTTTTATTTTTTTTTATTTTATTCGTTTCTTATACCCCCAA
>NC_051404.1:36539461-36539681 GCF_015228065.2 Penaeus monodon
ACACACCCCACCCCACACCCCCCCACCCACACACCACCCCCAAAAACCCCACACCACACTTAGGGGATTAAAGCACCGTACAGCCGAGAGAGGGCAGATTACGCCAGACTTTAAAACGGACTGCCATAAACCGCATCCGAATCCTCGTCATCAAGCGTGGCGTGTTTGCTCGCATTTCCCCCTCGCCTGAAACAACGCCAATGTGCAGTCGTGCATTTTT
>NC_051404.1:36540193-36540761 GCF_015228065.2 Penaeus monodon
AAGCATGAAAGAAAAAAAATCCGATTTTGCATGCGCCAAGGCTGAAACGAAACGTATTCTGGAATTCTGGAACGAAAATAGGAATAGATCAGAACTGGAATGACTCTTGGAAGAAAAAGAATAATAATTTTAAAAAAATATATCGAGACGGATATATCTTGGAACGATTCCTAAAATGAAACCCCGGAATGAATCCTGGAATAAATCGAAATTCGTATTCAATCTAGAACAATTTATCTTTCTCTTCTAATGGAACGAATCGAGACGCGTTAACGAATCTTGAAAGGAATCGGGACAGAAATCGAATCCTGAATGAAAAAAAAAAAAAACAGAATCCCTCAAGGTATAACTTCCTCGAAATCTCAATATTAAAAAAATGCTAATCTTCACTCTCTAAATAGTGCATGAGAGAGCCCACCCTTAACGAGCGCTTAACGACAGCGTTTGGGTGAATTAACATCGAATATTTCAGTCCTGGGCTTATTTTCAGTCACACTGGCAGAAATTAGGTAAGGATTAAAATTAATGACATGAATTAAACATCAGCCGTTAAACAGTGAGATAAGCA
>NC_051404.1:36541656-36541720 GCF_015228065.2 Penaeus monodon
AGGCAAATAAGCAGGTGCCCAAACAAGACAAGGTAACCCTTTAACCCTTTACGTGTTAAAAGAT
>NC_051404.1:36541842-36542211 GCF_015228065.2 Penaeus monodon
TTTAGATGTAGAAATGTCACAGAGACAACAAGCCGTGAAAATGTTCCGTGATTTGGCTTAGTCACTCTACCAATATATGTGGATTCTCACACAGATTTAGAAAACAGAGGAAATCGACATACAGGTTAGTATTCTTACGGACAGGTTAAAAAATAAAATGTAAAAATAGCACTGATGTCATGGCTTCGTATGTGGAAAAAATGTTAGGTGTTTCTAGGATGAAAAATAACACATGACTAAAGCTGTAACTGTAGAAGTAATACTTACAATGCTCTTAAAATAAACAGCAAAATCTCAAATGTAAAGCTGCGATGATAGCATTAGGCAATGTATATAAATATTATTACATAACTGGTCGTTAATAAGACT
>NC_051404.1:36542364-36542465 GCF_015228065.2 Penaeus monodon
TCTCCCTCCATCGCTCTCTATCTATCTCAGACATGACACGCGCAAACTCATTTGTGAAGTCATACAGGGACACTAACTCCTTGGTTATTACTCCTTTCTTT
>NC_051404.1:36542735-36542804 GCF_015228065.2 Penaeus monodon
TACTTAATTCCATCCACGCAAAAAAATATTCCAAATGATGTGATGAGGTGTTCTGAATATCAACCGGAA
>NC_051404.1:36543199-36543362 GCF_015228065.2 Penaeus monodon
GGACGAACCTAAGGTTTTCAGTAATTCAAAAAGTCTAATCTCAGCTTCCCGAGTCGCGTCGACTTGCTTCATAAACATCGCAACTTTGAACATAAGGGAATCATCTTCTCTCACCCCAGCAAGAAAGGAACTCTTCTTGAGTCAATATATTTTCTTAATCCCG
>NC_051404.1:36543411-36543591 GCF_015228065.2 Penaeus monodon
CACCTACCTCAGTCTCCTTACTCTATCCCCAATCCCCTTGTCCTCACCTCCCTCAATCTCCTGGCTCTCCACCCTCCCAATCCCCATTGTCTTCACCTCCCCAATTCCCCTTACCCTCCTCCTCCCACAATCCCCATTTCACCTCCCCCAATCCCCCACCCTAACCCCCAATCCCCTTGT
>NC_051404.1:36544152-36544385 GCF_015228065.2 Penaeus monodon
GAAATATGGAGAAGGATGAGAAAATGGGGGTGGAAGAAAAAAAAATCCTTTCTCCAACCCCCTCACACAAAAAAGAGAAAAAGACAAGGCAAGAAACGAAAGGTAAAGTAAACATAACTAAGCTGACGAACCTGTGCCGCAGAGAGGATAAAGAAGTTCTGATTAGTTCCGCACAACATGGCGCTCATTCGCCTCCACACGAACCATACAGGGACGGCTGTCATGAGGGGCGA
>NC_051404.1:36544682-36544839 GCF_015228065.2 Penaeus monodon
AAAGTCACCAGATATATAACGTATGTGCCTGCATTTCCAGGGTTCTTGTGTCCAAGCCGGAAATGGGAAATGGAGCTACAATGCCATGAGCCATGTTCGGTCTGTCATGAGCCTTGACAGATGTGAAGGCGGAGAACGGGGTCCCCAGGTGCCATGC
>NC_051404.1:36545327-36545630 GCF_015228065.2 Penaeus monodon
AGTAGGAGATGGGGATGACACGTAAAAGAGGAAGGAGATGGTTAAAACGAGCAAAGACGGAAGGGGGAAGATGTAAGATAGGAAAAGAGGAAATAGCAAGGGGAGAAAAGAATAGAGGAAACGTAGAAAGGAGATGGGGAAAAGAAGGAAAAACTAAAAGAGAGGGAAAACAAAAGTAAAATTAGGGGAAAAGAGGGCAAGGCGAAGGATAAGACGTACAAGGGGGGGAAGAAGGGGGGGACAAGAGGGGTGACACATCGACAAGATGAATTCTTGATTAAGTTCCTATGCGAAAGAGGACCA
>NC_051404.1:36545727-36545792 GCF_015228065.2 Penaeus monodon
CAGGCGAGGTGCGTGCGTGGGGGGCGTGGTGCGGGTGCCTGCGGACATAGTGTTCTGTGATGTTC
>NC_051404.1:36546425-36546490 GCF_015228065.2 Penaeus monodon
CAAAAAAAATAATTAATAAGAAAGACAAGACGAACAAAGGAGACCCACAGGTGGAACAGAGGTGG
>NC_051404.1:36546524-36546753 GCF_015228065.2 Penaeus monodon
AAGGAATAATCGAGAGTAGAGCCGCAGGGGGGAGGGCCGGGGGAGGGACCGGGGAGGGACGGGGGAGGGAATAAGGGCACGGGAAACCGATATAAAATGCCCCAGGCTATAAGGGGAGGACGAAGCATTCAAAACGAATAATAATAGACATTCATATTTTTGTACCTGTTTTCACCTACGTATATGTGCTTGCGGATATGTATATGTGAGCATGTGTTCATACATCCAT
>NC_051404.1:36546978-36547054 GCF_015228065.2 Penaeus monodon
CGCTTGCTGTGATATCCGTGAGTAATCGTGATGTCGATGTCGTAACTGTGACTTACTGTGACTGCTTGTGTCCAAC
>NC_051404.1:36547213-36547460 GCF_015228065.2 Penaeus monodon
CCCGCGCGCGCTGGCACTTGTAGGGGAGAGTGTAATAAAGGGAAAGAGAGAGAAAGGGGAAAGTCACCCACGCATTCACATGGAATAATATTCAACAACAACATATCGGTTTTCCGCTTATATTCGCCAGCCTGTAGCTAGATATCTCTTTTTATTCCACTTCGCCTGTACCGGATGCGGAGAGCCCGGAGGAAGAAAAACTAGCGAATGATATGTATTTACAGGGCCTCTTAAGATCCACGTGACA
>NC_051404.1:36547690-36547825 GCF_015228065.2 Penaeus monodon
ATCTGCCGCGCGCGCTCGCCAACTCTCTTTCCCTCCCTATGAGAAGCGGGAGCCAATGAGGAGAGAGAGTGTATGTCTAAAGGTTTAGTGATGAGTAAAAGCAAACCATTCGAGAGCTGATGATCATCCTACGCG
>NC_051404.1:36548114-36548262 GCF_015228065.2 Penaeus monodon
AAAAGAGCTCGTCTAGCCCACTTCTTCCGCGCAATAACAAGACGCAAATTTAATTTTCCTGTTCCTGTAAACTCGACACATGAGAGGCTGCGTTACATGGAGGGCGGCACTAAACTAGATAAAAAGTAAAAAATAAAAAATAAAATTA
>NC_051404.1:36548421-36548520 GCF_015228065.2 Penaeus monodon
GAAGTACAAATAAACAATACAAACATCACCGAAAAATACGTGTTTTCACTGCAACGCCCATCTACCCATGCTTCCGTATGATCGCACGGATAAGCACCA
>NC_051404.1:36548565-36548633 GCF_015228065.2 Penaeus monodon
CAGCATGAACGTAAAGCGAGACTACTCAGAAAATTGTTATGCTTTGTTAACCACTGCAAACATTTGTC
>NC_051404.1:36548827-36548918 GCF_015228065.2 Penaeus monodon
ATTTTCTCGCTAGTGGGGAAGAGGGAAAGGGGGGGGGGGGTTGTGCGTTCTTTTTCATTTTATTTTCTATTCTGGTCGTAATATTTTTTCC
>NC_051404.1:36549217-36549647 GCF_015228065.2 Penaeus monodon
GAGAATAGCATACAGGCCTCTCTATCGCAAAATAAATTAACTATTCAATCTTCACCCCCGACTCCCACTCCACGTCCCCCTACCCCCATAACTCCCCCCATCCCCCCCTCAAGCACTCGCCTCCTTAAACCCGAAACTTAAAAAAACACTCCAGCTGCATCCCGGGAAATTAATGCTTTCACATATCCCAGGTCGAAAATGATGGCGATTCAAACCTACCTTAATCTTGACTTCATGTAACCCAACTCCACCCCCATTAAGAAGAAAAACAAGCAAGACAAATATCTATGAATAATATACCAAAGAGCAAAACATCCATTAAAAAAAACAAAACCGTCTTAAAATCGAAAATCAAAGGTCGTCACATTTTTTTCCATCTTGTTTCTTATTTCACAACCTAAAAATAGCCAGCCTGAAGGGGGTAATTTTG
>NC_051404.1:36549677-36550052 GCF_015228065.2 Penaeus monodon
GCGCCTTGCTCCGAAATGAAGACATCTTCAATACCACTTCTTTCACCCTCGAATGCATGCCTGGATATAAACACTGCTCAGCCCCGTCGGCGATACACGTACGAGTGTGCTTGCCCGCTTTGCCTCGCTTTATCTCCCCTTCCCTCACTCCTCATCACCTTACCTCGCACACCTATCTCATTACGCCCTCAATCCCTTCACTCATTACCTCCACTTCATCTCCTTCACACACACGCACATCCTCCGCTTAATCACCCCTCCCCCCCCCCAGGCGTACATCTGTGTTTGATACCTTTCCTCGTCGATTTTTTTTTTCAATCAAGGGCGGTTTATCGACTTCCTCCGTAATAATCCAAATTAACTGGGAAAGTGATG
>NC_051404.1:36550248-36550339 GCF_015228065.2 Penaeus monodon
AGGGAGATGGAACTTTACACACTCCTCTTATCATTGTATAAACAACTTGACCAGACTCATCGTCGTTTGCGTTTTTCCGTTACTATCATGA
>NC_051404.1:36550633-36550800 GCF_015228065.2 Penaeus monodon
TCAATCCTCTAGCGGTGTACGAGACAATATTGCCAATCAGGGCAGGATTTTAATTAACAGTCATCTAGTTTGCTGGTCGGCCTGTGTCTCTCCTTTTGGATTTGTTTTGTATTTCATACGTTTATCTACAGTTAATGCTTTCATATTTATTAATTCGATATACATAC
>NC_051404.1:36551008-36551232 GCF_015228065.2 Penaeus monodon
ATCTCGCTATCATTTATCAAGTAATCATTCCCTGCTCCACTTGCACATCTTATTACCTGTCTCTAATCCCCTTCCCCATGACCCTCCCATGATCCCCCATACCCCCTACCCCACCCCTCCCTCCTTTCCATGGCTCTGGCTGCTGAAGGTCGGATCCTTGTCCACTCTTGTTTCACGTCCCGCAAGTCGGCCCCGCTCACCCGCTGCTCTGCTCTCGGGGCTCT
>NC_051404.1:36551274-36551600 GCF_015228065.2 Penaeus monodon
CTGGTTGGGTTACGATTGTGTTACAGAAAGGAGGGACTGTCCGTTGTCTGGAGGGAGAAGGGCGATGACGATGAAGGATAAATTGAGGGAAGAAATACAGGAAGAAAGAAGGGAGAGGGAGAGAGAGGGGTATATAAAGGGGAAGAGAGAGAGGAAGAGGAAGAGTGAGGGAGAATTGGAGAGAGGGGAAAAAAATATTGTGTTTGAGTGAGGGGTGGGGGCGCGTGGGCGATTTTCCGCCTAATGACCTCCCAGACTTCGCCATAAACAGTATATCTGAATAAATAAACACCTGTGTAAGTTGACCTTGGGAACGAACCCAGCTT
>NC_051404.1:36551652-36551804 GCF_015228065.2 Penaeus monodon
GCCAATTTTCAGCAGCTTGACTCCATCTTAGCAACAGTAAACACGAAGTTATATCAAAATGGACTGATATTCGTTTTTTACAGGATTAAGGATATTGCCATATCGATTTTTATTCTATGGTATTTGCTCTAGCTCAGTGGTTCTTAACCTTT
>NC_051404.1:36552026-36552334 GCF_015228065.2 Penaeus monodon
AGGTTAAGAATCACTGCTCTAGCTCCGCCTGCGGAGATATGCAGAGCCGTGTTCACTGTGTTTTTGTCCGCTTATTTGTGTACAGGATACACGTTTTTTGCCAGTTCGAGCGCGCTTCGACATTACGCGTTTGCTTGTTCGTGCTTGCGATTCTGTACCAGGCGTGAGCGAATGAATATAAAAACAAGTTCTGAAACACTAAATTAATATTCGCAGAACCTCTTCCGCCCAATCCAATTCGGCGAAACGGACACATCAGCAAGACAGGAGGTATCCCCGACGGCCCAATCTCAGGGTCATCCCCGGCG
>NC_051404.1:36552517-36552669 GCF_015228065.2 Penaeus monodon
GACGCTTTCCAATCACAGGTTGCCACTTGCCACACGTCTCCCGGGGTTAGGGACAATGTCAGTCCTTGCGAGGGTCACGTTCTCGTTAGCAGATCAAAGGCCAAGGATGGATACATTAAGGCCAAATAAAAAGAGAAATGTTCAGGTTCCAC
>NC_051404.1:36553288-36553611 GCF_015228065.2 Penaeus monodon
CGTAAAGCACCAATCAATACATAATTGCAGCACATTGCCTTCCCTTGTTTAATATCAAATTAATATCAGTCGTATTACAAGAACTTAAACATTTTATCACTTGGCCAAAGGCTATCGTCGAGCCTCGGGCTAGGAGACGCGGGTTTATCTATTAAAGCTTTTCACCTGCCGTGTCTCTCGTGTTATTTCTCTTTTATCCATTTCTCTACTATGGACCCCTACCCACTTTTCTCCCTCCCTTCCTCGTTTTCTTCCCCTCCCTCCTGCCCTTACCTCCCTTCTTAATCCTTGTCCTCTCCCTCTTGCCCCCTCACCTTCCCTAT
>NC_051404.1:36553708-36553872 GCF_015228065.2 Penaeus monodon
GTATCTCACCCCCTACTTCCTGGAGGAGAGCGAGTGACATCTTGTACCCTAAATCAACGGACTGAACCTGACAGCCGCATCATCCCCCTCCCTCGGCATCCCCGTCAATGCACTTGTCAATAAACAATGAGGGACACAATCAAAACAATGGAGGTAGATGAGTG
>NC_051404.1:36554114-36554349 GCF_015228065.2 Penaeus monodon
TGATCACAGAGAGGAAGATGATGACAACAACCCAAGAAGAGACTAAGGCTGAAATAAATACGAAGACCGTGGAGGGAGAGTGGGATAAAGAGGAGAGAAAGAAAGAGAGGCAAAAACAGCGACAGTGGAATACATTACGGGGAAATTAAAGGGCGGACAAAGGACAAGATTAGGCGGAAGAGCAAAAGACGAGAGAGAGATAGTCCAAGGGGAAACACAAATGAGCTATCAACTT
>NC_051404.1:36554465-36554738 GCF_015228065.2 Penaeus monodon
GAGGAACATTAGGAGAGAAAGGCTAGAACAGAAGAAAAATATGTAAATAAATAATGAACAAATAAAAAAAAACGAAATTGCTTCCATCCTTAGAATCGCCATTAACAATAAAATAAAAATAAATAGCTACCCAGCGTGCTTTAGTTTCTGACAAAAAAAAAGGCTGGCAGGAGCGAATTATATTTCTATTCATAAGTCTGGGATTAAATGAGGGAGCGTTTTGGTCGAATAACAAAGCCAGACGTATTCATCAGCAGCGCAAACTCATTCCTG
>NC_051404.1:36555075-36555233 GCF_015228065.2 Penaeus monodon
GCATGCAATCATTCATTCACATTCATTGACTCGCTCACCCACTGCCCCAGTTCTCTCCTTCCTTCCACTTCCTCTTCTCTTGTGAAAGAGAACAGAAAACCTTCAAAGAAGAAAAGCGATCATAAGACGAAGACAACATGGCAATAGATAGATAGATA
>NC_051404.1:36555504-36555977 GCF_015228065.2 Penaeus monodon
TCAATCAAACCAAGATTAACGTCACCCTTGCTGCCCCCCCCCCTTAACACGTGACCCCATTTGCTATCGCCGACCCTCCGTGACCTCATATATGTCTAATCTCTCGCTTTATCTCCCTCCCTCTACGCTTATTTTATCATCTTCCCCTTTCCATCGCTCCTCCCCACATCATTTTTTCTCTCTCTTTCCCTCTTCCTTATCCATCCTCCCTTTCCAATTTATCCATCTTCTCTCTTCCCCTCTTCCTCTTCCTCGTTCTGTACCCCTCCCTCCTTGCCTGCCCCACCCCCACCCCCTTCCTCACGCCCAGCAGCATAACCACAAAAGGCTTAATGGGGTTGCCAAAAGAAGCCATTCAGTATCTTAACAATAAGTAGCAATTCTACTGAAAAAGAACGCTTATCATATAATTACGACATCCTATTTGGTAATAGTTGTTATTATCGCCATTATCATTCTTATGATTTATCCCT
>NC_051404.1:36557045-36557196 GCF_015228065.2 Penaeus monodon
AGAAGAAGAAGAAAATGGGTGGGGGTAGCTTCACATGCAGATAAATGAGTTCGAAGGCGAATAATTACCTAACTACTTATAATATTAATTAACAGCAATTTGACTGTCATGCTACTCTCATGCCGTGAGTTTGCTTTTTTTATTATTTACT
>NC_051404.1:36557295-36557487 GCF_015228065.2 Penaeus monodon
TTATTGTTGTCGGAGTTTCCATGGTAACGAAGTGTCTTTTTTCCGAGTTGGTCTGAGAGGCATTCTGCGGTTTGATCGGCATACAGCTGAGAGGCGAGCGTGCGGGGGTTACCCGGAGGGGGGGGGGGTTGATAAGAGAAGGCTCTGATAAAAGTGGATATGTGGAGGGAGGAAGTGAGTTTAATGAGAAGA
>NC_051404.1:36557562-36557699 GCF_015228065.2 Penaeus monodon
GAATGACTGACAAGGTACAAGGAAGATTCGGGAGTGAGGAAGAAAATGGGAGAGAGAAAAAAAGAGAGAAAATGGCATGTTAAGTGAATACAGGTATCTGACAGCCAAACTAAAATAATAGTAAGATGAATTTGTAA
>NC_051404.1:36557985-36558327 GCF_015228065.2 Penaeus monodon
CTCGCCATATTTCCCTTTCTTGTTTTCTCTATAACAGCCTTAACTTTTCCCTCCCTTTTTGTCCTCGTTATATCTCCTCTTTTATCGATCCCTTGCCCTCCCCTATTCACCCTTACCTTCGTTAACTCCCCACCCTTCCTCCGCTATCATTTTCTTCATCTCTTCTTCCCCATATTCTTTTTCTTCACCTTCCCTCTACCTTTCCTTCCTCACTTCGAATCTCTCTCTCCCACCCATTCTATCATGTCACTTCATATTCCTTCCCTTCATTTTCCCTTCCTTTCTTCCAATCTCTCTACCCTCTCTCTTTTTTTTGCATTCTTACCCTACATTCTCCCGTTT
>NC_051404.1:36558561-36558746 GCF_015228065.2 Penaeus monodon
TTCCCTTGCCTTGACCTTATCCAAATTTAACAAGCGTTCCTTCGACCTTTCCTCCTCCCCGAAGAACTGCTACTCCAATTATCAGTGAAACTCTCTAGTCCCTCTCACTTTGACCCTTCTGCTCCGCTGCTTCCTTGGGAGGGACGAGGAAGAAGAGGAGGACCGGAGTGAGTTACGGAAGGCAA
>NC_051404.1:36559110-36559393 GCF_015228065.2 Penaeus monodon
TGATTGATATCTTTTTGATTTTATGTATTGTTATATTATTATGTTGTGTGTATATGTATTTGATTATTTGTCATGTAGTTTGCTGTACGTGTCTATCTGTACTTGTGTTGTGTAGATTTTGTAAGTGTTGTGTGTCGACGTGATGTAGTTGATGTGTTGTGGTCAGTGGTGTGTATGCACAATTACGATCATAGTAGTGTGTGTACTGCGTTGCGATCACGCACATGGCGGTGAATGCATGTGATGCCTGAGTCAGTCAGTCGTGTCGTGCTACCGTGTGATG
>NC_051404.1:36563313-36563463 GCF_015228065.2 Penaeus monodon
GCCTTAAGGATTAAGCTACCGACGCGCTATACGAAAAAAACCTCGCCGGCAACACAGAACTCTCCACGCCTTCCTTTTTCAAGTATATTGTTACACTCGTCTTGCCTCGAGGGAATAGCGAAGACAGTGCCACTTGAATATTTGCTCTAT
>NC_051404.1:36563591-36563655 GCF_015228065.2 Penaeus monodon
TTAATAATAACAATGATAATAAATGAAGGACCAAATGAAGGGAAATGGCCGCATACTAGTATTG
>NC_051404.1:36564019-36564335 GCF_015228065.2 Penaeus monodon
CAATCTTTGTGCGCTGTGAGCTGCCATTCAACCACTCAAAGGCTCTTCCCTTTAATCCTTGCCGAGATAAAAGTCAATCGCAGAAAAGGAAAGTAAGCATGACGAGCAATGAAAAATAAACATGTCATAACAAAAATAGAGAACTACGCAAAACAAAAAAGAAACACAGAACCGACAGCGTGGAAGGTAAACAACACAGCAATCCAACACAGGAAGGCTACCGGCTACCTACCGACGATTAAAACGAGAAAAAACAAATCAGGCGCTACATCATTGGTGTTTTTCAGCAGTCTGCCGTAGGCCTTTCCATCTTGGG
>NC_051404.1:36564407-36565049 GCF_015228065.2 Penaeus monodon
AGCATGTTTAAGAGCTTCAACAAAGGAAAGTACTACGTCAAAGTCTCACCGTCTGGACATCTGCCGCTTATGTTTATCCTTATAAATGTTAATAAGAGTTTCAGGTATATAGATATAAGCTATTACGCATCTCATATATCAGAACGGAAAACATATTTCTGAACATTTTCCTACAACAAGCGTCCCCAGCCTCTTTGCTCTTATATACCCCTAGGCCCTTTGATGGAGTCCTATATACGTTTAAAATCTAGGAGAAAAAATTATGGTTTCACTGATTTTATGTTACTTCAGGATGATAACAGTATGCGTGGAGACCAAAAAATCTGTTATCGATAACAACTATATATAGAACGTTGTGAATTTCTAAAATTTACACTTATCATTAGAAATGCGAAAGGATGGCATAAATAAAATGTTATATGTAATTTAATGTGCCGAGTCATACACCTAAGCTGATGAAAATACATTAATGTTTAAATAACAGGTCCAGTTTGCTTCTGTTCTACATTACTCTTGGTATACACTGGTGTACATCATACAGCAGACGCACCATATTTATAAGTTCATAATTTTGTATCCCCCATGGAGAGCAAATGTACCTATGGGGATTATGTAACCTATAGCCTCTACCTCATGATATCA
>NC_051404.1:36565678-36566499 GCF_015228065.2 Penaeus monodon
GGCATACAATGAATGCATGTATGACAAACATACAGAAATGACATCTACAGTGCGATATTCAATCTTGAAAATGGTAGTGACGGCACAAAACCTATCCCCACCAACTATTGCTTTTATTGTGTATTTCCCTGAAGTCATAATGGTTATATCAAATAAAAAGGATGGGGAGGCAGGCAGGGAGTGACAAATAAAAGAGAGAATCAATAAACGAAATCCACAATTATTGACAACGAAGTCTTTGGGTAATCACCTAAAGCATTTTTTCTTCCCATCGAACAACAGTCAATGGAACAACGGAGGTTTCTTGGCGTCACGGCTGCTAAACTAGTCTGCATGGGGGAAAGTTAAAATAGAACGTCAATCCAATTTTCACTACACGCTGACAATCCAAAAAGGGCCATTCGTGTACCTACCAGCTTGCCTGTTTATTTGCATATTTTCCCCCTCTGATTACTTTTTTCTGCCACTGTTTGTTTTGTGCGTTCGTGTGATCGTGTAGGCGCACTGCGTCACGAATGTGTGTTTGCACGAGTAAATGAAACGCGGGTTGTCGAGTCCGTAGATTTTCAGCCCGAGAGCGACTGAGCCATTTCATACTCGTCCCTTACCGTAACCTTATTACTACGCTGCAAAAACATTGTTCATAATGTTTATTTTTTTCAGAATTCTCGACTTGGAAAAATATTTAAATATCGGTTAAGAAGCCTCCGTTAATCACATCAGCGAAAGGGAATTACAGATCTCAGTTTCGTGACGCAGTGGCCTCCCTCGCCTTTTGCATACGAAAGAAGAAATTACTCAACCAGCTTCCTAAGCCTTAC
>NC_051404.1:36566524-36566727 GCF_015228065.2 Penaeus monodon
CCCTTTAAGGCATGGCCCTAAACCCTTTACCTTTGCCCTCAGCCTGCATCTCCCCTCCGTCCGAATCTTCCTTCTCATTCTTCAATTCAATATACCGTTATTTCCTCTATTCATAAAAGCCTTGCGTGTAATTAACAACGTTAGGTTTCGCCGGGATATTGAAGCCTTATCTGGATGTTGTTAATTAGCTTGCTGACTCGGTA
>NC_051404.1:36566984-36567267 GCF_015228065.2 Penaeus monodon
AGGGATCAGCCCCGGGATCAGCGCTCAAAGAAAGTGATTAGCCGCCAGATTACATATTGGCAACTTACTGATCCTTAAGGTGATGGGGAGGACCCAGGGGAGGGGTGGGGGTCATGGAAAGGGGGGTGGGGCTAAGGTGATGGGGAATATATACTGAACTTACTGTACTTGATGAGAGTCCTTAATTAACATTTTGTCTCTCTTCTCACTTTTATTATATTCATATATATGACATTCGAGTGTATATATGCAGCTGTAAATACAAGTGCGTGTACGTGGGTAT
>NC_051404.1:36567328-36567670 GCF_015228065.2 Penaeus monodon
TGTTATGCACAGACTATATATCTCTATACAAACCGCTTCCTACTTTTTTTTTTACCAATAACGAATTTCACTGTTTATTTCCCAGCTCGACATTCCACTCGTACTAGCCGCCCCCCCCCCTTCCCACCCACCCGGGGAAATACGGCTCGAAAGTACAGACAAAAGGCAATTTACGGCCCCATACTTCCAAGCGACAAATGCAATAAACGGAAAGCAATCAACAAATAAAGGGGAAACAGCGACAGCATAAAAGCTGCAAACAAAAATGAGTGAACAGAAAGCATCCGTGAATAAAGTGAGGAAGGAACTTTAGCTTATATTGCTAGACTTATACCACAATGC
>NC_051404.1:36567802-36567940 GCF_015228065.2 Penaeus monodon
CCCGGGAACATATTGTATAAATAATCCTGCCACGATAGGAAAATTTATGACATGTCTGTGTCCAACTCTTTCAGTTTTTAACCCAAAAACTCTTTTCGCTCTTAACACAGCCATGTTTTCGTGATGCCACCCCTCCAA
>NC_051404.1:36567977-36568548 GCF_015228065.2 Penaeus monodon
TTTAGGTCTGTAATAACGTTCAACTGCGCAAGATATTTGCTCGTGCGAATTTAGCTCTTAAATAGGTCCCCTTAGTTTCTTGTAGATAGCTTTTCTATTTATACTGATTTGTAAGACAAGGCAAACAAATTCAAATTCCCCGCGTCGATCAAACCTAGCGATAATAAATCTAGCGAAAACACGGACTACAGATCGCCTGCCGAAAGTGTTGTTTCGTAGTAAACATGACTTACTTTGTTAACGCCTGGGGAAGCGTCGCTAGGCAATCAACAGCTCTTTCCCGAAACTTTTTATGGTGCGGAACTTTTTTAGTCTCTTTCCCTATCTTTCGCAAAACTATAATTCTGAGATGAGGAAGCGAGGCAGAAAAGATGATCCAACATGATCGTGAATAAGACGATGTGGACGACGGTGATAGTGAACGTGATGGCAATACTTTATTTAACCCAAGTGCAAGTGGCAGATGAGGGGGGGGGATGTACAAATATTGGACGTTATAGCAGACTGACAGGTAACAAAAAAAAATCTAAGTTCAAAGGCGTTCCTTAATTATCCCTCAGGGCGTTGGCTC
>NC_051404.1:36568793-36568907 GCF_015228065.2 Penaeus monodon
AACCGAGTCAACCAAACAACTCCCCCCACCTCCCACACACATGTACGAGACAGGTTCTTGATGTAGAAAAGTGTGAGTATTATTTTCTTCAATCAAAACTCGGATAATGATCAA
>NC_051404.1:36568971-36569064 GCF_015228065.2 Penaeus monodon
CTGCAGCAAGGCGATATTACAAAGACGATGACGATATTATGAACTATACAACAATTTTATCTCTATAACAACATACACACAAGTGTGTGTGTG
>NC_051404.1:36569603-36569818 GCF_015228065.2 Penaeus monodon
AAGAATACATGTGAATTTTGAAGAAAATAAAAACAGTACCAATTTCTGACATTTTCGGCCAACAAATATTTTGGGCCGAAATATATCTTTGTTGAGCGCTTTGCGAACTTTCCAGACAGGGGACGTGCGTGTACAAGAAGGCACAAAACCTGAAACACTTACAAGCCTTCTCTCCGAACTTTCTTCCTTAAGAATTCCTCACGCCGAAGGCTAAA
>NC_051404.1:36571492-36571570 GCF_015228065.2 Penaeus monodon
TAGAAAAGTATCTCAATCAAAACGGAGCCTTAAACACCGGTTCCAAACTTAGTCAGATTTCAAACAACTTTTGCTTTT
>NC_051404.1:36571601-36571709 GCF_015228065.2 Penaeus monodon
TAAAGATTTCGCACAAACTATACCAATCAAACTTAACAGAAAAAATCGCTCTTCCTGAGGTCATATCACCACGTAGGCAGACACCCTCCAGTATTTAAAAGAAATTTA
>NC_051404.1:36572893-36573391 GCF_015228065.2 Penaeus monodon
GCCAGGCGCGCGCGGTGTCGTGGGTTGGTAGTGTGTTCCTTTTTCAAAATGTAATCGCTTTTAACTGCCGCCTTAATGCCGTCGTGATCTCCCCCCCCTCCTCTATTAGCAAAAATCAATCCATAATAATAAATAACACTAAACACCAGACAAGCATCATAGCAAGCCTGTCCGGCCAGCGAACATCTTAATTATTGCTTTGTAAAAATCCCTTTGATCCGCAAATTGCAAATTTTGAGCTTGATATTAGAGCACTGGAGGTATTAATAATATACACGTGAAAGTATATGCAAATAACAAGTCAAGCTTCCGAGCCGATGCAACGTTCGAACGTCAATAATGCATTTTCGGACGAGAGCGTTAGGGGGAAAAAAAAATCGAAAATTTAGAGCAGAAATAAAGGTTGAAAACCCGACTATTCCTTGCCTCCTCTCCTTTCTTCCAACGTTTCTCTCCTCGCACTTCCATCCTCACATCCTTCTCCTATCCGATCTCAAG
>NC_051404.1:36573419-36573573 GCF_015228065.2 Penaeus monodon
GAACAAAAGAAAAATTAGCAAGTGCTGCCGTCCTCTCCAGCGCCAGCACTGTACGCTCCCCACAGTCGCACTGTCATCGTTTTCTCTTTTCCAGACATCTCTCTTCCGCCCTCTCGCATCATGGCGTGCTTTTTGTGTTTGTTTGTGCGTGCTC
>NC_051404.1:36575354-36575543 GCF_015228065.2 Penaeus monodon
AGAAAGACAGGGACCGGTGAGCGTAGAATTTCTTTTTACCTTCTTCCTCTTCCTCCTTCAGAAAACGGCAACTTGGCTCTTTCTCAGCTTACCTGGAAAGAGAAGACAAACATCGTTAGCGACGGGAAAACTCTGAAGATATCTGATCCTTTAAAAAGAAAAATCGGTCGGATCGTTAAACCAAAAGGG
>NC_051404.1:36576588-36576855 GCF_015228065.2 Penaeus monodon
CAAAGATAAAATGTGTAACCGCGTGTCGCTTTGTCTCGTCGGCGGAGCTAAGTCCCCCGCGTAACGGAATCTTCCCGTTTTCTTTACCAACCGTTTTCTTTGCCCTTTGTCTTCCGCTTTCTATGGACGGGGAGATAATCTATTCGTAATAACCTTGCTAACTTTACATCCAGGAAATTGAGCTAACTTTACATCCAGGAAATTGATGGTGATCCATCGCATCACTTTTCATATTAAATTACTTATATATACATTGTGTATGTTCCA
>NC_051404.1:36577210-36577374 GCF_015228065.2 Penaeus monodon
CGTGGGCGCACGAAGTATTAGTAGAATAAGGAAAAGCGAAGGCCTCAAGAATAGATCAGAGAGCATCATAGCGATACCAAAGACTATAGGCTGTGAAGAGAGGCATGAGTGAGTATGAGGAAGAGCACGAGCTGTGAGATGGCAGATTATTGGTCATATCTAGT
>NC_051404.1:36577791-36577910 GCF_015228065.2 Penaeus monodon
AAAATCACAAAATTCCCCACAGTAACCGCATCCGCTTTTCCCGAAACGAAATTGGCCGAAGCCCCGATCCCGCCGCCGACGACTCCCGCGCAACGAGATCCCCGAATGCGATTACAGAC
>NC_051404.1:36578553-36578634 GCF_015228065.2 Penaeus monodon
TACGGGAGGAAAGGAGACTAAAGAAGGGATGAACGGGGCGCTGGGGAGAGAGAAGCAAAGGAGGAAGGATGAGAATTGATG
>NC_051404.1:36578664-36581205 GCF_015228065.2 Penaeus monodon
GGAAGCGAAGAGGAGGGCAAGGAAAACAGGAAGGAGGAAGTGGGAAGGATGGAGGAAGGGAGAGTAGAAATAATACAGGTAACCTAGGGGGAAAAGGGGGGGGGAAGGGAATGGAGAAGGGGAAAGTAAGGAAGAGGGAAAAAAGGAAAAAAAAAGAGTGTACGAAAGAAGGGACAATGAGAAAGAAGCAGAGCGGAAGAGAGAAACGGGAGAATAAGACAGAACGGAAGAGGGGAAAGGAGAAAGAGAAAGAAGAAACAGAAGACGAGGAGACGAGAGGCAAGGAAGCAGCGGGACAGACCAGCACCTACCTCAGCACAAGCAGGGGGCGAAGAGGATGCTCCGGGTCGTCACGGTAGCACCCTGAAGCTGGCACTTGCTCACTGCCGAGACACTCGAGATAAAAAAAAATCGGATTTTTCTTCTGACACAGAGAGCCTACACATACACTTTAGGGACCGTCGACGAACACGAACTAAAACGATACGGAACGATACAACGTTTTTTTTTTTCGCTACATTTAAGCGCGTTTGGGAGTTGCAGGGTTCTAACATATACAAAATATATAGATACGTACACAGACTCCGGAAGGCACAGCCATATTCATAATATTTACTCTCTATAATAAACGTTTTCTTCCTTTCTATTTCTTTTTCGAAGTCAAAACCATACAAAAATACACATCTATCTGGTGTGATATATACATACTTATATTAACATTAATTATTTCCATAGACATGTGATTAGTTTAACAAGACCGTTAGTCTGAGTATTGCCGTCCTTTGAGCGTCGATCCACGAGCTCTGGAGATGAAATGATTAGCACGCTTGGTAAGTCAAACCGAGGTGTGCGTCTACTATGATTGTGAGGTCCTTGAGAGGGGGTCTCAGCTGATATCCTTGCCGTGACAGACTGCTAGGCCGCAGGGAGGGCAGCGGCGAAGGGGAAAGGGCAAGAGGGGGCAGTCGTGAGGCCGGGCGCCGGACTAGGGGGTGAGGGGAGCCAAGAGCCGGGACATCTGGTCCTCCAGCGAGGTCTGGGAGCGCAGCGAGCGACGCAGCGAGTGTGTGGCGAAGACGTACGCGTTGGGAGAGAGGATGCTCTTGGCCCACTCCACCCCCCCGGTGCTGACCTTGGTGCCGCCCAGGTCCATGTGCACCAAGGTGCTGCTCAAGGGGTTCAGGTGCTCGGCGTCGGCTGGCACCAGCAAGGAGTTCTCAATCGTGGCCGGCGCCAGCGGCCGGTACCGCGCCTGCTGCCGGCTGAGGGAGCTCCTGAGGCTGCGCCAGCGTGAGAACAGGCGCCTCCACAGTGAGCGCGTGTAAGCGTGCCGCCGCAGCAGGAGGCGCCGCATGCCGTCATCGGTGACGCCCCTGGAACCCCGCACGCACAGCGTCGCCAGGCTGTGGCACGCCGCCCCCACCACCGCCAGGGCGTTGTCGTCCGCCGCCTCGGGGAGGCTGAGCACGGTGAGGGCGGGCATGGCCGCGATGGCGTTGATCAGCGGCTCCCGGGACAGCGGGTGGCAGCTGTACGTGAGGACGGTGAGGCGGCTGCCCAGTAGTTCCAGCAGGAGCAGCAGCGGGTCGTGGTCCAGCGGCGCCCAGTGGTACTCGAGGGGGAGCCAGCGGGGCCTCTTGCTCATGACCTGCACCACCACCGCCGTCAGCATGGAGGAGCTGAGCACCCGCAGGTAGGCCGCCAAGCCCTTCATCGCCCGCAGGCCGAGTGGCGTGACCACGGCCTCCTCCACCATCCCCGCCAGCACCAGCACAGCCCGCCCCTCCAGCGTCGCCTCCTCCACCTCGTTCACGCCCAGGCCGCAGCAGAACAGGTCCTCGGCCTCACTCAGGCTCCCGCTGGAGGAGACGCTGCGTTGCCTGTTCGCCAGCATTTCGAGCCCGAGGACGCACAAGACCGTCACCCGCGAACCCACCTAGGAAGCCATTCCACAACAGGGCTCGCCCCCTGATGCAAGTCCTGCTGCAACACAGCCCTGCTGCGCAACGCCCCTCGCTAACACATCCCACCAGGGACGCCGGATGTAATCAACTTCTTGCTGCTGTCAGCCCCACTTCTTTAGGCACCTCGGCGCTGCCGGCGCCAATTATCGCAAACGACAACCGTTATGGGACCTCATTTCTGCCCTCACAATTCTTCTCGCACTAAATGTCATTCCTTCTCAACGTCACTTCTCCAGGACGTCAATACACATTTTACACATTTTGAAAACTCTCACATCAAAATCCCTGAAAATAGAACAGTTGAATACTCCCACCTCTCCGCGACTTTCGAGAGCACTGCGCCGACAAACTGCAAACACTTTTCCGAAGTCGCAAAAGTCTCGAAACAACAGCGAAAAAGAAACGCATCCGGACAACGAGCACATTCAGAACACGCACGAAAAGAAAAGTCTTTAGAGCCACCCAATCAATACCGGCCTGGTAAAAGCTGTGTGCTACCGACAAACACGGCTCGTAAATGGCCGAATGGAAAGCAGACATGACCGGCTGCGGCACTGACAGTCAGGCCTATAAACTA
>NC_051404.1:36581582-36582059 GCF_015228065.2 Penaeus monodon
CAAATCAACAATACAGATAAGAATACAACTGAGGACAAAAATCAGACCAATAAACAAAAATGAGAGAAAAAGTAGAAGAGAATGCCCCCCCCCCCACACACATTTTCTTTGACGAGAGCCAAAAGCGTCTTGCATATCCGTATACCTGTGAGCTCACACTTGTTTACCTGCCGCTCTGTCAACAATCTTTCTCGTTCGCCTCCGCCCCCCCTTCATCGCTCATTTCCTCGACGGCGGATCATTCCCTGAATACCTTCTTCCTTTCGGCGTTCGATCTGCTACGGCCCGGATCATGTTCGGATGAGGCGGGACGGTATGTCAATAAGTTGTCGAAGTGTCTGGATTCTTATCGTTTTTCAATGTTTATTTCTTTTCTTTTCTTTTTCTTTTTTCTTTCTTCTCTTTTACTTCTTCTCTTTTTTTTCTCCTTCTCTTTTTCTTCATCTTCTTTATTTTCTATCATTTCTCCCTCATTTT
>NC_051404.1:36582110-36582205 GCF_015228065.2 Penaeus monodon
AGCCTCTTTTCCCATTTCCGAAAACATCCACGTCTCTCGTTCCACTGCCTGCCATCCTCACATCCCTGTCCAGGTTGCCAACTCTCAGCATTATG
>NC_051404.1:36582571-36582765 GCF_015228065.2 Penaeus monodon
CACCCTGCCAAACCCCTCTTTCTCACCGCTCCCTCAACGCTGTCCTTCGTTTGCCCCTAACACGTGCCAGCCGACGGAGGGACGAGCGGCGCCCCCGACAGACACGGCTCCGGCCTCCCTCACCTGCGAGACTCTCCTGGTATGTGCGAAGTAAACTGTTTACGCCTCCCCCCCGCTGCGACCTTGATATGTGC
>NC_051404.1:36582893-36582996 GCF_015228065.2 Penaeus monodon
TCCTTCTCATTACCACTGCCATTTCCTTACCGCTTACTCCCTTTCCTCACGCGGCGCTTTCAAATGAGCGTCCTTCTAATCCATTCCCAGGAAGCCTTCTGCT
>NC_051404.1:36583037-36583360 GCF_015228065.2 Penaeus monodon
ATGCCCTGGTCCTGCCCAACAGATCCTCTCTTCGTGTGTATGCACAGCGCGCCGTCTATTTACTATTTATGTTAATACTGCCACTGCTACTATTAGTAGTAATAATAACAGTATTAACTGATCCTAAAAAAAACGCAAGCGTCAACGAGGTTTCTTGCGTTGGTATCAACGATCAATAAGTTTTCTTGAACGAAAAAATACAGAAAGTACATAAAGAAACAGATAAATAATTAAATAGGTAAACACATAATGAATACCGATAATTTGCGCTAGTTCTTTTTTTTTAACAAAATTATATTTTCTTTTTTTTCTTATACGCTCTT
>NC_051404.1:36583517-36583622 GCF_015228065.2 Penaeus monodon
TCATCAAATGTCAAGTGATCCTCGGCGGCCGAAAAGATAAACAACGCGAACTAATCGGGTTTCTGGCGGCGAACCTCACATTTTAGGTCTCAAAGCTCAGAGCCA
>NC_051404.1:36583876-36584330 GCF_015228065.2 Penaeus monodon
AGCCAATCTGGAACGCGCTAATCAAAGGCACCACATCCCGACAAATAGTGATCATTCTCCGTCTCACATAACAAGGGACAAAGCAGCAAGCAAGCAAAATTGCAAGTGTCCTATCACCGCCTGCGGAGACACACAGCTACAGATACAGATTCCAACCACATGACACGCGCCTTCAACCACAGATTCACAGACACACAGCGCAATCACAGTTAAGGGACACAAGAGCAACCGCAGACATTCACAGACACAGTGCAACCACAGACATTCACAAACCCAACTAAGGATATTCAGACTCAGAGTAACCACAGACATTCACAGACACAGTACAACCATAGATATTCAGACACGCAACCGCAGACACTCAGAGACAAACCAAAAGCAACCACTAACGGACACAACGCAAGCACAGGCAGGCACACAGCTGTTGAAACCACAACCCCCAATCATACACGGG
>NC_051404.1:36584355-36584805 GCF_015228065.2 Penaeus monodon
CAGCGAGGCGAGGTTGTGAAGATTGTGAGGATTATTAGGCGAGGTTGTGAGGCAAGGCTATGAGTATTGTGAGGCGAGGTTAATGAGTATTGTGAGGCAAAGCTGTGAGATTTTTGAGGTGAGGTTGTGAGTATTGTGAGGCGACATATACGACGAGACTCTGAGGGCTGTGAGGCGACGCTGCGAATGCAATGCTGTGAGCCCCTGTGGGAGCGAGGCTTTAAGGCCGGCCTGTGAAGGGGGAGGGGAGGGGAGGAGGAAGCTGTCAGGTGAACATGACACACGCATGTCAGATGCCCCCGGGCGCCTGGTTCCTATAGAGATCCCATTTGCATACAAAGAGCCATATCCTCTGCCATTCCCTCCTCCGCACCCCCCCCCCCTTCCCCTTTTCACCCTCAGGTGATAACAGAGTTTTGCCTTTGCAAGCTTTGTGATACACACGCTGTA
>NC_051404.1:36585251-36585404 GCF_015228065.2 Penaeus monodon
AACGAGCAATTCATACAGCTGCACAAATAACTTCATTGACATAAATTTAGGTATCACACATATATACACCAACGACTACCCTAATAGCATTTCCCGTTTTAAATTGCACAGCCCATAGCAGTTAAAAATCAAATACCCTCCCATTACATACGG
>NC_051404.1:36585615-36585818 GCF_015228065.2 Penaeus monodon
TCTGCAAACGATTCTGCATTGAATTTTCCATCCGTTGCAGCTGCAATAGAAATCGTAATATACATATAGAAAGAACGTGAAGGCGAAAAAAATAATAATAAAATCCAAACATAAAACTTCATTTTATCCCAGTTCCTCTCTTCCTCTATTTCTCCTCTCTTCACTTCATTTTATCCCAGTTCCTCTCTTCCTCATTTCTATCT
>NC_051404.1:36585894-36586105 GCF_015228065.2 Penaeus monodon
TTCAAGACGTATTTCTACACAAATCTATTCCGTTTCTATATTTGCCAAGCTTTCCATCTAATTAATAAGAATTTCCAAATCCAAAAATACATATAAAAAAGAAGACGGTAAATTGTTAAGAATCAAAATCAAGAAATAAGGGCAAAAGGATCCTTCAATTTTTTAAAAATAAAAGACGAGTTCTTTTTTTTTTTGCCTCTGTCTGTCCATC
>NC_051404.1:36586591-36586761 GCF_015228065.2 Penaeus monodon
GTCCGTTCTCGAGAGGCTGGATTCGTCCCCCATTCACGAGAAATGGTGCACTTATTCAGGGGCATGGACGGCTGCATCACCCACGATCCAGCGCGCTTATTCAGCCGACCCTCTCAGTCCCCCCTTGGGTTTACAGGTACATCTAATTTCGTGTGTGCGGACACGTGTTT
>NC_051404.1:36587235-36587442 GCF_015228065.2 Penaeus monodon
GGACAATCGATCAACAAGTAAGCCTGTTCCCCCCGCAATACAATACTTTCCGAAAGTGCATAGCGTTTCCACTCGTGTTTTTCTTCTTCATCCGGGACTTTCCATCTTCGAGCTGCACCGCCCACGGCAGAGAGGCGAACGCAATAAGCCATCATCCGATTCCTTTGTCTAGTTTTAGTTATCGTTTTTTTTTATTGAGGGGAGTTC
>NC_051404.1:36587648-36588440 GCF_015228065.2 Penaeus monodon
TCTCGTATTTTCTCCCGGATGTGCTTACAAATCCCCTGTCTTAAAGTGTTTATTTTTCATTCATATTTCATCCTTCTTATCCGCCACGATTTTTACAGGGAAACACAATACGACGCAGAGATGGAAAGCGGAAAAGATGAGGAAGGGAGGCAAATCAAAATGATGAAACGGACTGGAAATTATGTTGGATATTACTCATTCCTTTCTCGTGGCAACTTGGATGTTTATTTCCCTCTTCATTTTAATTATCAGATTTCTTTTTCTAATTAACTTTCGCCTTTCTTCCCTCTCCCCATTCCCTTCGCTTCCCTCTGTTCCCTCCCTTCGCCCTCTTTTTTCCTCTATATCCCTCCCTTCTCTCCCCCCCCCTTCCCCCTCCTTTCCATCTCCCTTCTCCTTCTCCTTCCCTTAACCCCTTCTCTTCCCTCTCCCTTTACTTTCCTCAATTCCCCTCCCTTCCCTTTCTCTACAGCCCTCTATTTCCCTGCATTTACCTCAATTCCCCTCCCTTTCCTCTCCCCTGCTTCCCTCCCCTCCCCTCTTTTCCCCTCCCTCTCATTCCCCATTGGACTGATACCGAGAACGACCTCCAAGCGAACTCTGTAATGAAGTTGCATCTCCTCATTTGACAAGAATCCCGGAGAAAACGGAACCGAGCCCTGCAGAAATTATTCAAGTTGCAACAACAAAAAAAGTGAAACAATAAGGTAAGAGCCAGTGATAAAACACGGGGTTGAGTATGTTGACATAACGAGTTAAATAGCCAAGGAAGTTAAGTTGGAGATGTAAGCA
>NC_051404.1:36588960-36589241 GCF_015228065.2 Penaeus monodon
CTGTGTGAATGAATATTAATAGCGTTCCATGTATGACAGCAGTGAGCATAGGTATACAGGTCTGTCGAGGAATGAGTATTAGTATATTACATTGATGGTTGAAGTAGTGAGGTAGTCAGCGGTGGTAGTAACTAATGGTATGTATAAGGTGTACTGAGGCGTGACTAATGGATTGGACTAGCACAAGAAGATAACACTATGACTTGGATCATGAATAATAGATAGTGTAAAGGAGGGTGTCCTATGAGAGCCTTACAATGTGTGTGTGTAATTAAGCATGT
>NC_051404.1:36589522-36589828 GCF_015228065.2 Penaeus monodon
CTCCCAAGACTCCCCAACCATCCAACAAGAACGTCATTAAATCACGCACGTAAACAAACACACAGCTAAACAACGGATAAATTAAAACAAATCCTCGGCAAAAATAAGTAAACAAACATGGCTTAAAAAAAACTAAAAATAAATAAACAAGGCACTTTTATTTTACGAAAGGAGTAACATCTGCCTTTAATATTACTCAATAAACTTTATAAATCTCCTGACAATCCTACTTGTGTCTTCCGGAAAAGCATCATATGATTAAAACTGACAGCATTATTAGTTTACAAAAAATCATGAAAATGTAGC
>NC_051404.1:36590237-36590456 GCF_015228065.2 Penaeus monodon
CCCACACGCTACAAATATCCTAACCAGCAGAGCGGAGCCAATTTGAAAAAAAAATGTAATACCAACAATATCAAAAAATATATACGGTTCTCGTTAAAACTCTTTTAAAACGATAACCATGATAATTCAGCACCCTGAACACAAAGCACCTTTTTAGTAACAATAATAAAACCAAAAGAAGGAATGAATTATGTAAAATGTCAATAGCACCATACATAC
>NC_051404.1:36590843-36590962 GCF_015228065.2 Penaeus monodon
AATTAGGTCATCAAATCAACATCGTGCAACAGAAACAAGATCTCACCCCTTTTCCCTTGCAGTTTTAGTCATCCCGTTACACGCAACACTGGATATGCATGCGTGCAATATCTATCTTT
>NC_051404.1:36591205-36591316 GCF_015228065.2 Penaeus monodon
CCTTACCCCATGGAATTACAATATATAAACTGTAAGGTTAAAACTATCTGGGGAGCAAGGGGAAGTAGGGAAGGAAAGAAATATGGGGGAAATGATGATAAAGAGGAATAA
>NC_051404.1:36592456-36592743 GCF_015228065.2 Penaeus monodon
CCTAGTCACTGTCGATCGTCCCTCCATAAGTAGGCCTAAACCAATGACCTCGAGGCGTGTCATGTCAATAAAAATGAGCTGCATGTGTTACACCCAGAAGCCCTCTCCTATCTTGCCCATTAGTTGAGAAGGGAATGGAGAGCATACGGGGAACTCCGTGAGTATATAAGGGAACCTGGATGAGTATCCGTCTGTATGATTTTTTCGCGTTAGTGCTTCGAATGTGCATGTGTTTGTCTGATTAGCATTTATCCTCGTTACACAAATTCTAAAAAAATACTGCTCTA
>NC_051404.1:36592789-36593175 GCF_015228065.2 Penaeus monodon
GTCTATGCTGAGAAAAATGGCATACATCCCATAACCCGAAAACTTACCGTGAACTATGCAAAATTCACGTCACTTTAAAAACGCTTGTAAGACAAAACGTAACCATTTTTCCCCCTAGTCACCCCGTATAAACTCCTAAAACCCCATCACGTTGTTAATTTGCATAATATTCACAAAGACTCAATGCAGCAGGCTAACACTGAACAGACCTAGTTACGGCTATCCTGAAAAAAAATATATATATATTTAAAAAGCTCATAGCGTTTTTCCGTGTCCAGATCGCAAACGTTTGGCGTAGCTAATACCTTAACTCTACGGACACTCCACTCCACGTTTTTATTTTCTTCCATTCTTTCTTCCTCGTCTCACGCTTAGAAAAAAGTGAA
>NC_051404.1:36593194-36593414 GCF_015228065.2 Penaeus monodon
TACATATATGTACACCTCCACTGCCTTCCTTCAACGAATCACCACCACACCAATTTCGTTATCAATTTCTCAATCCCCGCGGAAAACGGAAGCCGCACGAATCTCGCATCACATACACACTTGTTGCTCTGCTCGGGCGAGGGAGCGAACCGCGCGACGACACGTGGCGGAGAGGGAGCGCACTGGCGGACGCCTTCCTACCCTTGCGACACCGCTGGCC
>NC_051404.1:36594117-36594490 GCF_015228065.2 Penaeus monodon
GGCCTTATCCATAATGCACAACCAGACATTTAGGATAAAAGGCTGCCCTTCATCCCGTCCCAAGTGGAAAGTCCGAGTAAATAGACGGTTTGCGCGAGAGAAGGCCTTCGATCGAAAACTTTCAACGGGGAGACCCAGCTGTCGCTCTCCACACGGGGGATATTTCAATAGCTTGTGTAAATAAAATCCATACACGAATCACGCAATAAGAATATTTCAATGGCTTGTATAAATAAAGTCCATACACGAATCACGCAATAAGAATATTTCAATGGCTTGTATTTGTAAAAGCTAAACGGAAATTACGTAATAAGAATATGTCGGTATACAGCGGTGTGTAATCAATACTCACTGTGGGAGAAAGGGTGCAAGA
>NC_051404.1:36595158-36595461 GCF_015228065.2 Penaeus monodon
TCACAGCGGGAAGCCTGACAGCAGTTTGCGGAGCCTGTCAACGGCACTCCCACAAGAACCAAGAGCCAAACTCACAATTCCTCGTCACGCCGGCTCGTCCCCTCTACTCCCCTCACTCCCTCCTTCATCCACTACTTCCTCTCCAAACTCCCCTCACCCCTTCTTCATCCGCTACTCTCTCTCCCTTAACCCCTACTCCCCCCCCCCTTTTTTTTTACTTCCTTATTCCTACTCTCTACGTTCTCCTCGACTTCATTCGCTCTTCCTTCTCCCTCAAAACCATTTCCCTACTTCCTCCAACAC
>NC_051404.1:36595513-36595795 GCF_015228065.2 Penaeus monodon
CCTTACCCCAACCCACAACCCCCTCTTTCCCCTACTCCTCCCTCCCACCTTGCGTATCCCCTACGCCTTCTCCCTCCTTCCCTCACACCTACACCTTTCCCCTAACCCTACCCCCCCCACCTCCGTCCTCATCCCCATCTCATAATTCTACCTTTCCCTTCTCCCCATAATTCTCTCTTTCCCTTTCCCTTCTCCCCATAATTCTCTCTTTCCCTTCTCCCCCTTCTCCCCTCTTTCCGTTCGGAAATGACCCCGGCTCTAAAGTTTCCCCTCGAAAGATAG
>NC_051404.1:36596843-36597096 GCF_015228065.2 Penaeus monodon
TAATTAATAAGATCAGCTACAACCGAAATCCAAAATAATAAAAAGACGAATAAATTAGAAATACTTACACATCAAGACATATACACCTTTTTCAGCATTCATTATCACTGCTCTTAATACCTGCGTTATGAAGTAAGGTCCACTGCGCCCGAATGAGCAGTAAGTCGGTATTTATATCACTGTCTTTACTGTCATCATAATTTCCACTGAAAATCCCCATTATGTTATGTGTATCCCCACCAAAAAAACTGCA
>NC_051404.1:36597199-36597387 GCF_015228065.2 Penaeus monodon
TGAACAATATTCTCAGAACAACAACGAGAAAATCCCAGCTAATTTTCTCTGCAACACAATTTTTTTTTCGTTTCCCATTTTAATTTGGTGCTATAATACCTTCCACGACGATAAAACAAAGGCAGAAGAGCCACCAAATAATTATAATCTGCAACTTAATCCTCGTAAAATTTTTCTTTCTTTCTTTG
>NC_051404.1:36597607-36597692 GCF_015228065.2 Penaeus monodon
GATCATTTTTCTTTTAGAGGGTTTCGAAGGAAATAATCTTTTAGAAAACTTTCTTCCGCGTTGTGTTTTCCTTCGGCCAAAACCT
>NC_051404.1:36597957-36598051 GCF_015228065.2 Penaeus monodon
CGCGAGAAAACCAGACACCAAAATCAACCACATCGGAAAAAAATAGAGAATAGAGAAACACATCACCAAACAACCTAAATACCAATACCAAAAC
>NC_051404.1:36598106-36598240 GCF_015228065.2 Penaeus monodon
TTGCATCCTCTGACCTTATCCCGCTGACGTTCGGCGGAGTCCCGGTGAAAAGCTTCCGAAAACCGCCCCCGGGCACGTCCTCCCGATAAATTCGCGTCTCGAAATCCGATAGACATGCGCTGTAGGAGTCCCAA
>NC_051404.1:36598534-36598636 GCF_015228065.2 Penaeus monodon
AGTCCTGCATTGATCTTCTCACAGTATACACACTGAAATCAACACCTTGCCAACACTTAGTAGGTCCTACACCTACCCACCCCCAACCACCCCAAATGCGCG
>NC_051404.1:36598768-36598900 GCF_015228065.2 Penaeus monodon
GAAAGCGCACCGTTGCACAAACAAACACCCTGATTACATGTCACCTCGCGGACAGCACCGGGGCGTCACCACTCGGCCTCGCGATCTCTGTAATCAGTGCGGGTCCTTAACGCCCTCAAATCGCGGAAAAAT
>NC_051404.1:36599354-36599793 GCF_015228065.2 Penaeus monodon
CCACCTGGCTTGATATTCCTATTTTCCGCTCTTCTCTTTTATCCTTATCCTCCCTCTTATCCACCATTTTATCACCGAGTTCCTTTTTCCTTTGACACAGATCCTTCCATTTTTTCCTCTCTTCTATTCAATCTCTTCCTCTCGTTTCTACATTTTCATCGATCGCATTAACCCTTCCATTTCATCCTTGTTTTTCCACTATTCTGATCTTCCTTCGTAGCTACATAAACAGTGCCCCCCAACCACCAACCCCCAACCCCCCCCAAAAAAAAAACGTAATCTACGTACCTTTACATTCATATCCATTGCAAAAAAAAATGTGCTGCTGGGGATGGAAATATGATCCAAACATATTTTTTTTCCGAATTAAATATTCTGGGAATAAAATACAACTAGATTTAATTAATGATGAGGTGAGGGAAACCTGCAGGGAGTTTGA
>NC_051404.1:36599810-36600320 GCF_015228065.2 Penaeus monodon
CTGGAGAGTAATGTCGCGGTCAATCCAATAATACTAATACATATCGTTCATAAACAAAAAATAAAACGAACTAGGAAACACTTTATGCCGAGCAGAAACCTTCACCAACGCCAAAAATTTTCCTTCATGAAAACCTCAAACTTCACATCCTGAACCTGGACGCTGATGCCATTCACCACTCAATTCTAATCAACGAGTCCCTGGCCCGTGGACAATCAATACACAAACCCTCATCGCAATTCGTCGATTAACTTCCACCCAATCCAGCCGACAAACCAATAAGCACTGGGCAAAAAAAAAACACGGGCGGGAGGACTGAAAGCGATGTAGGAGACTTGTTGGGACATCGTTACGGTGATGCTAGAATGCTAATTAGATTATGAGACTGATAATCGAGACTTAATGTAACCATATGGATGCTATTTTTTCACGCAACAGATATTTAGGCTGATTTTATGAGTATCTATCTGTTCAAATCTCTGCTTGTCTGTGATGAGCTGAGGAAGTCAA
>NC_051404.1:36600489-36600800 GCF_015228065.2 Penaeus monodon
AGGAATCGCCAGGGACGACCTACAGCAAGGCTATCACACAGCTGTTTCTCCAACCCAATATTCCGAGAAGGGTATCCCCCAAAGGAGGATTTTCCAGTCCAGAAATACCCTTCGCAAACACGCCATAGCCTCGAGGAACATGAGTCGCCCCTTCGCTCCTCTGAGGGCAGAATATCATGACACGATGCATCACTCGCGAAAGGGAAATTGTGCATTCGGTATTTAGCTACTACGTAACTCTCAGCCCTTTGCTGGAAACCACAGAAGGCCTAATCATCAGTCCTGCCAATAGCTTCCTAATTACCACAACT
>NC_051404.1:36601063-36601142 GCF_015228065.2 Penaeus monodon
GCGCGCCCTGTCTCGGCATCAAACGCCTTCGTGACAACAGGGTCACCACATCAATGCCTTCCGAAGACTTCAAAGGGAC
>NC_051404.1:36601721-36601892 GCF_015228065.2 Penaeus monodon
GTAACTTGTACGCCTGTCTATCGAATACCGTAGCTGCTTTACAGTCGGTTATTTATCGTCTGTGTTTGTTTACATTTACGAGACCGATATTGACTGGGGGACTCTGAAGGCGTTCTTTCCGCACGTGCTCTGAATGTGCTCGTTCTCCTGACTGTGATTTTTTTTCTATAG
>NC_051404.1:36603238-36603567 GCF_015228065.2 Penaeus monodon
TGCCTTGAGGGTTAAGTGTCTTCGGAAAAGTGTTTGCAGGTCGTCCGTGTAGCGCTCTCGAAAGTCGCTGTAGTGTTGGCGCATTCAATAATTCACGTTTTAAAGATTTTGAGAGGCGAGCTTTCGAAAAGAAAAAAAAAAGAGGGGAAAATATGTATTGAATGAAAAAAGTATTTTTGTCGTTCCGCGGCGTGCGACGTTGAAAGGGAATGAGATTATCTATCTGTGGTAGATTTGTTTTTCTCCCTTTTCATTTTTTGTCTATCCTTCTCACCTTTTCTCGTGCTTTGAGTCTTTCTCGCTTCTTCACCTATTTCTATGCATTCAGA
>NC_051404.1:36603658-36603789 GCF_015228065.2 Penaeus monodon
CTTCTTTCTTATACACTCTGCATTAAAAAAAAAGGATATATACATGTTCCACGCACGTCAACATCTGAATGAGACATCCACCAATCTCCAACTTTTTTAGAAATCTTTCCCACACCCAATACCAATACCTT
>NC_051404.1:36603907-36604003 GCF_015228065.2 Penaeus monodon
ACTCCAACTCTCTATTTTGCAAAATCTGCCCGTTACCTTCCTCCCCGAGCTTGTTTTTCCACCTGCCTGCGCTGTTCCTCCCGCCCCAAAACCCCC
>NC_051404.1:36604953-36605238 GCF_015228065.2 Penaeus monodon
GATGGACTGAGCAAGAGGTGGGTGGCCCCGCTCGCCATCATCGACAAGCCCTTGCACCGGACCGCCCGCGCGTGGCCGAGTCCAGCACGTGGCCATATTTACTCGGACTCACAGCGGGCTGTTGGGCGGCCACACGTGCCGCCGCTCGCTCCGCTGGCTGTCTGCCGCCGGACCGAGCAAGGGATGCGCATCTGTGCATTACCATGATTCTCTGTCTAGCGAGCAGAGTAATAGTGATGATGCAAGCAATAAAATGACATATTTTCAAAAGTAATATTCGCTCTT
>NC_051404.1:36605496-36605914 GCF_015228065.2 Penaeus monodon
ATATCCCCTACTCTTCTCCCTCCTCCTCTGGCTCTTCTCCCTCTCCTTCTTCCTCCTCTTCTCCCTCCTCTTCCTCCTCTTCTCCCTCCTATTCATCCTCTACTCCTCCCTCTCCTTCCTCTTCTATTTCATCTCCCTTCTCTTCTTCCTCATCTCCCTTCTCTTCTTCCTCTTCTTCCTCTTCCTCCTCTTCTCCCTCCCCTCCCTCCTCTTCTTCCTCTCCCTCCTCTTCTCCCTCCCCTCCCTCCTCTTCTTCCCCTCCCTCCTCTTCTCCTTCCCCTTCCTCCTCCTCTTAAATCTCCCTAGCACACGTTTTAAAAGCCAGGTCCGCACGCAACGCCAGGGGCTCCCGAGAGGCAAGAGGCTTTCTACAAATGGCTGCGTTGCTATGATACCCTGGCCTCGTATCCTACACATG
>NC_051404.1:36606228-36606469 GCF_015228065.2 Penaeus monodon
GGCAGGGATGGGGACATGGATGAGGACACGGACACGGATGTGCGTTCGTCCGTAACTCCAGACCCGGGAACTTCTAATAACTTCGAATCCCCCGCCACCGGCAACTTCCCACGCGACAGAGGCCTCGTTAATGGAAATCGGTGGCACGCGCCTCGCCATAACGAACGGCACATACCATCCACTCATGGCGAAGATGTTCCGCGATACCACTACTATGGTTTCCTACCGCCCACCACGCAAC
>NC_051404.1:36606779-36606890 GCF_015228065.2 Penaeus monodon
GGTATTAAATGTCAGTAAATATTTGCTAATGGACGAACATTTAGAATTCTGTTGATAGTTGATAGTGTGACCTACGTGTCACAAGTTCTCGGTAACTAGTTACGGTTTGTA
>NC_051404.1:36607108-36607244 GCF_015228065.2 Penaeus monodon
TTTGAAAGGCCCCGAGAGCCCTTGGTCCCGAGCCCTGGAAAGGACTTTTCCGCGTTGAATAGGGTTGCCATTCCTTTTACCGTGTATTCAGCCTTCAGTGTAAAAGCATTTCTAACACCTTGCGTTACAGTAAAGC
>NC_051404.1:36607596-36608004 GCF_015228065.2 Penaeus monodon
TCTACCCTACAAAATATAGAAAACATTTTAATTCACAGAAAATGATATTTACTCGCCGTGCTAGGAGGGGTAACTTGGATAACCTGCGCTTTCCTTGAATCCACTTGGATTACGAAGTGATCTAACGATAAAAATCTATTACACAACTTAACCCAGATGATAAAAATTATCTAATTGTAGCACGTTATCATTCCAAGGATTATCGCCTTAATTAAAACATATTTTAGGGCCTATAAAGCCGCTCCTCAACATTGATCTGTACTGGCTATAAAGGAAAAATAATATAGAGAACAGTTTCCCAATTTTTCTTCCTGCCCCCGCACTGTAAATTTACCTTCAATTATAATGTAAGCTGACTCATTTAAATTGGATCTGCGTAGCGTGTCTTCAATATTTCCCCGTAATAAA
>NC_051404.1:36608344-36608703 GCF_015228065.2 Penaeus monodon
CTACGCGCCCCTACCCACCTCCCGCACCCCAGCGCTAACACCCAAACCCACCCCGCAACATCCACCCCACACACCCCACACCCCCACCACCCTCCTCCACCTCCATCGCCCTCCCCCACCCCCACCACCCTCCTCCACCTCCACCGCCCACCCCCACCACCCTCCCCCACTCTCACTCTCCCTTTTAATTAAGAGTGGGCGATGTTGGCACACGGACACTCTCAACGAAACGACAGCAAAAGAGATCCGGGGACTCACTCTCCCTCTTTCTCCCCCCCCCTCCCCCCCAAGCAATTTTACTCTCTCTTCCCTTCAGTCCCGCCCGTGTTTATTGAAAAGGAAATAAGGAAAATGAGGAC
>NC_051404.1:36608727-36608893 GCF_015228065.2 Penaeus monodon
CATCTGAAAGGGCGTCTCCTCTTGCAAACTGGCAAAGGGAGAGCGACCGGGGGGGGAGGGGGGATGAACACACGTAAAAGCGAAAAAAGAAAAAATCAGAAACTAGCAAAAGCCGTCGTCGCATTCCTTCGCGAATTCTTGGCAGGCGTTCTGTGGCGGATCAATG
>NC_051404.1:36608940-36609030 GCF_015228065.2 Penaeus monodon
CGATAAGAACAAATAAGAGCCATTGCGACACAATCATCCAATTAGTCGCTGCTGCCTTTACAAAGACGAACGTTTCCCATTCATTAAATG
>NC_051404.1:36609087-36609193 GCF_015228065.2 Penaeus monodon
TTTACTTACAAAATAGCTGTTGATCTTCTTCAGCTTACACGTGGTTCTTACCTAAGGAAAGGAGAGAAAAAAAAAGGTCATATTTAGTGAAATACTTATCAAACTC
>NC_051404.1:36609262-36609506 GCF_015228065.2 Penaeus monodon
CACATTTACCAAATTTCTTAAGATCAAACTCCTCTTAAATCGAAAAAAAAAAAATCTAGCGCAAATGAGAATATCAATAAAATACAAACACAAACACAAAAATACACCAAACCGTGACAATTACACCCAGCCATTAGCACAACGAAAGGAAAATGAACTGCGTGCTTGCCTCCGAACTACCGACAAGAAAAAGAAAAAAAAAATGCCTAGCAAAAAAGAAAGCTAAAAGCAACACTCTGAATGG
>NC_051404.1:36609840-36610490 GCF_015228065.2 Penaeus monodon
CACGTGAACGGGGAAGGACAGAAGAGGGGGAGGGGGTGATAGGAGGAAAGGGAGGAAGAGAGAATGAGAAGGCGAGTTAAAAGGGACAGAGGAATTCAAATTTAGACAGTTTCATTTGCTCTAAAATCCATTAAAAACACTGCAACCTCTCATATCTTAGTTTATCAAACTCAAGACAGGCATCGAGGGCGTGATCCCTCGTTTCTTGTCTCTCACCTTCTCATTAATCCCGAGTCACGAGCCTGATTAGTGCCTGGACACCAGCGCCGCCCCAAAATGATACATTATATACCAGACTTGGATATCTACACCGCCCTAACCTCACCTAAACTACACTAGATTTGGATAAATTAGCAAACGACAGACCGAGAGCAGCGACGTTCGTCTAAGGCAGCACGAGCGACATACAGAATGACCCACAGTTTCGCAACTTTTGGTTTGCCAAGGGATATGAAGGATCGATATTATGATTGATCCTTCGAATTTTGTTTTGATTTCTTCATTGATATTTTCACTTTTCGTTTTAATCGATATTGATGAGTAAATCAATCTTTAAAACACCATGTTATATGGGGATGGGAAAAAAGAGAGAAAAAAGGGGAAAAGACGAGGATATTTTTTTCGATAAGGAAAATCAAAGGTAAATGGAA
>NC_051404.1:36610719-36610924 GCF_015228065.2 Penaeus monodon
GGGCCCTGATTCGAGGTACGAAAGAACCAGAGCCAAGAGCCATTGCGGCAGCGGACGTGATCAGGTACAGGCACACTAGTTTGCCTCCGGTGACTAAACTTGTCTGGCACTGCTGGGGCACACGCAAGCACGTACAGTAGTCGCTAGCCGTGACGTCATCCCTTGCTCGTATGCCATATTGGGTGTCATCACGAGGCAACAATCG
>NC_051404.1:36610980-36611225 GCF_015228065.2 Penaeus monodon
GACGCCGAACGACCTTCCGATGCAAACACGTTCCAGACATGCTTTCCGACCGGACAACCTTGCTCGGCCGCAGAAAGGACTCGACGGACGTGGTTCCCTTCGCGCGACTTACCTTGACGCGAGCCAAAGGAAATGCACGCCGGCACGCGAGGGGAATGCGCTCGGTGCCTCTCCTTCATCTGCGAAGGGGCTGGGGTGGGAGACCGGAGAAGTCGGACGCGTGGCGAGCAGATTATATATAATAC
>NC_051404.1:36611670-36611772 GCF_015228065.2 Penaeus monodon
TATTTCCCTGAAGCCTTTATCCTCTCCGAGAAAATCCTCCTCTGCTTTTAGGACCAAAGGGTGCAGTGAGTGGCTACAGGGAGGGACAAACGGGGAGGGACA
>NC_051404.1:36612055-36612254 GCF_015228065.2 Penaeus monodon
AGGCAAGGAAGGGGAGGGAGGGGAAGGAAAGCGAGCAAGAAAAAGCGAGATGATAGACGAAAGCCACGACAACCAAGCAACAGTTTCACAGCTTATGTAATGCTGTTATCAAATGAGGCTGGGAGACTTTGCAACCTGGGTTATTTTTAATCATAGTCCCGTGAGTTATTCTGGGCTTTAACATACTTTTCAAGTGCCG
>NC_051404.1:36612302-36613157 GCF_015228065.2 Penaeus monodon
AAACCCTTTGTTCCCTGCATGTCACTGGGTTAATCCCTTCCAAATTATTATGTAGCAAACAGACTATTACAGCAATATAAATAAGCGCATATGCTGTCTTTATCACAACAATTAGCAGCTAATTTACTTTTATGCTTGTTATCGACGATGTCCTCGTTATAATCACCATTAACCTTGCACCACCATTATCGACATTATGGTTATGCAATTGGTAAATCAAGTTTTCGTTATATAATTTATCGTTTTAAATTCTTGAGATGCTACCTGCCTCCCCTCACTACACACAGTTATGAGGAAAAGACAGCGTTTCAAGCAACTCATTAATTTTTAAGTAGGTGTGCAGAGGTTATACTGGTCACAGTGTAATGGCGTGGACAAAGCTCTTGACAAGTGATGATTACAGGGGTTGCATTGTTGCATTTTCACTGCTGGAGAATGCAACCCTTATGCGTAAAAATCGTTATGCCATTGATGAAAAAAAGATCACAAAAGACGAAAAAAAGATCACGACGATGTCCATAATCATGCTGATAAACGTAATTGATAAAGGTAGATGAAACACACCCATCTCTAAAGGTTAGCAAAATAACTTCTCATGTTTCACCAAAGCAACTCTTCCAAATGTAAACTGCTGATCTGTACAGGTGTGCGATCTTCCCACACAGACGTGACGTCACCTACACTTCTAGTCGTACATTTAACACAAAGAAAACTTCTGTACACACAACGTATGACCTTTCAGCTCTTCTTCACACGCACATACGCATGCGCACACATAAAAAAAAGAAAATTAATCTGCCAGACAAAGAGTTATCGTACTTGTCTTCTCTGATAATCAAGCGTGTTCCCCATTGA
>NC_051404.1:36613185-36613553 GCF_015228065.2 Penaeus monodon
CTTAAATGGCACTTTTGAGCATAACTAGATGGGTGGTGGAGCTAACTGATAATACACATAACATGGACACTACAAACGTTGCTTTTTTTCCTCCCATTAACCTCCATTTTTTTACCCTCCCTAGGATGACAAAAGGACAACAATAAAAGTAAAACGAAAATATTCTGTATTGCAAAGATAATGATCTATGTTGCAAAATTATTTACGACAACAGAGGCAAAAGGTAAGAGAAAGGCCTGTTCTTTTATTTACCGGTGTGACATCCTCTTATCTATCGCACCTGAAGCTACGGTATGCTTATGGACAAATAAACATACACGCAAAAACAAGCATGGATGAAGCTGCCGCCACTTTCGACTACATCGTGC
>NC_051404.1:36613951-36614188 GCF_015228065.2 Penaeus monodon
ATGACGCCGCCCTTCCACTCCACACCGTGTCATCGCATTTCTCTCAACTTCTCACGTCGTGCCTCCCCCCCAAGTGATCCTCCCCGCTGCAAATTCTCAGCTGCATTCCCATTGCCCCATCGACCTTCTGACCCGTCCTACATGCTGCCCCGTTCCTCTCCCATTTATCTTCTGCACTTCATACCCTCTCAATCCGTATATTGAAAAGTCTCTCAAGTTTTTATTCTTGCATCGGCG
>NC_051404.1:36614490-36615020 GCF_015228065.2 Penaeus monodon
CTCTACACATCGGATTTTAACTGCCATTCTTTGCTCTCTTCACAGAAGACCGATTGCAAAGAAGCATTAATTACGCTGCATATTATCAGTGAGCACGCGAGCCTTATAGATACGTCACAAATGAAGGATATAATTTGCATATCCATTCCGCAAATTACTCAGCCACCGAGAAAACTATTCACAAAGATTCATATGCATTTGTAAAAGTATAAAGAGAAACCAAATTTCGGAATTTGCATATATATATATACATTCGTCCATCAAAATTGCGCACCGAATTTTCTAATAGCAACAGCTGAGGAGAACTGCCTCTATACTACGAGACTGCTAGTATTACTACTCTCTCATTAAACAATTCCCACGCCCGCCCCACGCCCACCTGGTGACAGACCCCATAATTCAAGCTAATCTTTATCTTTACTTCAGGCAATTTAGCACGTGAATGCATTGCTTCTTCAACAGCAAAAATACGTGAAGTTCATCTTACCTTTAAAAAATCAAACCAATCTTACCTTTTCAAAATTCAAGTC
>NC_051404.1:36615323-36615584 GCF_015228065.2 Penaeus monodon
CCTCACCCTTCCCACCCCCCCAAAAAAAAATCATCCCACTATGACGAAGAGAGAAAGACAATGAGGACGCTTAACTGCTGACGGCGATAAGAACGAATGGCGAGGATAAGGGTAACGATACGGCACAGATATGGCTTATCAGTTTCATGCAGTTCCTCCTCCGATGGCGAAGCGTGACCTTTGACCTTCCGCGACGGATTACCGTAAGGTTTTGCAATTGCAAATAAAGGAGAGCAATCATGAATGCATAAACACGTATAT
>NC_051404.1:36615690-36615757 GCF_015228065.2 Penaeus monodon
CACACACACACACAACTATGAATAATAGATGCAAGAGTCTTCGTCGTCTTTTAATTTCCTGTGGCAA
>NC_051404.1:36616601-36616890 GCF_015228065.2 Penaeus monodon
CCATAATAAAAAAAAACTGACCCGGATCAAGGCTTTTAACCCCCCCCCCCCTCCGCCTCCCTCCCATCTTCCGCTGGAAATCCGAACACGCTGACAGACGCACGCGCAGCTGGACGAGCCTGAGTCATAACTATTTTTACTCGCTTCCTCGGGTAAAATTCTTAGAAGGCGCGTAATAACTTACTCGTTTTGAGGAGCGACAGACTCGTGTTGCGAAACATATCATTAGGCTTCAAACGAGTAATTATAGTAATTAACGCAACTAATTATGTTGCAAGACACGGTTACG
>NC_051404.1:36617593-36617790 GCF_015228065.2 Penaeus monodon
CCCCAGACAAAACAACAACCCTTCCCTTTCCTCTCCTAATCCACCAATACCTTATTTATCCATCCCTTATCATTATTCCAATTTGCAAAGCCCAGCAGCCACGGCCTTCAAACAATCGCGAGTTATGACTTCTCCCGAAGGCGCAGACGCAGCAACACTTGACGGCTCGTCCGGAAAAAAGCATCGGGCCTTAACGA
>NC_051404.1:36618242-36618415 GCF_015228065.2 Penaeus monodon
TGGTCTGTGTATTATTAACTGGCGTTTTTGATACTTCGAAACAACGGGAGCTATTGTGTCGATTCAGGGTTCGAAGCTGTTGAAATTTGCAGGCGAGATCAGTTTTTTTAGGGCTAAACTTCTTTTTATTATTTCTCTTTCTACACTTTCTCCTCCGTTTTTCTCTCTATTTC
>NC_051404.1:36618616-36618710 GCF_015228065.2 Penaeus monodon
ACCCACTCCCACTCTCCCTTGCCGAAGACTATATTGCTCCCGTGCCAATAACCATCGCATTCGAATCCTCTTAAACAGCTTAGATATCATGCTA
>NC_051404.1:36618790-36619521 GCF_015228065.2 Penaeus monodon
CTTATGATACCCCTCCCCCTACCCTTCCCATATGATACCCCTCCTCCCTCCCCCTCCCCCTATGATACCCCATCCCCTCCCCCTCCCCCTCCCATGTCCGATAACCCCCTGCCAGCGAAGATAACTCACTCACCTTCCCTGTCACGCAAGGTTATCGGCGCCAACTTGAAAGCACAGATCCTTCATATTGTTTCGGATTTTTTTCTTCGTCTTTTCGCCGTTGTATACCATATTGAAAGCGCAGAATAGACAATCAATCGATGATTAATAAATATTACTAACTCAACTAAGTAAATGCATCAACATTTCAAAACAAAACACAAATAAAGAGAAAAGATCAACGATAAAATGCACCAGTCCCCCCCTCGACTGCACAGCTGATACCCGCCGGCCGCCTTCCGCTCCCTATCACTACCGCCTCACTATAAATACAAGGCTGCCTCAGTGCCACGGTGCCTCGGCGAGTGCCAGACAAAAAACAGCTCAGCCATACACACACACACACAAGTGCACGCGGAGCTACGCCTAGAGCACCACAAAATAAAACCCAGGGTGCAGTGACCCCTACAAAGTATAGGACCGGATAACGAGTGAGAAAAAAATGAGGTTTAAACCGTGTATTTATGACGCTCTATTTGTCCGTTTTCCTTTTCATTAATAGATCATGAGAGGATAGTGGCAAGAAAGGCGAGAGATAAGGGGAGAATGGGAAGAATGACGAGGGAGGATAC
>NC_051404.1:36619781-36620013 GCF_015228065.2 Penaeus monodon
CACCCCAACCCATGTTCTTTTTACCCCCCCCCCCCTTCCCAAAGAGCTAGTTCAAAAAGAAATCAAAGATGGCCACAATCAACCACAAGGAACTCCCACCTTCTATCTGATGCTGCCACAAAGACCCAACCTCTCCTTACACGACCACACCCCCTGGATAATCATAGCCAAAATACTCCACCAAACCTTCCAACCTTCCTTTATCTCGTTTTGCACCACGACATCAAACAGA
>NC_051404.1:36620157-36620291 GCF_015228065.2 Penaeus monodon
TAGCTTTAAGATTAGAATGCCATTTAGACGCATCCAGAGTCCACGTGGCTTCGAGGTGCCATCGAGGGGCGCGTGGAAGCCCCTGGAAGCCCCTGGAACACGGCTTTTCGTGGTATCCGAGTCCAACACCATTA
>NC_051404.1:36620632-36620945 GCF_015228065.2 Penaeus monodon
GACTGAAACTAAAAGGTAAAAAAAATATATACATACTTATAAAGGATGACCGTAAGTACGTAAAGTCTTACATACTTAGCAGAAGCCACAGGAAGACTCCATCTCCCTTCACAGAACGTCAGCGTGAGAGAGAGATTAAAAAGGGAAGCTATACGACCGGCCAGCAATCAAATTAGAAAAGATTTGAAGGAGCAGATATGTCAGTCAGAGAAGATACACACTGTTTATGCAACTTGCATCCTTGCACACAATTTAAAACAGCAGAAGCATCGAACACAGACTGCGAGCACAAGGGGAGGATGGAGACCTAGCC
>NC_051404.1:36621168-36621777 GCF_015228065.2 Penaeus monodon
AATTACTTACCCCATTCTCTTTGCACTGTTCAAAATGGGGGCACGGATCATAAACACGTTTTCATGGCATGCCGCGGTGCCTACATAGCGAACCCAGAATACGCCGAGAGAATTCGAAAAATAGGATCAACTGGCGCTTTGTAAAATTCTTTGTTGTGTACATATGGCTTAGATTTCACAGCTTAAAAGGAATAATGTGGACTTGACAACAGCTGCAACATCTGCACCAGTAGCAACGTCAAAACAATCCAGAAATGATGTTCACTCTCCTCCTTGAACAGTAAACCCAACTGCAAAATATTCTTCCATAATATTGAATAATAATGAACTGACAACCGACGGATTTAATCAATTACTTCGAACATTAAAAGTTTTTTTTTTATCTGGTCAAGTGTTTTATTATGATACCTGGCATTATTAGTGGTATTAGTTATTCTTTTCCAAATAAGATGACCATCAGAGTGCAGTCCTTCGAGGTATGTATAGTTAAGGTTTAACTGATTCCCTCTTAAAACAAAAGAAGTTCAGCCAATTTCGGTTGATACTTAAACAGCCCTAATTCTACAAGTACAATCATTTAGCATAAAAATATATATATTATAATGAAAA
>NC_051404.1:36621816-36622203 GCF_015228065.2 Penaeus monodon
TCGAGAGATAATCGATCATGAGCAAGAACACAGGCTTCACACGAGGAGAGAGAGAGGGCAACCTTAGGGGATATGTCACACTATTTTGGCACTTTTGGCACTGTGAAGTTGCAGAGGAGAAGCGAGAGCCGGGCCGTTGCCAGACAACGTTGCAGCACATAAACAGACCCTTTTTTCCCCCTTCCCATACCAACATGCCGACTCTCCCATTAAACCTAACCCTTTTTATCCTCTGGTCTTTTCTCTTTCCTTTCATTTCTATCACTTCAGGGAACAGCATTTTAACTGTTGGCTCCCCACAGAGCACTTATATAAACAGATATCCGTTGCCAAGTCATCACCAATCTCAAATTTGTTATAAGATGAGGTAACCGTACGATGCTTTCG
>NC_051404.1:36622497-36622816 GCF_015228065.2 Penaeus monodon
TAAAATGGAGGGATGGGAGTTCAGCTCTTCTGAGCTCTATGGCATTTTACCCTTGCCGTAGGTCAGTTATGCTTAACCTCCCCCCCCCCCCCACCAAAGAGACGTCTATTAGGGTCTACAACACCAACAACTGCACAGCCCAAAGTTTTAGGGTAACTATTTACTCTACACAGAAAATCTACAGACAAATATAAACAAAAAAATAGTCAATATCAACACATCTCAAATTCCCCACCAGAAGAGTCAGAACTTATATATACGACAACCGTCCCTTTGAAGTTCACAGCCATAAGTTCAAAGTACCGTACAAAGAAAGGGG
>NC_051404.1:36622847-36623419 GCF_015228065.2 Penaeus monodon
TGGGAAATCGGCGAAGGAGCTGTTTGGCAAAAGCGTAGCAGCATGGCGGACCACCTGCTTACTCTCACATTAGCATTTTACCCTTGCCGTACGTCAGCTGAGCTCGTCCCCCGAAGAAGACGATAACTAGGCCTTACGACACCAATAATTACACAGCCAAAACAAATAATGATCGTCTTTTTTAGTGTTGCTAATAATTATTACTTCCTCCGTCACTCCATCTGACACGGTAATTCGAGATGTATGATATCTTAAACTTTCTAAAAAAAAAAAAAGTAAATTTGGAACTTCACAATAACTATTTCACAATGCGTCGACGAACAAACGAAGAAAATCTACAGAAAAATGAAAAAAATCACTATCAAAACACCTCAAATTGACCCCAGGAGAGTTGGAACTTATTCTCGACAACCTCCCCTTTGAAGTTCGTAATCACAAGTTCGGAGTACCGTAGCTGCTTCTGTCTGTTTGTTCTCAAAGGCTCTTTTTTCTACGCCCATTCTTGCATGTTCACTTTCACAAAATTACGAGGAATTACCAAATGATCACGTGTAACACATACAAAACCTGGC